>NW_019154089.1:7061057-7339759 GCF_002288905.1 Enhydra lutris kenyoni | reverse complement strand
TTTCTTTCTTTCTTTCTTTCTTTCTTTCTTTCTTTCTTTCTTTCTTTCTTTTTTTCTTTTTCTGGCTTTCTAAGGTGCAAGCCAAAGTCATGGATTGAGAACTTTCTTTTTTCCCTAATATTTGCACTATAAATTTGCTGTAAGTACTGCTTTAGGAGCATTTCACAAATACTGATATGTTTTGCTTTCATCTTAGAAAAATATTTTCTAATTTTCCTTTTCAGTTTTTTGATCCATGGGTTGTATCAAAGTGTTTTATTCAGGGGTGCCTTGATGGCTTAGGGGTTAAACTTCTCACTTGGGCTCAGGTCATGATCTCAGTGTTCTGGGAGATAGAGTCCTGCATTGGGTTCCCTGTTAGGGGGGGAATCTGCAGGTACCACTCCTCTCTGTTCATTCCCCCTGCTCATGCTTTCTCTCTCTCTCTCACAGGTAAATAAATAAAATCTTAAAAAAGAAAAAGTGTATTATTCCATTTCCATACACTGGGAGATTTTCTAAAGATGCTTCTGTTACCGATTTCTACTTTAATTCCGCTGTGGTCAGATATGCCTTGTATATACTTTGCATGACTTAAATTCTATTTTTATTAGGAATTGGTTTATAATTAGGAATATGGGCAACCTTGGTAAACATACCTTAGTAAATGTTCTGGGTGCACCTTGAAAAGACTGTGTATTCTGCTATTGTCCGGTGTTCTATAAATGCTAATTGTATCAAATTGGTTGGTTGTATTGTTTGTTTATCCTTCCTGATTTTACATCTACTTGCTTTATCACTTATTGACTATGGACATTGAAATCTCTATGAATTTGTTTATTTCTCATTTTATTTCTATCAGTTTTACTTGATATAGTTTCAAGATCCAGTATAAGGTGCACCAATACTTAGGATTGTTATGTCCTCTTGATGAATTGACCCCATTATCATACAAAATGACCTTCTTTAGCCCTGGTGATATGTTCTTCTGATTTCTACTCTGTTATATAATACGTGCTCTCTAGTTTTCTGTTTACTAACGTTGGTGTATCTATTTGTGGATTTCTGGTTGGCCGCGTGTCTTGCTCTTTTTTCCAATCTGATAATCCATACCTTTTAGTTGGAATGTTTAGATAATTCAAAAAAATTTTTTTATTAAAGATTTTATTTATTTATTTATTTGACACACACAGAGAGAGAGAGAGAGAGAGAGATCACAAGTAGGCAGAGAGGCAGGCAGAGAAAGAGAGAGAGGGAAGCAGGTTCCCCACCAAGCAGACAGCCCGATATGGGGCTCGATCCCAGGACCCCAAGATCATGACCTGAGCCGAAGGCAGAGGCTTAACCCACTGAGCCACCCAGGTGTCCTAGATCATTCAAATTTAATGAGAGTATTGATGTGTTTAGGTTTAAATCTGTCATCTTATTTTTTGTCCAATTGTTCCATTTGATTTTTGTTGTCTTTTTTTATCAATTACTTTTTTTTAAATTCCATTTGTCTCCTTTGTTTGGTTATTAGTATAGCTCTCTGTTTTGTCATTTTATTGGTTGCTTTAGGGTTCATAGTATATTTCATTATCCTCCCTAGGACTTTAGCCAGGAGAAATGAAAACATATAGCCATGCAAAGACCTGTACGTGAATGTTTATAACACCTTTATTTGTAATAGCCTCCAAATAGAAACAGTCTGTCTAAATGTCCATTAATATATGAATAGATCAACAAATTTCATATGCCCATACAATGGAATACTATTCATTGCTAAAAAGGAAGGGACTTCAATGGGTATAAGAATGGTTTTCAAGGGGCGCCTGGTTGGCTCAGTGGGTTAAAGCCTCTGCCTTCGCCTTGGGTCATGATCCCAGGGTCCTGGGATTGAGCCCCACATCGGGCTCTCTGCTCCGCAGGGAGCCTGCTTCCTCCTCTCTCTCTGCCTGCCTCTCTGCCTCCTTGTGATTTCTGTCTGTCAAATAAATAAATAAATCTTAAAAAAAAAAAAAGAGAATGGTTTTCAAAATAATTATGCTGAGAGAAAGAAGGTATACCAAAAACATATTATATTATTCTATTTACATAAAATATAATAAAATGCAAGCTATGCTATAGTTTTTTTTTTTTTAGGTTTTTATTTATTTATTTGAGATAGAGAGTGAGAGAGAACACAAGTAGGGTCAAGGGGAGAGGCAGAAGCTGAGGCAGAGGGAGAAGCAGACTCCCAGATGAGCAAGGAGCCCTACATGGGGCTGGATCCCAGGACCCTGGGATCATGACCTAAGCCGAAGGCAGATGCTTAACCAACTGAGCCACCCAGGCACCCCACAAGTTATGCTATAGTTAAAGAAATTATATTTGTGGTTGTCTGGGGATTATTGAGGGGGAAGGGGGTCAGTAAACTGGGAGGAATGGGTGGGAAGGATTACAAAGGGACACAAGGGAACTTTGGGGATGAGGTTTAATTATCTTGGTGGTGTTCATTTCATGAGTATGCACATATGTCAGATTATACACTTTAAATATATACAGATTATTCTGCCAACTGTACCTCAGTAAAGTTTATTTAGAAGTTTTTTTATTATAATCACCAGTGCTCATCTCAATAATAGTGCTCCTTTAAAAAAATATATTTTTTAAAGATTTTATTTATTTATTTTACAGAGACACAGAGAAAGAGGGAACACAAGCAGGGGGAGTGGGAGAGAGTGAAGCAGGCTCCCTGTGGCAGGGAGCCAGATGTGGGATTTGATGCGGGGATCTCTCCTAGGACCCTGGGATCATGAACTGAGCCAAAGGCCGACGCTTAACAACTGAGCCACCCAGGTGCCCCAATAAGAGTGCTCCTTAGTCCCCATCACCTATTTCGCCCATCCCACCACTCCTGTTCCTTCTGGTAACCATCAGTTTGTTCTGTATAGTTAAGAATCTGCCTCTTGGTTCATCTCTCTCTTTCTCCCCTTTACTCATTTGTTTTGTTTCTTAAATTCCACATATGAGTGAAGTCATGGTATTTGTCTTTCTCTGAATGACTTATTTTGCTTAGCAGTACACTCTCTAGCTCCATCCATGTTGAAGTGTTAAAGAGAAGTTGGAAAGGAAAGAAAAAATGTCATCTATCATCTTACCACTCAAATATGAAAGTTGCTAGCAATTTAGTCACTGAAAAATCTATAGACAACAACCCAAGGAGTATCTGAAGTTTTTCAAAAACTGTAGTATTCCATTATGTTAATAAAAATAGTTTGACCTTTCCCCCATTGCTAGGGTCAATTTATATTTGTGAAGATTATAGTTGCTATTATTGTACTAGAATAGATATTTTTGTTTCAATATATATCCAAACAACAGATGTGGCTGGAAACTTCCAGGTATACCTTTCCACTGTAATCAACTGATCACTAAGTTCTATAATATTTGTCACCTCCTTTCGACTATCTTTTTTTTTTTAAGATTTTATTTACTTATTTGACAGATCACAAGTAGGCAGAGAGGCAGGCAGAGAGAGAGGGAAGCAGGCTCCCCACGGAGCAGAGAGCACGACACAGGGCTCGATCCCAGGACTCTGGGATCATGACCTGAGCCGAAGGCAGAGGCATTAACCCACTGAGCCACCCAGGCACCCCTATCATTTTTTTTTTTAAGATTTTATTTATTTGCCAGAGAGAGGAGACACAGTGAGAGAGGGAACACAAGCAGGGGAGTGGGAGAGGGAGAGGGAGAGGGAGAAGCAGGCTCCCCACTGACCAAGGAGCCTGACGTGGGACCCAGGACCCTGGGATCATGACCTGAGCCAAAGGCTTAACAACTGAGCCACCCAGGCTTCCCTACTCTCCACTATCATTGTTAATGTGCTGGGTGTGTATAAATATTTGGGTTTGCACAGATTATAAGAAAGAGCACAAAAACCACACAATATAAACTCTACCATAAAGGGGTGAATTATCTCTGGACTTAGTGGTGGGGACAAGTTGATGTGTCAAGGTTCTGAGGACCAAAGTCCCCAGGAGTGATCCTCATTTCTCTTCTGGACAACTGCAATAACATCTCTCATTCTTTTAATTTAATGTTAAAGGTATTAACAATAAATCTATGGATGCTTATGTGGCTCAGTCGGGTAAGCAACTGCCTTCAGCTCAGCCCCATGTTGGGCTCCCCACTGAGCCCTCTGCCTGCACCTCCCCCTGCTTGTGCTCTCTCTCTCCCACTCTCTGACAAATAAGTAAATAAAATCTTTAAAAATAAATAAATAACTAAACCAATAAATCTAATAACATGTGAAGAAACAATTTTTCTTGAGCATTTAAATGTTGGTTAAAGATGACCAATTAATTAAATGAAGCCATGCATTTCATATAATTGAGTATTAATCATACACACATACATATATATTTATACACAACACTAACATTATGGATTTTATTAATGTCTTTGTTATCTCTATACTAATTTTTGTCTTCCTAATTTTTGATCCCCTCTCTACTGCTATGCTTTTCTTCTTTTTGATATTTTCTGAAGGACCTAATAATATTTTGATTTATTCCTAGAATTACATTAATATTACCATATCAAAAGTAAAATTAGGGGTGCCTGGCTGGCTCAGTTGGTAGAGCATGTGACTCTTAATCTTAGGGTCACGAGTTTGAGCCCCACTTTGGGTGTAGAAATTATTTAAAAATAAAATCTTAAAAAAAAAAAGGTTAAACCATCTCAAACAAACTGAGATTACAGAATTTGGGTCATAGTTTGGTTTACTGGAGTTCTGGGGGTTGGCTTTTTCTTAAGATCAAGTCAATCAATTGGTTTTACTTCCAGTCTTGACATTCTTAAAAAGATTTTAAATGTTTTTTTGAATGTGAGGCTCTCCTCCCGTCTCCCAGATAAAATACAAATTCCTTACCCCGACATAGAATAGCCTTGGGAATATATCCCCCCGTTGCAGCCTCAACCTCTGCTGGTGTCCCACACAAACAGGCTTCCAGCCATTCCCACCAATTCTTTCTCAGTCAAAACATACCTCCTGTGAAAGGCTTATTATCCAAACTCTTTCTGGCAATTGTTTCAGACTCTAAGCTCTCCAGCAAATTCTTTGTAGCACTTAAGCAATATCTGTAATTGTTTATTAATAGTCTGGGAATTCTCGGAGGACAGAGACAGGTACTTACCGATAGCTGTTAAATTTTGCATGAACGAGTGTTTTCTCCTTTGTCCACGCACTCATTATTCCCTTCAAGATAGCCAACTAGTTAGGGATTGTGCAAATATCTTTTCTTTTCTTTCTTTCTTTCTTTTTCTTCTTTTAAGATTTTATTTATTTGACAGAGAGAGACCAGCAAGAGAGGGACAGAAGCAAGGGGAGTGGGAGAGGGAGAAGTGGGCTTCCCACCAAGCAGGGAACTCATGCGAGGTTTGATCCTGGGACCCTGAGATCAGGACCTGAGCCAAAGACAGATGCTTAAGGACTGAGCCATCCAGGCACCTGGGATTGTGCAAATATCTGATGACATTGGTTTATGTGCTTTGTGATCCTAGATTTTATTATGGATATGCCTAGTAATAACAGAAAATATATAATAAAAGAAATAGAAAATCTAAATAGAAAAAATATATTAGGGCGCCTGGGTGGCTCAGTGGGTTGGGCCGCTGCCTTCGGCTCGGGTCGTGATCTCGGGGTCCTGGGATCGAGTCCCACGTCGGGCTCTCTGCTCAGTGGGGAGCCTGCTTCCCTCTCTCTTTCTCTCTCTGCCTGCCTGTCTACTTGTGATCTCTCTCTGTCAAATAAATAAATAAAATATATATTAAAAAAAAAAGAAAAAGAAAAAATATATTAAAAGGAACCATCTTTTATTTATTTATTTTAAAGATTTTATTTATTTATTTGACACGAGAGAGAGAGAGAGAACAATCAGGGGGAGCAGCAGAGGGAAAGGGTGAAGCAGGCTCGCCACTGAGGAGGGAGCCCAAAGCAGGGTTTGATTCTAAGATCTTTAGATCATGACCTGAGCTGAATGCAGGCACTTAACCAACCAAGCTGCATAGGAGCCCCCTTTATTTAATACTAAAGACAAACAAACAAATACTGAAAACAAACAAAAGAAAACTTATGAGGATTTGTTTAAAGAATAAAGGAGTGGGGTGCCTGGGTGGCTCAGTGGGTCAAAGCCTCTGCCTTCAGCTTGGTCATGGTATCAGGGTCCTGGGATGGAGCCCCACATCGGGCTCTCTGCCCAGCAGGGAGCCTGCTTCCTCCTCTCTCTCTCTGCCTGCCTCTCTACCTACTTGTGATCTCTGTCAAATAAATAAATAAAATCTTAAAAAAAAAAAAAAAAGATTCTCTCTCTTCCACTCCCTCTGCCCATACCCCAGCCCTCTCTCTCTTCCTTAAAAAAAAAAAAAAAAAAAAAATTAAGATTAAAAAATGAGGGAGAAGAGGGGTGCTTGGGTGGCTCAGTTGGTTAAATGTATGTCTTCAGCTCAGATCATGATCCTAGTGTCCTGGGATGGAACCCCACATCGGGTTCCCTGCTCAGCAGGGAATCTGCTTTCCCCTCTCCCTCTGGCCCAGCTCCCCCTCTCCCCAACTCCTGCCTCATGCTCTCTCTAGCACGTGTACTCTCTCTTTCTCTCAAATTAATAAAATCATTTATTTATTTATTTATTTATTTATTTATTTAAGAAAGACAGAGCACAAGCAGGGGTAGGGGAAGAGGGAGAGGGAGAAGCAGGTTCCCTGTTGAGCAAGGAGCCCGACATGAGATTCAATTCCAGGACCCTGGGATCATGACCCGAGCCAAAGGTAGACCCCTAACCAACAGAGCCACCCAGGCGCCCCTCAAATTAATAAAATCTTTAAAAAATAAATAAAGATAAACAAAATTTTCTAAAATTGGGGGAGAAGACACAGCTCTACCTTATAGGATTCCAATTAATGTAGGAGAGAGGGAAATAGAAAATCACTACTTGCAAAACATCACAATAACAACTGGAGATAAGACCTACTAAAACTGGTGGGTGAGTATGCAGGAACAATTTGCATAGTCTCAAAGCATCTCCCCCAAAGTATCTATTAAGTAAAAAGGGAACTTTAATATAGAGAAATGGGACAGAAACCACCTTAAGCAAGTAATCAATGTCAACATAACAACTAATATATAAGACATATTGACATTAGGAATCTTGTGATAGGGTGGATGGAGGACACAGCTTCATTGTTGTCCTATCCTTCCAGAAAGTATCAGTTCAATCACAAAAAAACACCACATAAACCCAAATTGAGGGACATCAGACAAAACAACTGATTTAACAGTCTTTCAAAGCGATAAGGGCATGAACGACAAGAAAAGACTAAAGAACTGTTATTGACAGTAGTAGACCCTCAAGTAACTGTATTTTCTGGGTGATATTCTGGAACAGAAAAAGGACAATAATGGGGAAGCTGGTGAACTATGGTTATGGAAGATGCTAACATAAAGGGAAGCTGGTTGAGGTATATATGGAAAAGTAATATTTTTGCAATGTTTCTGCAAACCTACTATCAGTTCAAAATAGAAAGTTAAAAGAATAAATAGCACCATGAAGTATACCTTCTTTGTACTTTTTTCTACTACCAGGGCTAATGTGTGGCCTATAACCATATTTTAATTCCAGGACAACATACTAATGAAATGTTTTGGAATGAAAATCTATGATCTAAGGACTTTCCTTGATATGGTTGTGGTTGAGAAAAAAGACATTAATATATTTGTCAGGAACTCAACTTTCACATTTTTGCTTTTTGGCAGGATAGGGAAAAACTCTGTGGAAGTTAGACTCTTCTTTGCTATTGATTCTGTTATAACTAAACTGTGTGACTAAAAAAGAATAGGATTCCTACTTCCTGTACTTCTCCAGGGATACCTTATAAGAGAATAGTAAAAATAATTAGAATTTGCTTAAATGTCCTTACCCTCAAAAGGAATAAGAACTCATCTTAAGACAGCGAAGAGATAATAGATGCTTAAGCCTGTTAGCACAAATGATGAGTTTTATTTAATTGCCAAGTGTCGCAGTCTATGTACACTTTTCTGTTCCACATTTTTTTTTTACTGCTAAAAATATCCTCATGGAGATGACCAACATTGTAACATGTGTCTAATTAATTATTAAATTTACCTGTCAATTGATACATTCTGTATAGAGTCTTTGAAATGATGTTTTGAGAATTTATTTACAATCATTGAAAGGAGATGGTTCTAAAAAACATACAAGGAATTACAGTCTCCTTAAACTTGGAATATTTATTACATATATTTCAACATTTAAATAGAAGCCCATTTTCAAAAGCAATTTTCTACTACTTTCTCATAAAAATATAAAAAAGGACAACATTCATATTTTTAAAAACCCATATTTAGCCCAAATCAGGATTTTTCTAATGATACCTCTTTCCAAAAAGCTTAAAAGACATCACAGAATGATGTCATGCGAAACTAAGGAATTTCACCACAGCAGAGTATTTTACTTTTAAGAAACATTGTGCAGTATTTCTCTTTAATCTTACATGCTACATTTCAACT
Source organism: Enhydra lutris kenyoni (assembly GCF_002288905.1). Classification (NCBI taxonomy): domain Eukaryota; kingdom Metazoa; phylum Chordata; class Mammalia; order Carnivora; family Mustelidae; genus Enhydra; species Enhydra lutris. Next base: position 7,331,234 of record NW_019154089.1, on the reverse strand, counting down.
TTGTATATGGTATGTAAACACACCAGATTAATCCAAGTCATTCATATTTATGTAGTAGAGTGTCAGATATGACCAGTTGCCATGTAAACCATCAATACCACGATTGCAAAAATGATAAAAGGCAATCCTTATGAAAGCTTAGAAAAGCTTAATAAAGGGCAACCAACATCACCCTAATTTTCTGTTAAAATTACTTCTCTTCCTAACTTTCTTTTCCTCTCCTATCTTTTATAGCATAATAACACACAATGATATTTATATCACTTTTACCTTAACTTAGGCTTTCAAATGACTCTTTTCTGATACACAGCATTTATCAAAAGGCACCAAGATTAGACTCCAAGTAGTTTCAGAATTTTGGTTCCTTTTTAGGTTCCTCCAGATTGATTTTCTCAGAAAAGAGTAACTTTACAGGACACCTGGGTGCCTTATTCAGTTAAGCAACCGACTCTTGATCTCAGCACAGATCTTGACTCAGGGCTGTGAGTTCAAGCCCTGCACTGGGCTCCACGCTGGGTGTGGAGCCTACTTGGAAACAAACAAACAAAAAAGAGTAACTCTAAGAACCAGAAGAAAATGAATAATATAACACAATAACTTGACATTTGTACCATCCAAAAGGTATAAATATATTAATAGTTTCCTTGAGCTTTTCATTTAGGACAAGAACTCAGAGTAAGTTTCCGAACATAAACATAGAAAGAGGGCACAGTTATTAAGAGGAACACTCCTAATTTTATAGTAACAATGTATTAAATCTTATATAATAACACACAGCCAAAAGCGTTAGAAATTCACTGCCAGATATTCTGATGCATTATCCTGAAAACACATCTGATACATAGCACTGACATATAACAAAGTATGGCATTTATTTCACAGGGAGAAATGATAAGTTTCATCCCAAAAACAGACATACTGGATTCAGCTTTGATTAAGTTTTACAGATACATATTAAAGATAAAAAAGAAAAACAAGATTTACCCTGAAGATAAAAAAGTCTTATATATATGTATAATCCATTATTAATACTCTTTATGCTCTTATGATGTAAAACACTTAGAAACTTTTAAACTCCAGAAATGTTGATCGGTTAATCTATTTGGCCTTAACATATTCTAAATTCCCTTTTGAGAATCACATTAATGTTTGCAGACCAGCAGTCCAATAGGGATGGAGCAATTCTATTTCTTTTTCTTCTTCTTTGGTGGCTCATCCTCAGAGCTGCTCTCTGTGTTGGTGCTGCTGCTACTGGAAGAGCTGGAATCTGAGTCTGAATCGGAGGACGAGGAAGAGCTTGTGGAGGAGGATGAAGATGATGAATTGGAGGAGCTTTCATCTGTGTCACTGTCCTCCGAGGAGGATGAGGTAGACGTTTCTTCACTCTCCGATGAAGAATCACTGGCTGAACTGTCACTGCTGTTGCTACTGGAACTGGTTACACTCTTAGACCTAGTAGACAATGAGTAGTTAGATGCACAGGAAGCTGACGTTTAACAGAATAGTTAAAAGCAAGTGCACAGGGAAACTCCGTGCACACACTGCAGCTCTGTTGTGTGGGACCGCTGGATCTGCTGTGCTGGGGACTGCATAACTGGAGAAGTCCCACGGCAAACACAATGTCTTTTACTTTAGCAATTAAACTCTCCTGGACAGAGTTCAAGATCAGTGTTCCTACTCTATTATGCTCCAGAACGAATAATGTTAGAATAAAGTTGCAGTGTAACACCTGGGTTTACTGAAACCTCAGGCAGCATGGTAAATGTTTCATAATCTTTACTCTAAACCAGACAGACCTGGCCAACATTTTTTTTTTTTTTAACCAGTCTAAGAATATTTCTTATTCTAATGTAATAAGAGAGATTTTTAAGTGAAATTAGTTACTATTTCCAGGTATAAAGCCTCTGAGAGAAGTTGGAGAAAAAGGAGAAACGAAGGTAGTATGTTCCAGTTAGGTAAAGAGAAGAACATATCTGGAAATAAGGATGATACTTAATCATGAATTACAAACAAGAGACTTTAGGTCTACTTTATTATTATTATTATTATTATCACTTTTATTTTTAAATTTTTCTTCCCATCCCTCCCACTAGTATTATTTATTATACATAAAAAACTCCTAAAGCCACACATACCTTTTTTTCTTAGTCTTCCTTTCTACATTAGTTTCTCCAATGCTGATAAATATGAGGGGGGAAAAAACTCCTGTTAATAGAGTGATTATACACAGCTCAGACAAACCCTTCAGGAGCCTCCAAAGTGTCTTACATTGGAGAAACACTTTGTCTTTCATGACATGTACAGAGCCCACCATTTCTTGTTATAACCTGCACCCCCAACTCTGTCTCTAAAAAAACCTTCTAAGTTACCATTACCAGTATTAATATACAATTGATTAAAACAATACAGACGGACACCTAGATGGCTTAGTTAAGCATCTGCCTTTGGCTCAGGTCACAATTCCAGGGACCTGGGATCAAGTCCCGCATTGGGCTCCCTGCTCAGCAAGGAGCCTGCTACTCCCTCTGCCTGCCATTCTCCCTGCTTGTGTGTGCCCACCCTCCCCCAACCCCTTCTGACAAATAAATAAAATCTTTAAAATGAAATAAAACAGTATAGAAATACAGTACAAATTTTAATAATTACTACACATCAAAGTAAATTTACTGGTAACACATCTCTTAATGATATTGTTTTTCTAGTTTATGTATCCCTGGATCTTACTGCTAGGTTGTGACAAGGTTCAGTATTAACTCAATTCCTGTACTTAATTTTTATAGATTTAAGCTAAGAAACTTTCTTAACCTAAACAGGTAGATTGAAATAGAGTTTTGTTGTAGGAGTGTCATTGTTTGAATACCTTCAGTGACAGGATCCACTAGTCACAAAGATATATGATTAAAAAACACTTTTATTTATTTTTATTTTTAATTATTATTATTATTTTGGGGGGGAGGGGAGAAGGAGAGAAAGAATCTTTTTTTTTTTTTTTTAAAGATTATTTATTTATTTATTTATTTGACAGACAGAGATCACAAGCAGGCAGAGAGAGAGGAGGAAGCAGGCTCCCTGCGGAGCAGAAAGCCCTATGTGGGGCTTAATCCCAGGACCCTGGGATCATGACCCAAGCCGAAGGCAGAGGCTTTAACCCACTGAGCCACCCAGGCGCCCCAGAGAGAAAGAATCTTAAGCAGGCTTTATACCCAGTATGGAGCCCAATGCAGGTTTCGGTCTCATGACCCTCAGATCATGACTTTAGCTGAAATCAAGAGCCAGATACTTGGCTGACTGAGCCACCCAGTCATCCCTAAAAAATACTTTTAAATTGGTAGCCCAATTAGATCCTTTTTCAATTTTGCTGGGGAAAAAAAATTACAAAAGAATTTGCTCCTGGGGTGCCTAGGTGGCTCAGTGGGTTAAAGCCTCTGCGTTTGGCTCCGGTCAGGATCTCGGGGTCCTGAGATCGAGCCCTGCATCTGGCTCTCTGCTCAGCAGGGAGCCTGCTTCCCTCTCACTCTCTGCCTGCCTCTCTGCTTACTTGTGATCCCTACCTGTCAAATAAATAAATAAACTCTTTAAAAAATATATTTAGAAAAAAAAAAAAAAAAAAAAAGAAGAATTTGCTCCTGGAACACCTGGGTGGCCCAGTCAGTTAAGTGTCTGCCTTCAGCTCAGGTCATAATCTCAGGGTTCTGCGATGGAGTCCTGAGTCACACTTCTTGGTCAGCAGGGAGCCTACTTCTCCCACTGTCTGCACTTCCCCTACTTGTGTGTTCTCTCTCTCTCTGACAAATAAATAAATAAAATCTTAAAAAAAAATTGCTCCCAATAATTAGAGCTATCCACTTCCTTAGTACAAACACCAGTATTTTGAAAAACATCTACATTTCTACACAGGAGAAAAGGGGAAGTAGAAAAGGAGAATGAGCAGGCAAGTTCTTATACAAATTTATTTTTGGAAAAATTATATATGAAAGTTGATGACTTAGAAATTGATAACCTATCTATTCCTGAATAACCTTTGAAGAGCCATCATGTCCACTAATTGTGAGACCACTGCCTTGCAAGTTCCCTTGTTTCAGACACTATTATACAGCTAATGTCCTTATGAAGATGCTGCTTCTGATCTGTAGCACTGAGTACATCTGGCATCTTCCTCTTTCACTTTCTCAAACATGCTTACTTACTTAATTCATAGCAATTTTAAAAGCTTTATTTAAGGGGCGCCTGGGTGGTTCAGTCAGTTAGGCATCTGCTTTCAGCTCAGGTCATGATCCTGAGATCCTGGGATCAAGCCCCGCAACGGGATCCCTCTTCAGTGGGGAGCCTGCTTCTGCACCCTCTCCTCCCAGCTCCTGCTCCCTCTCCCTATCTCTGTCTTTCTCTCTCACATAAATAAATAAAATCTTAAAAAAAAAAAAAAAGCTTTATTTATGGGGCAACTAAGTGGCTCAGTCAGTTAAATGTCTGCCTTCAGCTCAGGTCATAATCCCAGGGTCCTGGGATCCAGTCCCGCATCAGGGTCCCTGCTCAGTGGGAAGCCTGCTTCTCCCTCCCGCTGCTTGTGCACTCTCTCTCTCAAATAAATAAAATCTTAAAAAAAAGGGGGGGGGCGCTTTATTCAAAGGACACAAAAGAGTATGTAACAAATTTCCAGTTACTCTCCTATCCAGTTCTCCTAGAAAGGAGCCACTGTTACGGATCATTTCTGTTTCCAAAAAAATTCCATTATTCCTTTTCTTCTTTATTAACATAAACGATTGCATATTATATATACTGTTCTCCATGTAGTTTATAGCCTTAGTTTAAGTATCTTGGATACTTGTCTTGGATATCTTTCCACATCAGCTCTGAGAAAATAAAGGGAACAGCATCTAAAATGGACTTGGGCAACCCTGAATGGGGAGCTGGCAAACACTACCCCTCCTCATCAGCAGCTGACCCCCACACAGAGAGCAGCACTTTGTTCTCAACAGGAAGAAGCTTACTTTACTATCTCAGCAGGAGGAAGGAAAATTTTCTTCTTGCCTTGCAATACAACAGCCCATGAGAAATTGCCCCAGTTGTCCAATGAGAAGCTTAAAACTCTCACTCTTCCCCAGCTGACTTTTGTTTCAAACAGCCCTTCCCAATTTCTTCTTTTCCTCGATAAAAGCAAGCCCCTGTCCTTTGTTCTCTGGACTTGCCAATGGTTTGCCAGTTCTCTTGTCCAGGATTGCAATTCCCTTGGTATTCCCCAATAAACTCATTTTGCTAGTAGAATAACTGGCCACTTTATGGTTGACAGCTCATATCATCTACTTCCTGGTATTCTGCTGCCACTTCACCAGTAGCTGAGTCAACAAAGCAAAGTGATTAAGAGCATGGATTGGCTGGTTCAACAGTTTAATCTTTCCACTTACTGGCTGTGTGACACTGATGAGTAACTCAACTTCTCTAGGCACTAGTTTCTTCACATGTAATATGGGGAGAATAGTACCTACCTTAATGGTATAGAGGTGAAGCTTAACTAAGCTAATACTTGTGAAAAGCTTAATACAGTGCCTGGCACATGGGAAGGATTCATTAAACATTACCTAATATTATAACTGAAATCTGGATAACCACCAAGATACCTTTAGTCACTTCATAAATTCTATCAATTGGGGCGCCTGGGTGGCTCAGTGGGTTAAAGCCTCTGCCTTCGGCTCAGGTCATGATCCCGGGGTCCTGGGATCGAGCCCCGCATCGGGCTCTTTGCTCAGCAGGGAGCCTGCTTCTCCCTCTCTCTCTGCCTACCTGTGATCTGTGTCTGTCAAATAAATAAATAAAATCTTTAAAAAAAAAATTAATTCTGTCAATTAAAAATATTCCTTTGGATATCACAGGTCAACATACCTTTGTTGTAATAATAATAATCTGTTTTCTTTTTCTTTTAAAGCTTTCTTTAGTTCTGCTGTTCTTGATGGCCTATGTAGGTATTTTCTTTTTCCTGTACATTCATAAGTCCAATGTCCAAATTCCAAGCATTTCTGACATCTTACATGTTGTTTATTTGCCTCACTGTGGAGCAAAAAGAAAAAAAAAGAATACAGGCCTTAAAATTTTGACTTGACATTTTCTACCCTGAAAAGCATAAATAATATGAACATTTTTAGGTCAAAAATAAACATAATTTTACACTTTAAATTGTTTACTGTGTTAGATTTAGTCACAAGGTAATATAGTAGTCAAGAGCATGGACCTTGAGAGTTAGACCAAACTAAGTTCAAATCTTTATTTCCTAATTCCATTCTAGTAACGGCAGACTAGGTAACCAAGACCAACTCCTCAGCTTGGAAATAGAAAAAAACAGTCAAAACATTTTTAACAATCTGCTTGAGGTATCAAAGAACTAACAATGGGGTGAAGAACAACCAAGCCAAGATATGGAAGAAAATGGAAATCCAGAGTAGTCAGTTCTGTATTAAAGTTAATTCTTGCACTGGGAGTGTTTGCCCAACTCAACAGGGTAAACCTCACTTACAACAAGTTAGGGAGACAAACTATGTATCCAGCATTAGGTCTCTGAATAGTCATACCCTAAGAATAAATCAAATGTATAGAGAATACAGCCCAGCTTTTAGTCATCTAGGAGACTAAGAAAAAAATCTTAATCCCTCAACCCTGATACTGGACTCAGATGCAACGAGTAAAAACAAACATGAAAGAATTGGAAAGGAAAAAACAAAATGGTCATTCCTCACTTACGACTTATTATGTACATGCAAATCCAAAATAATCTACAGGCAAAAATATTTTGAAATAATTAGAATTCATAAGTTCAGCAAGATTTTAGATTGGGGTGGGCAAACTGTAAAGAGTCAGATAGTAAAAGTTTCAGGCTTTGCTGATCAGGAGGCAAAATTGAGGATATTATGTAGGTACTTCCATGACAAGAGAGAAAACACAATTCCACAGATATTTTATTAATAAAAATATTTCACAGAAAAGAGATTTAAAGGATGCAATTCATTTGTAGAATATTCCACTCATTTGAGGTTGAAAGTTCATGTTTCCTATCAAATTAATCATATACGTACACATGTAATTAACATCCTTAACCCACAAGCCCACAAGAACAAGCATCAAGTAGGATTCAGTAGACAACTGTTTGCTGAGCTCTATATTAGACATAAGATAAACACATAAAAATCAATAGAATTTCTATATAATGAAAACATTTAAAATGAAATTTTAAAAAGTGATATTTATAATTTCCTAAAAAATATCAAATACCTAGAAACACATCAAAGAAAATATGTACAAGACTTCTATGCACAATATAAAATTACTAAGAGAAATTAAACATCTAAGAATGTAGCCACATAGAAAAATATACCATGTTCATAGACTGGAAAACACAATAATTGTAAAAATGTCCATTCTCCACAAACTGATCTACAGATCTATGATCTACAGATTCAACACAATGCCAATCAAAATCCAAACAAGTTTTTGTTTATTTGTTTGTTCTGTTAACAAACTTATTCTAAAATGCATATGGAAATTCAAAAGGCAAACAGCCAAAATACCCAAGTAAAGGAACAAGTGGGGAAGCGTTGGGTTAAAAGACACTGACTTATGGTAAAGCTGTAACAACCAAGAATGTGAAATTCGAGCAAAGATACACAAACCAATGAACAGAACATAATGTCCAGAAATGGACTAATGTATATATGAACACATGATTTATGACCACTATGGCACTGGAGAGCAGTGGAGGAAAGGACATATTAATGGTGCAGGGACAACTGATTTGCATATGGAAAAAATTACAACTAAACTCTACTCTTGGGGCACCTGGGTGACCCGGTTGAGTGTCCAGTTCTTGATTTCTGCTCAGGTCATGAACTCAGGGTCCTGTGATCAAATCCTGCATTGGCCTACATACTCAGTGGAGAGTCGGCCTACATACTCAGTGGAGAGTCGGCTTGAGGATTCTTTATCTCCCTTTGTCCCTCCACCTGCTCATATTGTCTCTCTCTCAACTAAGTAAAAAATTCTTTATTAAAAAAAGAAAATAGGGGTGCCTGGGTGGCTCAGTGGGTTAAGCCCTGCCTTCAGCTCAGGTCCTGATCTCAGGGTCCTGGGATCGAGCCCCACATTGGGCTCTCTGGTCAGCAGGGAGGCTGCTTCCCCCTCTCTCTCTGCCTGCCTCTCTACCTGCTTCTGATCTCTCTCTCTGTCAAATAAATAAATAAAATCTTTTTTAAAAAAATAAAAAAAGAAAACCTCTACTCTCTACCATATGCAAACATTGATTACAGACTGCTCAAGTAATAAATGTCTTAGATGGTGGTATTAAAAACAAGTGACATGGGGGTATCTGGCTGACTCAGCTGGAAGAGCATGATCTTGAGGTTGTGAGTTTCAGTCCCATGTTGGGTACAGACATCACTTAAAAATAAATAAACTAAAAAGAAAAAACAAACAAAAAAAACCCACATTAAATAAATAAATAAATAAACTTACAAATAAACAGTGACGGGGCCCCTGGCTGGTTCAGGTGGTAGGGCATATGACTCTTGTTCTCAGGGCTGTGGGTTTGAGCCTGACACTCAGTGTACAGATTGCTTAAAAATAAAATCTTAAAAAAAAAAAAAAAGAAAAAAAAGAAAAAAAAAAAGACATATTTGACTTAAGAATTCTTAAAAAACAAAACCAAAATACTAATAATCATTTAAAAAAAAGACAGTTGGGGGCGCCTGGGTGGCTCAGTGGTTAAAGCCTCTGCCTTCGGCTCAGGTCATGATCTCAGGGTCCTGGGATCGAGTCCCACATCGGGCTCTCTGCTCAGCAGGGAGCCTGCCTCCTCCTCCTGTCTCTCTCTGCCTGCCTCTCTGCCTACTTGTGCTCTGTCTGTCAAATAAATTAAAAAAAAAAAAAAATCTTTAAAAAAAAGATGGTTAAGTTAGACTATGCTAAAATTAGGAATTTCTTTTCATTGAGGCACCTGGGTAGTTTGGTTGGTTAAGTATCTGGCTCTTGATTTCAGCTCAGGTCATGATCTCAGGGTTTTGAGATCAAGCCCTGTGTCAGGCTCTGCACTTGGCATGGAGCCTGTTTAGGATTCTCTCTCTCTTCCTCCTTCTCTTAAAAAAGAAAGCAAAAAAGAATTTATGTTCATCAAAATACACTATGAAGAGAGTAAGAAGGGAAGCCAAGAGGTTGGAGAAGGTTTTACAAATCAGTAAGAACATGATGGATCATAAAAAATAAGATGAAATGGAAAATGGAAAGACTGGACAAAAATGGGCCTGGGAAACACAAGTTAACACTACACATATAAAAAGTTGTACTTTACTAATCAAAGAAAAGCATATTAAAACCCCCGGAAAGGGGCATCTGGGTGGCTCAATCAACCAAGCATCCAACTCTTGATTTTGGCTCAGATCATGATCTCAGAGTAATGAGATCAACCCCGGAGTCAATCCCTGAGCTCACTGTGGAGTTTGCTTAAGACTTTCTCTCCCTCTCACTCTGTCCCTTCCACTCCTACATGCATGCTCTTTCTTTCTCTCTCTAAACAAATAATTATTTAAAAAACAAAATAAAACATGGGGCGCCTGGGTGGCTCAGTGGGTTAAGCTGCTGCCTTCGGCTCAGGTCATGATCTCAGGGTCCTGGGATCGAGCCCCGCGTTGGGCTCTCTGCTCAGCAGGGAGCCTGCTTCCTCCTCTCTCTCTGCCTGCCTCTCTGTCTGCTTGTGATCTCTCTCTGTCAAATAAATAAATAAAATCTTAAAAAAAAAATAAAATAAAATAAAACAAAAAACCCAGAAGATACTACCTATCACACACCAGAAAGACTGAAATTAAAAACTGGCAACAGCAAATGTTAGCAAGAATACACAGCAAGAGGAACACACATCCACTGTGGGGATGAACACAAACTGGTACAACCATTTTGAAAAAAATTTACCATAGTTGAAGAGCAGTACATTCTATGATTCAGCAATTCCACTTGTAGGTATTTATACAATAGAAATCAATGCAGTGCCGCCTACGTGGGTTAGTTGGTTGAGTGTACGACTCTTGATTTCAGCTCAGGTCATGATCTCAGGGGATTGAGATGGAGCCTCCCAGTGAGCTCTGAGCTGGGCATGAAGCCTGCTTAAGATTCCCTCTCTCCCTCTCCCTTTGCCCCTCCCAAACCACTCGCCCCCATCATGTGTGCATTACAAAAAAAAAAAAAAAATTTAAAACAGAATCAATGCACAGCTATACCAGATAACATGTGTAAGAATATTAATCTTGACCTGAGCCGAAGGCAGACACTTAACTGACTGAGCCACCCAGGCGCCCCCCCCCCTTTAAAGAATATTATTCTTGGGGGGAGGGGGGTTGGGGGGGTGGAGTTATGGACAAAAAAAAATATTATTCTTTATGTAGCTTTTAAAATTTCTGAAATAATTTTAATCTTTTTTTTTTTAAGATTTTATTTATTTTATTTGACAGAGAGCACAAGCAGGCAAAGAGGCAGGCAGAGAGAGGAGGGAAGCAGGATCCCTGCTGAACAGAGAGCCCAATGCGGGGCTCAATTCCAGGACCCTGGGATCATGACCTGAGCCGAAGGCAGAGGCATAACCCACTGAGCCACCCAGGCGCCCCTGAAATAATCTTATAGAAAATGAGCAAGTACAGTTCAAAGCACCATTTTTCCTGAACTATTTGTAAGTTGCCAACCTGATGACCCATCAACTCACAATATTTCATTGTATATTTTCTATAAACCAGGATATTTTCCTACATAACAATGTAACCATCAAAATCAAGAAATTAATATAGATATATTCCTACTATTTAATCTCCAGATCCCATTTATTTCATCAAATGTCCCAATAATGTTCTTTAGAGCAAAACCCAGTTCAGCATTCTGTTGCATTTGTCATGTTTCTTTAGTTTCCTTCTGTCTAATGAATTCCTTAGTCGAGTCTTGTTTTTATGACCTTGGCAATTTTGAAGGTTACAGGCCAGTTATTTTGTAGAATGTGCTTAAATGTGAGTTGCTTTCAAGCTCACTTAGGGGGCTCTCAGTAGGGAGCTGCGGTTCCCTTCCTCTTGACCTCTCCATAGGGCTGCTCACAACATGACTTCCCCCAGAGGGAGTGACCAAGACAATTTAAGAAATCAGTCTTTCAGAACCTAAATTTTGGAAATGACATACCATCACTTTTGCTGTATTCTATTGGTTGCACAGACCAACCTTAGTATAATGTGGGAGGAGACTATACAAGAGCCTGAATACCAGGAGGCAAGGATAATTGGGGGTCATCTTGGAGGTCAACTACCACATTTGATATCTCTACATGATTAGATTCAGGCTATGCACCTTTGGCAGGAATGTAATAGAAATGTGCTGTCCTTCTCACTATATTGCTACCAGGTGACACAAGACTGTAATTCATCTTAATACTGTTGATATGCACTTTGATATCCCTTGATTAAGGAAGGTCTACCAGAGTTTGCATTGTAAAGTTACTTTTGTCTTTTGTAATTGTGGTGGTTTTAAATTAATGTTCACATTAATTCTTTGATACTCTTCACTTCAAGAGGTGGAGCCCTAATTCCCTTTACCCTGATTGTGGCTTGGACTTAGTGTCTTGGTTTAACAGAATAAAGCGATGGAATAAACAGAATAAAGTGATGGAGTGTGACTTCAAAGATTAAGTCATGGAGCTGCCATGTTAGGCAGACACTTAAGCAGCCTATAGGGAGGCTCAGGAGGTGAACAACTGAGGCCTCCTGCCAACAGTCCTGTGAATGAGCCATCCTGGAGAAAGATGTTCCAGTCTTGGTGACGCCTTCAGATGACTGCAGCCCCTGGCAACATCCTGACCAGGACAACAAGGGAGAACATGAGTTAGAACCCTCAGCTAAGGCACTCCTGGATTCCTGCCTGACCCACAGAAACTGAGATAATGTTGATTGTTAGAAGCTACTAAGTTTTGGGGTGATTTGTCAAACAACTCTAAGTGAAAATTAATATAACAATCAATAACTACTTTGTGGGTCGGTATTTGATATTATATTATATAAATACCCAGCCCATTAAATTTTTAGTTCATTTATTCATCTATCAGTATGAACTCAAATTTTTCTATTTTACTCCATGAATTTTATTCAATGAGTTATAGTCCCATTACACCATTTATTTTGAATTGTCCTAGATATGGTCAGTGGAAAGGAATCCTTTTAAGCTAGATTGTGTGTTCTTCTGACATGGCTCCATTGTGGGGGCACTTCCTTGCTTTCTGGTACAACAAAAAATTTCAGATTCTCTACTTTACCTGTCCCAGCCTGAAATCAGACTGATGGAGCCCTGATGATATTTAGAGTCACGTCCTCTTTCCACTTAGGCTCTAACACTTCTTATTAAATTACATGTTGCTCCCCCTACGTAGATGTTCTCTTCACTAGGGTGACAACTTACACTAAATTGCTCCTGTGTGGACACGTTCCTCTCACCTGGCTTGGGATCTCACATCCCACACTAACCCTTCGCCGCAGTGGATGCCCTCCACAGCCTTAGCAAGAATACACAGCAAGAGGAACACACATCCACTGTGGATCACTTCACACACTTACGTGGATGCCCTTCTAAGGCCACTTTGGCCCTAATACTCCAATGCCAAGTCAACCTTCTGCTTGAAAGCCTACCCTGCTCTACACTACTTAATGGCTTTAGGCATGACTTATGCAAGAAGGGAAGAGAAAGAACTGTAAGAATATTCGTAACAGCATAACCTGTAATATCCTCAAAACCAGAAATAACACTGAGGTAGAATGGATAATTTGTGGTACAGAATATAGCGAAATACTTCATAGTACTGAAAATGAACAAACTTTACAGTTCTAACTTACATGGATCTTACATCTAAGAAGTCAGATTATGCAAAAGAATCCAAATTGTCTGATTCTGTATAAGTTCAAAGACACGCAAAATTAAACTCCAGTGCAGAGTAAGATGGTAAAAGCACAAAGAGAAGCAAGGGAACAATTACCATAAATGTTGGGTCACTGGTTACCTTTGAGAAGGAGGGAGGAGGTCATGATTGGGAAGGGCCTTAAGGGCTGCTGGTATATAGGCCATTTTATTACTTGACCTGAGGGAAGTCACATGCAATGTTCCCTTTATAATAATTTGTTAAGTGGCATAGTTATGTTGTTTAAACTTTTTTGTATATGTATTATATTTTACAATAAAGATTTTAAAAAATCTTCTCTTTCACTACATAGCTGTAGGCTCTTCAGCAAACTGATTTGGAAACCTTAGTTTCTCTTCTAAAAGATGTAGTAAATATCTACTTTACTAGGGTACTGTGAGAATTAGTTGAGACCATAGCCATGGCTTATATTTACTCCACCAGGAATTTAGCTAAGTATTAATTATGCATAATCACATCCAATCTCCATAACAACCCAGTGAGTTTGAAAGCACTATCCCCATTCTATAGACGAGGATGTGTATATATTATTGTCATTCTACATATTAGGCTAATCAATTGTCTGGAATAATGATACATGGCACTTTAAGTTTTCGCATAACATGGTTGCACAATGAGATGCTGGGTTCTTAGTGCTGACCTACAGCAGTCACCTTTTTTTAATCGTTAGTGAACACATAATTGGTATTCAGTAAATGTCTGTACAATGAATGCTGGAAAACGCCAAGTGTTTAAGAGAACATATTTTGGATTGTGGGACAGGTTCTGTAATTCTGACAATTAATTTAGTTTTAGTATCTGTCCAAAATTTAAACTAATCCTAATCTGAAAGAATGTTACAAGTAAAGAACTAAGGCTATGTCAGTAGATACAGTATTAAAAGATAATAAAGAAGACTCAGCTTTTTGTTCAGTAATAGTTCTTAAATTTCAGCAAGCAACTCCCAGAGCCATGATTATAATTTCAGACCTTATCTGAATATGTAATGTCAGAGAAAACTTTTAAGGGCATCAATAATAAAACACTCTATGGCCTTAATATTAGCTTTTGAGGCAAAAAGAACCACTAACATATTTAACTTATACACAATTGTAAAATGCACCCCAGAAATAATAAATTCAGAAACATCAAAGATGTTTTTTACACCTATAAAAGTGTAAAATCATGATTCTCATTCAAATACATATAAAACGAACATGGGTCAATCTAATCATTAATTAAAGGAACAAGTAAGATGGTATAACAGGTTCAAAAGAGAATTCAAAGAACACACATATATATGCAATCATGCTGAAATGAATTTACAGATAGCTAAAAACTACTTAATAGCCACATTGCAAGAATCATCTGTACTGTGTTTTCATGAGTAAGAATATTTTCTACCAGTATCCTATACCTTACAGTTACAAAATAGCTCAAAGACAATAATGCATAGGCTTTCATAGAGTCACATAGCCAGGAAGAGTCATTAAACAAGATACCTAGCAATCTTTGTTTTGAAATCCATTGCAAAGCCTTTCACAATATATCCTAAAAATGAAACTATGATTGGTATGGAGGGAAGCCTCTCAGAATCAAGGAAATAAAGTCTTCTCCAACTCATAGGTTTTTTTCCCCAATATTAAGAAACTTAATTTTTTAAAATCGATTTTATTTTATTTTTTTAAAGATTTTATTTATTTATTTGACAGAGAGATCACAAGTAAGCAGAGAGGCAGGCAGAGAGAGATAAGGAAGCAGGGTCCCCGCTGAGCAGAGAGCCCGATGCAGGGCTCAATCCCAGGACCCTGGGACCATGACCAGAGCTGAAGGCAGAGGCCTTAAGCCATGGAACCACCCCGGTGCCCCTTGATTTTATTTTTTTAAAGATTTATTTTAAAAAACGAGAGAGAGAGAGAGCATGAGAGCAAGTTGGGGGGTGAGGGGCAGAGGGAGAGAAATTTTAAGTGGATGCCCCACCTTGTGTGGAGCCCAATGTGGGGCTTGATCCCACAACCCCATGAATCATGACCTGAGCTGAAATCAAAAGTTGGAGGCTCAAATGGCTGTGCCACCCAGGCAACCCAATATTAAGAAACTTACAACTTAAGATAAATAAATAATTAAAATAAAAAAACTAAAATTTAAAAAGTAAATAAATAAACAAATTAAAAATATTATCCACCAGCACTGTGGAGTTTTCTGTAGCTATAAATAGAATATTCACAAATATCTAAATTCCTTTATGATTGACATGTTTTAACCATTAATTAATCATCCCTAAAAATAGTGATCTTCCATAGGGAGTGCTGAATGAAGTAGACTTATAATTTCAAAATAAACAAGGTTAGCATTTCTTTCTAACCATTTGGACACCCTATTCACAATATTCCATTTCTATATCCTAAGCTAAGGCCCAAAGAAGTATTCTAATGGGACAGGCTTTTTAAGTGAAATCACCTTTGATACCTAAAATAGTAGGACATGCCTGCCATAATGATGGTCTATTGTTGGCAGAGGTACAAAACAGGCACTTTGCATATGTTCTTAACTGCTGGTAAGAATATAAGTCGCACTTTCTGAAGGGCCATTTGGTAACTACAAGAAAAATCTTGAAAATGTACATACACACACAAAAACAAACAAACAAAAAACCCCACCAACCCAGACAGTATAAATGATGATTACATATGTGGAAAATCCCTAGAAATCTAAAACAGAGCTAATAGAACTAATAAATTAATTTAGTAAAGTCATACAATACAAGATCAATATACAAAAGTCAACTGTATTTCCACATACTAGTAATGAACAATTGAAATAAAAAAAAAATGCCACTACAATACTTAGATATAAATCTGGTGAAAGTTGTTCAACATCTCTACACTTAATTATAAAATATTGGGGAGATAAGATAAAAACCTTTAAAAAATGAGTACATTTTAACACACACATTCATGGGTCAGAAAACTTAAGACTGTTGGGGTGCCTGGGTGGCTCAGCGGGTTGAGCCGCTGCCTTCGGCTCGGGTCATGATCTCAGGGTCCTGGGATCGAGCCCCGCATCGGGCTCTCTGCTCATTGGGGAGCCTGCTTCTTCCTCTCTCTCTGCCTGCCTCTCTGCCTACTTGTGATCTCTCTCTGTCAAATAAATGGATAAAAAATCTTAAAAAAAAAAAAAAAAAAAAAAAAAAAGAAAGAAAACTTAAGACTGTTAAAGGATCCATTCTTCAAAAGCCGATCTAGAGATTGAATGCAATCCCACTGAAATCTCAGCAGTTTCTTTTGTGGAAATTGATAACCTGATTCTAAAATGCATACAAAAATACAAATAAGGGGCACCTGGGTGGCTCAGTGGGTTAAGCCTCTCCCTTCAGCTCAGGTCATGATCTCAGGGTCCTGGGATCGAGTCCCACATGGGGCTCTCTGCTCAGCAGGGAGCCTGCTTCCTCCTCTCTCTCTGTCTGGTTCTCTGCCTACTTGTGATCTCTGTCTGTCAAATAAATAAATAAAATCTTTAAAAAAAAAAAAACAAAAATACAAATAATTTAAAATAGTAGCAAAAACTGTGAAAAAGAATAAAATTGGAAGACATCACTTGATTTCAAGACTTATTACAAAACTACAATTATCCTGACAATATGGTGTTCACATAAATAAACAGATCAATGAAACAGAATAGAATCCACACACACGGACAGCTGTTTTGTGACAAAGGTGCAAAAGAAATTCAGTAGAGAAAAATTCAGTAGTCTTTTCAACTATTGGTACTGAAACAATTAGACTTGCAATGTGCAGGGGCGCCTGGGTGGCTCAGTGGGTTAAAGCCTCTGCCTTCGGCTCAGGTCATGATCCCAGGGTCCTGGGATCGAGCCCCACATCGGGCTCTCTGCTCAGCAGGGAGCCTGCTTCCCCCTCTCTCTGTCTCTGCCTGCCTCTCTGCCTACTTGTGATCTCTGTCTGTGAAATAAATAAATAAATCTTTAAAAAAAAAAAAGAAAAAAGAAAAAAGATTGCAATGTGCATAAGGACAAACTTCGAAAAAGTCTGCTAGTATCTACTCTTAGGTTATTTACCTAAGAAAAAGGGAAAACTGAAGGCACCTGGGTGGCTTTAAGCCTCTGCCTTCAGCTCAAGTCATGATCCCAGGGTTCTGGGATCGAGTCCTGTATTGGGCTCCTTGCTCAGTGGAGTTCTGGTTCTCCCTCTCCCTCTCAGCTTACCCCCCAAACCCGACCTGGTCTCAAGCCCTCTCTCTTCCTCTCAAAAATAAATAAAATACTTAAAAAACAAGAAGAAAAAGGAAACCTTAAGTTTACACAAAAGATTTTAGAAGACCATATGGGCAGGGCCCCTGAGTGGCTCAGCCACATTAAGTGCCTGACTCTTGATTTCAGCTCAAGTCATGATCACAGGATTGTGAGACTGAGCCCATGTAGGACTTGGGGTGGGCATGGAGTCTGGTTAAGATTCTCTTTCCCTCTCCCTCTGCCCTCCCCCCATGCTCTGGCATGAGCTGTCTCTCTCAAAACAAAACCAAACCAAACCCCAAACTATACATGAATGTTTATACCACTTTTATTAAAAATAACTCCAAATTGGAAACAATCAAAATGTCCTTCAAATGCCAAATGGGTAAAGTGGTATAGCCATATGATGGGACACTGTTAGCAATAATTAAAAAAAGAAGAATGCACCATTAATACATACAAGAACTGCAATGAATCTCAAAGGAATTAACTGAGTGAAAGATGCTGGACTCAAAAGTTTACACATTTATTCTATTCATACAACATTCTGGAAAAGGTAAAATTACAGGAACAGAAAAAAATCAGTGGTTTTCAGAGGGTGGGGTAAAGGGTTTACTTACAAAGGCTCGTGAAGAAATTTTTCATGATGAAATTGTTCTACATTTTGATTTTGGTGGTGGTTACATGACTACAGGTATCTGTCAGAATTCATAGAACTATACATTAAAAAGAATACATTTCGGGGCCCTTGGCTGGCTCATTTGGTAGAGTATGCAACTCTTGATCTTGGGATTGTAAATTCAAGCCTCATGTTAGGTGGAAAGATTACTTAAAAATAAAAAATAAAAATCTTAAAAAAAAAAAATAAAGAGGGTGGCTCAGTTGGTTAAGCATCCAATTCATGATTTAGCTCAGGTCATGAACCCATGGTCATGAGATAGAGCCCCACATTGGGCTTCCTGATCATGGGAGAATCCGCTTCGTCCCCTCCCTCTCCTCTTTCCCTGCTTGTGTGCTCGCAAGCGTGCCCACGTTCTCCCTCTCTGATAAACAAAATCTTAAAAAAAAAATTCTCTCTCCCTCTGCACCCCCCTGCCCCTGCTCGTGCACACGTGATCTGTCTCTCTCTCAAAAATACATACAAACAATGAATTTTGCTAAATGTAAATTAAACATCAGTAAACCTGATTTTAAGAAGTATATAGTTAACCCAGAAAAATGGATATATGCAAAAATTTAGTTGTATATTTATTATAGGAAATACAAATGGTTTACAAGAGTAAACCTGCTGGAAGCTACACTAACAGTGAGCACAGCTTAATGTTAAACTTGGGGAATCACTATGCTGTGCAACTGAAACATAACATTGTGTATCAACTATACTGGGAAAAAAAAAAAAGTAGACCTAACTCTCTAACAGCAAAGGAAATGTTATTTCCACTACCATTTTCCAATAATAAAAAGTTATTGTTTATCCATAAAGAACACTATGAGGCTATTTAAAGTATAAAAATAGCCTGAAAGGTTATACACTAAAATTGTAAACCTTTCGGATAGGGTTATAATATACTTTTTCATTACCTGTATTCTCTAACTTTCCTACAATGAACATGGACTGCATGTGAAATCATAAAACAAATTGTAAAAGATATTTTTCAAAGGAACACATAACTAAGAAATATACGAGAATGCTAAAGGCCTATAAGAGAAATATTTAAACCTAATATAAATAAATACCCTACCAAAATAAGCTGAGGCTTATGTAAAGTATCAAGGAAACAAAAATTATTTTGCGTTTTAGTTACATTTAAAGCACAAAGAACCAAAAACAAGATAGGTTCATTATTTGGGGTGCTAGGCTATAGGCCTATAGGCTATAAGCTATAGGCTGAAAGTACAAGCAGGATTATTATTATTATTATTTTTTAAAGATTTTTTTATTTATTCATTTGACAGAGATCACAAGTAGGTAGAGAGACAGGCAGAGAGAGAGGAGGAAGCAGGCTCCCCGCTGAGCAGAGAGCCCGATGCGGGGCTCGATCCCAGGACCCTGGGATCATGACCTGAGCCGAAGGCAGAGGCTTTAACCCACTGAGCCACCCAGGCGCCCCCAAGCAGGATTATTTTTATTTTGCTTTAGTCTTCACTCAAACACAATGATACACAGAATGAGAAAAGTAGAACTGAACCCCAAGATAGTGAGGGGTGAGTAAGAGTACTTTTATTCACTCTGAATGTGTTTAACTCACAATGGCCCAAGTGACTGCTCCACAACATACCAGAGATTTTCCAGGTGAGCGGACTATACTGCTGCTGGTAATCTGAGAGACACTGGCAAACAGGAGTGGTGCTGAAAGACTAGGAGTAGGCAAATGCAGTTCTGATTTTCAAAGTCAGGGGAAAGGAAGATTCCACAAACTAGACCAGTGAACTTGACATTCATTCTAGGCAGAATTCTTGCTGGATTTATTAAATCCATTCAGAAAGAAAAGCCCTGATCACTAAGTATCAAATCATCACAGACTAATACCCTTACTGGCTTTTGGGAATTTGTATTTCAATCAGGGATCCTGGAAAGTCTTACAATATCCTTGTGAACAAAACAGAACAATTAGATCAGCTGAACATCATGGACAAAAGACTACTTTTTTTTTTAAATTAAAGACTTCATTTATTTATTTGACAGACAGAGAGAGATAGCACAAGCAGGGGGAGCTGTAGGCAGAGGGAGAGGGAGAAGCAGGCTCCCCGAAAAGCAGGGAGTCTGACTCGAGGCTTGATCCCAGGACCCTGGGATCATGACCTGACCCAAAGGCAGTTACTTAGCCAACGGAGCCACCCAGGTGACCCACAAAAGACTGCTTAATGGGTTGAAGTAAATGTACAGAGAGGAATCCAGTGATGGCCTGAATGATTGGTCCTCAGTTTGGACTTGTTCAACATTTTATAAATGACTTGGAGGGCACTGATGTGCCTATTTATCCAACCTGCAGCTGACACAAAGCTAAGAGGGAGGAGTAATACAAAGGATAACCAAATCAGGATCCAAAAAGGTCTTGACAGGCTAGAACTCAGTGTCAAATCTAACAAGATGAAATTTAACAAGGGTAAAATTAAGTCTGACTCTTAAGTCCAGAAAACCAATACAAGTACCAAGACAGGGGAAGCTTGATTTGATGGTAATTCAAGTGGATAACACCTAGCATTTTTAATTGACTGAAATCACAGTTTAGGTCCAAAGCTAGGAAGTTAGAAGTGAGCAGGGCTTAAGCTTCATAAATATTTTCCTTTCAGTTCAACATAAACTTTTGATAGATATGAACAATGTAACAGGCTACTTCAGGAGGTATGTCTTTCCTGGAGGTCCTCAAGCCAAAGTTAGATAATTCCCTTGGATGGTGAAGACACAGTACTGGAATCCAGTGGAAGGTTTAGCAGAAGAAATGACCCCACACAGTGCCAAGATTCTATAATCTACTCACATATAAGTAGATGTAATTACAATTTACAAACAGAAAGTAAGTTCATTTCAATTGATATAAAGTTAACTCCCTGAAAGATCGGCTGAATAGGAATTTCAAATGTAGGCTCTCTCTCTTTTTTCTCTTTTATTTCCTCCCTTTCCTCTGTTAATCCAAAGACTCTTACAAAGAATGCTAACAGTACTTCCTCACTTCTCATAACTAACTTAAAAATAGTTTAAAACTTATTATGGAAGTAACATATGCTTTTTATAAATAAAACTAAAACTTTGTGATAAACATAAAATGAAAAGTAATGGCTCCTCTTCTGCTTCTCCCACCCCAAAATATTCCCCAAACTCTACGAGACTCCCCTAACTTCTGAAAGTTTCCTTCTCCAACTCCCTGAAGATTTACTCTGAATACCATGACTACTTTTATTATATGCCATTTGTTTTCTTGCCAACAAGACCAGAAGCTCCTAAAGCAAGATTTCTTTTACTTCTGTGTAGCTCATGTACCAAATACAGGCATTCTATAGAAAAACAACATTTGGGGCACCTGGGTGGCTCAGTGGGTTAAAGCCACTGCCTTCGGCTCAGGTCATGATCTCAGGGTCCTGGGATCAAGCCCTGCATCGGGCTCTCTGCTCAGCAGGGAGCCTGCTTCCTCCTCTCTCTCTGCCTGCCTCTCTGTCTACTTGTGTTCTCTGTCAAATAAATAAATAAAATCTTAAAAAAAAAAAAAAAAGAAAAAGAAAACATTTGTTGAACTTTCTGAGACTTTTGAAATGAGACATAGATATAAAGATGTATATAGATAAAGTCTTTCACTTCATATTTAAGTGGACATTGTTTTTGCCATCCTAGTATTTATCATCTATCTAACCTACTTATCTAGCTCATCATTGGTTTATAGAAATCCATCTGATCGTACTGGAAAAAGAATGCGATCTGACAATCAGGGCATCACAATCCCATAGACATGATTCAACCTACACAAATGAGATACCATTAAATTGAAGGTGAGAGGATATAAAAGGCCAAAATATAGTGCAGCCATCTTGGGACCAAAAGAATGAACCTAACCTATCCAAATATGGAACTAACATCCAAAAGAGCAAACCTGAGAGTAAGAGTCTCTGATGACATAATCTAGCACACCTATTATGTATTATATTCACTCCATTCTTGACTTCTTGACTTCTTCTCCTCCACCAGGTATACTACCCTGACTCTCTAGGTCTTTATCCTGATGCTCAAGGAACTCTTTTCATTAGGTGTGAGAGGTAGAATCTGATGGAGAGAAGAAAAGGAAAGACAACAAAAAAGAATAAAAAACAGAAATGTAAAAAGAAACATACACATATATATGCAAGCAGACTAGGAGTGATATATCATGGACTTGCAAATGGTAACAGCATGAAATGCTAAGAGAATGATTGTTCAGGTGTGCAGGTTGGTAGAAGAAAAAGGGCTTTACAGGAAAGGGACATGTGGGTTGATATCTACATTACACATCCATGGTAAACCTCTTGTGCCACTCTCTCTTGTCACTAACCACAATGGCCAGCTTTCAGTTTTAAAAAACTAAAGATCTTGGGGAGCCTAGGTAGCTCAGTCAGTCGTGCAGAGGACTGGATTTCAGTTCAGGTCATTATCTCAGGGTCGGGGACCAAGCCCCACTTTGGGCTCCAATCTGTAGCCTGTTTAAGATTTTCCCTCCCCTCCCCCTGCCTCTCTTTAAAAACCCCCAAAATTAAAGATTTTTCCTGTCTGAAAGTAATTATGCCACTGTTTGATGCTCTTTCCCCAAATCCTCTTATGACTGGCTCTTTTCTCACACTTTCAATCTCTGTTCAAATGCCACCACTTCAGAGATGCCTTTCCAGTCCAACCAATCTAACCTGGGCCTTTCTTTCCATCACCTCTTAATTCCTTCAAAGCTCTTAACACCAACTCTATTTACTCAAAATGTTTAGTTTATCAACTCTTCACCAACGGAATGTAAGTTTCCTGAAAGCAGGGATTCCTGTCTTGAATACTTCTTTTTCTTTATACCCAAATTCTGGCAGAGCGCGAGATAGTTAATAAATTATTATTTACTGAAGAGAATGAGTGGTAGAAAGTGAGAAAACTTGGGAGGAAAGTCGGTGGTATAGTCAGGCTGTTCCTAGGGAAGGCGATAGGAAGGGGACCGGAAAAGCCAGCTGCGCTGGAGACTGCATAGGGAGCTGAAGGCTTACGTCGTTGAGAGTGGAAGGTGTCGGATCAGGGCTTCAGGCTTCCCTTGGCCACCCATAGGGTGGGCGGCTGGGTGGGCAAAGGGGCATACACCACTTAGTGCCCAACTTCTGGGCGTCCGCTGTGAGAAAAGCAAACTCTAGGCTCTCTTCAGAATCCCCCCAACTCCCACCCCATAACCTAGGTCCCGCCCCATGGACCTTACGCAGTTGTCTTCCACGCAATCACTAGCCCGTGGACACCAAAGTTACCACCCGGGCCAAGCCCCTGTGGAGCAGCAACAAGTGAGAAAAGACCACCCTCCGCCCGTCCACACAGAAATTCCCATACCTGCCCCGCATCCCAGCCCGAGCTCACCCGCCGGCTGACGCGTTTCTCCCCGCCCCCAGCCCGCCCCGCGGCCCTACTTGGGCCCTCACTTACGCTTGTCTCCGAGCTATAAGCCGATGCATGGGAGTCGCCATCTTAGCGCGGCTGAAGACTGCCGCGCTGGGTTTTGGGAAACTCCTCGGAAGGGGCGGGGACTTGGAACCCAGCGTCCGCTTGCCTGGGCGGAGCCAGTGCGGCCTGGAGGGCTTCTGGGGCAACTTTTGGGGTAAGCGGTGAGTGGGTAGGTGGTAAGTCTTGTTTCCTGTGTGTGTCTGTAGTTTAAGAAAGAGGAATGAGGCCGGTTGTCTCACATGAGCGGGCTTTTGAAGGATGAGTACAGGTATACAGTGTGAAGAGGCAGGGAGAAACATTCTCAAATGAGGGAAATATATGTGCATATATACATAACCGTGAATAAAACTGTGCAGTGTTCAGGAAGTAGTCTGGAAAGCAAAGTAAAAAGGAATGAATTGAGATTGGGACCATAAATTAAAAGACTGACTTTAGTGAGCCATCTACTGCAAATATATTAATTATTTCTATATTTATGTATTTCGTAGGGATGGTATAAGGATCAAATGACACTATGATGTTACTAAAGCTACTTTGTCTACTGGAAAAAGATTACACAAACATTAACTATTTTAAGATATTTTAGCATTTAGTGGCAGATCATGGAAATTTTATTCCCTTAAATCCACATTCTTTGAACCATACATAAATTTTTGAAATATGTCTGTATATCTGGGCTTCCACTCATTTTTTTTCAGCTATTATTTATGGAACTGTTATTTATGGAACATTTAAAACCTAAAATGTTTTAAAAAGTGAGGCTAGGGGGTGCCTGGGTGGCTCAGTAGGTTAAGCCTCTGCCTTCGGCTCAGGTCATGATTTCAGGGTCCTGGAATCCAGCCCTGCATGGGGCTCTCTGCTCAGCGGGGAGCCTGCTTCCCCTTCTCTCTCTCTCTGCCTTTCTACTTGTGATCTCTGTCAAATAAATAAAATCTTAAAAAAAAAAAAGGTGAGGCTAGGGCATTGAACAAATAAAGTCATTGCACACATGGTGGAGGTTTCTACAAATAATAGACAAAGGCAATGTCCAATGAGCATAGTTACTCTAAAGAAAAAAATTTAGGGTGGGGCGCCTGGGTGGCTCAGTGGGTTAAAGCCTCTGCTTTCGGCTCAGGTCATGATCTCAAGGTCTTGGGATCGAGCCCCGCATGGGGCTCTCTGCTCAGCTGGGAGCCTGCTTCCTCCTCTCTCTCTGCCTGCTTCTCTGCCTACTTGTGATCTCTGTCTGTCAAATAAATAAATAAAATAAAATTAAAAAAAAGAAAAAGAAAAAAATTTAGGGTTGGGGATAAAAAGTGTTTTAGCCCTGGTAGTTAGAGAAGGTGCTATCCCTCACCTTTGAGCATACCTTGTTCTTAACAAAATGGAATCTTACTCTCTGTTCTATTCTTCAGCTTGCTTGGTTCATTTCTCAGTGTACTTACAGACATTTTTTCTCATATGAGCACATACAGATTTGATTCATTCTTTTTCTATATTAAGTTATATAGGTTACATGGATATTCCACAATTTATCCAACTTGTACCCAATTTTGAACAATTAGACCATTTATCACAAAGATGGGATGAATAGATTTTTAAGCACTCATCTGTGTTTCTGTTATATGACTTTAGGGAAGTAGAACCGCTGGGTCAAAGGATATGTATACTTTTAATTTTTATTGGTATTATCTATTGTCCTTTAATTAGGTTTTAACCAAATGTGTTTCCTCACCCAAACTGAGAATGGTCAAACTTTTAAACTCTTTCATATCTAACAAGCCAACTGATACATTATTGATGTGATCACTGGAGACTATTTTTTTCCATGAATTGTCTGTCAAATTCTTTGCTTATTTTTCTCTTGGATTTTTATCTTTTTAATAATGATTTGTAGAAACTTTTGAAGATTTTATTTATTTATTTGACAGAGAGAGACACATCGAGAGAGGGAACAGAAGCAGGGGAAGCTGGAGAGGGAGTAGCAGGTTTCCAGCCAAGCAAGGAGCCTGATGTGGGGCTTTATCCCATGACCCTGAGATCATGATCTGAGCCCAAGACAGAGGCTTAACCCACTGAGCCACCCAGGTGCTCCTGTAATTCTTTAATTACAATTATGGTTATATTCTGGGGTGACTGGGTGGCTCAGTCGTTAGGCATCTGCCTTCGGCTCAAGTCATGATCCAGGGTCCTGGGATTGAGCCCCGTGTCCGTCTCCTTGCTTGGTGGGGAAACCCACTTCTCCCTCTCCGGCTTCCCCTCCTGTGTTCCCTCTCTCGCTGTGCCTCTGTCAAATAAATATATAAAATCTTTGAAAAAACAAAACGAAACCAAAACAAACAATTATGTTTATATTCTTAATCCTCATTTTTAGTTTTTGAAATACCATTTACTAAATAATCTGTCACTTTTTTTTTTTTTAAAGATTTTATTTATTTATTTGACAGAGAGAGATCACAAGTAGGCAGAGGCAGGCAGAGAGAGAGAGGAGGAAGCAGGCTCCCTGCTAAGCAGAAAGCCTGATGGATGCGGGGCTCGATCCCAGGGCCTTGGGATCATGACCTGAGCCGAAGGCAGAGGCTTTAACCCACTGAGCCACCCAGGCACCCCTAATCTGTCACTTCTTTACTGATTTGAAATTCTGCTCTCTTGTACACTGCATATGTACAAATTTAGTTTGAACATTTTGTTTTCTTCTGATGATCTCTTTTTGTCAGGATGTAGTCATTATTTTAATTTCCATGGTTCAATAGGATATTTTGATATCTGGTACAGTAATTTCTCCTAATTAATCCTTCTTTTCCCTCAATTTTATTCACTGCTCTGAGGACTTTTTTGCCCTAGATAAGCTGTATTCTCAAATTTTCAAGTTTCCCACAAAACAAGATTCATCTGTCAGCTAATTTTAAAAGAAATGACATTATATCAAATATGAAAAGATGAGACAGAATGAGCTATAACAAATCAAAAGGAGAAAGCAAATGGCATTATCTGTGATGATTTGTTTGCGTACCTGGAAAACCTACAAGAATTAATTAAAAGCCTCTAGAGAGTTCAACATTGGGGGTCAGATACATGTACACAAATACAATAATAACTTGCTTTTTCAGTGGCGAGAGCAAGCCAGTGTAGCTGTTTCCCATTTAGGCCCATGGGCTTGAGGGACCCTTAGCTTTATTCAGAGGATTTAGGCCAAAATTCAGATGCTGAGTTTTATAGACCTTAATGGGTTGCAGCTGAAGGAATTAAAAACTCTCGTGAAAGCTACAAGTAATTGCTATCTGGCAAGAATAAACATTTTACTAGTCTTTAAGCAGACTGTTCCTTTTCTAGGAAAACCTAAGTGTCTTCCAGTTACATAAGATGTCTCAAAGAACTGGGGGGAGGGATGGATGTAAAAGGCAGGTGTTGGAGAGAAAGTTGCATCTCTCTGGCCTGGGATGCTTTGGGACAAGATGGTTGTTTCCTGCTCTGACCCTGGCTGGGTAGTGAGGACCTGTGGTTTGAGAGCAGAGCACAGAACAGGGCCTGCTTCAGGGGCAAGCTGTGTACAGTTCAGGGCCCTGAAAATCCCACATTTGGTTTAATTGTTCTGCTACTGCCGTTTTAAAATTAATAGTAACTTTTGAACAGGGAGCCCACATTTTAGTTTTGTACTGCACTCTGTAAATTATGTAAATGGTCTACACCAGAAGTCTGTCAAAGTGTCTCACAAGACATTGAGATGACAGTGAAATGTGAACTAGCTCCACCAGGGTCAGAAGAGGGGAGAGCACTATCTTGCCACTTTTCCTGGAATTCAGATTCAGTCTTCTCCCTCAAGGTTGGAGGCTTTTTTTTTTTTTTAACAACAACAACAACAACAAAAAAACCATGTTACCTTTTCATTATGTTTTACAACTACTTGTTGTAATTATTCAAAAAAAAAAAACAAAACACCTCAGTGTTGGGGTGCCTGGGTGGCTCAGTGGGTTAAAGCCTTTGCCTTTGGCTCAGGTCATGATCCCAGGGTCCTGGTATTGAGCCCCACATCCGGCTCTCTGCTCAGCAGGGAGCTGCTTCCTCCTCTCTCTGCCTGCCACTTTGTCTACTTGTGATCTCAATCTGTCAAATAAATAAATAAAATCTTAAAAAACAAAACAAAACAAAAAAACCTCAGTGTTGTAAAATTGGATCCTGGGGTAAAAACAAATGTGGGTTTTCCCTTCATATGCCTTTGAATACAAAGAAAGGAGCCCTTTTCTTTACAGCTGAATAAGAGAATTTGACTAATTTAGCTAAATAAGAGAGAAAAAGAGCAGGGAGACTATGTTTTGTAAAGAGGAGTAGCCATGCAAGGAGACTCCACAAATGCAGAGAGGATGGCTTTTCCATCCACCTTTGGGCATGGAGGTTTGAAGATCTTTGGAATTGGGGGAGAGCTGCCTTCCTCAGTTGCTTCCACTTCCTGTGATGGCTTGACAGCAAACTAATTAAAAGTTGTGGTCACGGTCTTTTATCTTCAGACAGAGCTGCGGGGACTCCTCGGTCTTCGGGCCTGGATGGAACACATAGCTTCATGGGGTGTTTCTGACGCTGCGGGACTGTGAATGCAGGATCTTCCCTCTCTTGTAATTAAATGTATCAGTAGTGGGGGAAAAGGAAGCTGACATCCTGAGAGGACCAGAGAGGAGAGACAGAACAATACCTGCCTAGCCTTGATTGTTTTCCTTTTAGGTTATCATGGCTTCTCTTTAGTAAATCCCTTTTGTGATGAAGATGGTTCAAGGTAGGGGGCACCTGCTGGCTGAGTCAGGAGAGCATGTGACCTTTGATCTTAGGCTTGTGAATTCAAGTCCCACAACGGATGTAGAGCCAACTTAAAAAAAAAAAAAAGTTGGTTCAGGCTGGGTTTCTGTGTCTTGCTGCCAGAGAATCCTTGATTTTATCACCAGAGTTTATTCCTTTTTTACAAATGAAGGGACTGAGAGACTTATCTTTGTTTCAAGTCCTTAAAGCAGGGTATTGGGAAAAGTTTTCAATTAGAAAGTATTGTGCCTCAGATAAACCTCACTGGCTACAATATTGCTACTGTGCTGAGCTCAGGCCTCTTTGTTAAGTGATTTATCCAAGGTCCATGGCCCTGAACTTTTTCTATTGCATTCCTTCCCCACCCCTCCAGCCAGTTGGGATTATTTTGAAATAATATAGAAACCCTTCCCTTATATTATTGAGGATTCAATTGCCTGAAGCAAAACACAGCTTTGACTAAATAAACCAAGAATTTATTGGTAGATCGTAGTTTAGAAGGAGGAATGGCATACTCAGCCTTGAGAAGTTCTCGAACCAGAAAAGCCTAGATCTTACTGGTGGGGAACTACTTGTGTGCTACTTTTTTTGGCCCTTGCCAGCAGATGATTGGGTCCAACCCCCTGCAGTACCTGTGTGCCTCATGTCAGCAGTAAAGTTCCCCATAAGAGCTTCCCTGGTTTCTTACTGAGAGGTGTCCATCCCTCTAGCCATGAGTGGGATCCTGCAGTCAGCAGCCAGCCAGAAGGAGGAAGAATAGAGGAACAGATTAAGGAATGAATGTTGAGCAGAAAAAACAAAAGATGTACGTCATCTCCTGTAACAGGACCTTTCTACAAGATGTTTTGGGTAAGTTATTCACAGCTAGATGCAGTGGGAGAAGTCACAGTGTTTTGCGAAGGCCTACAGTGAACAAACATTTAGAGATGTCATATAGCAAACCCAAGGAAAGTAGCTCTCTTTCTCTCTCTCTTTTCTGGCGAGGACGATAAACATCTGTGCTCTAAATCCAATAATTTTAATTGCCAAAGCAGATACGTGGTAAATTATTTTAAAGTTCATATGAAATTCAGAATCGTGCTCTAATATTCCTTTTTTTTTTAAGATTTTATTTATCTGAAAGAGAGAGAGTGAGAGAGAGTACAAGCAGGGGGAGTAGCAGAGAGATGGGGAGAAGCAAACTCCCTGCTGAGCAGGGAGCTAGACTTAGGGCTTGATTCCAGGACCCTGGGATCATGACCCCAGCAGAAGGCAGTTGCTTAACCACCTGAGCCACCCAGGTGCCCCATCTAATATTTCTTCTAGATGTATCCCCATGGTCGAACTGCTTTGGCTTCCCACCCCCTCCACTGCACCTTCCCCAGCAGTGTGGATCTTAAGGCTAAAATAACTTTATTCCAGTCTTAAATGAATAGTCTTAAAACTGCACCTCCTTGGGGCGCCTGGGTGTCTCAGTGGGTTAAGCCGCTGCCTTTGGCTCAGGTCATGATCTCAGAGTCCTGGGATCTAGCCCCGCATGGGGCTCTCTGCTCAGCGGGGAGCCTGCTTCTTCCTCTCTTTCTCTGCCTGCCTCTCTGCCTGCTTGTGATCTCTCTCTGTCAAATAAATAAATAAAATCTTTTAAAAAAAACAAAACAAAGCCACACCTCCTTTTAAAAAACACGAGTAATCCATTTTTATTCTGGAAAAACTTGGAAATAGAGATTAAGAAAAAGTAATGCATACTACTTTCTACGATCTACAGAAAGAGATGCTTGAAGTGTTAAGGGCCTATTTAGCCAGAGCTATTCCAGCTGGTTAAACAATGACTTTGTTGTTTATACCGTAAAACTTAAACTGTCCCTGCCCCCCTTCCCCCCAGGGGACTTACTTAAAAACAAGTCCCAGAAACCAGTCCCAGGTAACAAAGCCCAAATACATGGGTGGATCAGGCCAGGTGGAGGTATCCAATCAGTGGGGGTACATACTGTCTCCCTAGCTACCAAGGAGTATGGGCCCCCCCGCCTTTTGGGCGCCAATTCTGACCAAGGTGATAGACTAGTTCAAATATCTACTATAGGGTAAATTGTAATTCAGTTGGTCACTTATGTGTGACCTAGCATGACTGTGCAGCTTTCTCTGTGTGTTACAATCTCATTGGCCACCTTTGTATGGCCAGGCCCAATCACATGGCCTTTGCCCTTAAAAGCTAGTCTGTAAGGCAGAGAGGGATTGCCACTTTGCAAGAGACGGCCCAGAACTGTGGGTTTGATTCTCGATGCTTGGCGCGAAATAAAGCTTTGCTTGACCTTCGCTTTGTATCAGTCTCGCTCCTTTGATTACGAACCCAACAGAAGTTCTCTCTTGGGAAATGTAGATATTACCTATATCCATAACTGACCCTTAGCTAATTATAACACATTGTAAAATATCACAGACAATATGTCTGGGGAATGTTATTTATTTATTTATTTATTTTAAAGATTTTATTTATTTGTCAGAGACAGAGGGAGAGAGAGTGAGCGAGCACAGGCAGACAGAGAGGCAGGCAGAGGCAGAGGGAGAAGCAGGCTCCCTACCAAGCAAGGAGCCCAATATGGGACTTGATCCCAGACGCCAGGATCATGACCTGAGCCAAAGGCAGCCGCTTAACCAACTGAGCCACCCAGGCGTCCCTGTCTGGGGAATTTTAAATTGTCCTTAGCAGCATTAGTAGATATTTGCTTCTTGGTGATTTTTTTTTTTTTTTTTTTTTAGCAACACCGTTTATTGAGGGTCACACATTGTGCTTTTAGATAATATTTCTAAAAGTTGAGGTATAATTTACATAGAATAAAATGGGCAGATTTTGGACTACATAGCTTGATGAATTTTACCAAGTACACATACCCATGTAACCACAAAAGATGCAGCCACCACCTAAATCAGGATATAGAACATTCTCTCAGTGATTTTACGAATCATAGAACAATAGTACACAGCAAGAGGCATGATTAAGAGTTCTACCATCACAGTGGTCTACCTGGAATGGAATGAGGGTGTCCATTTTTTGCATTTCACAGTGTCTACATCGCTCTCAGCCCCATTTCTCTGTCGTTAGTGGGAGGATACTCTTCTATGTGTACAATTCTGAGAGTGCCTTATAGCAATCATTAGCATCATGAAAAGGTGTCACTTTCCCTGAAGAATATATTTACTTTTGAAAATTTGAATTTCCCATAAGCCTACTTTCTCTATTCAGTCTACGCAAAATTATTTCCCTTTTTTAAAGATTTTATTTATTTATGTGAGAGAGCACAAGTGAGAAAGAGAGAGAGAGCATGAGCTGGGGGGTACTGGGACAGAGTGAAATGCAGACTTCCCACTGAGCAGGGAGCCCTATGTGGGCCTCTATCCCAGGACCCTGGGATCATGACCTGAGCTGAAGGTAGATGCTTAGCCCACTGAGCCACCTGGGTACCACTAGACAAAATTATTTCTTAAGTGTTCTACTTTTAAAAAGTTTTACTTTTGGTGAATGCAAAAAAATATGGGAAAACACACACTTTACTTATATGTCCTTAGGTATATGGATTGAACATTTATAAAATATTTATTGTAAATTATAAAAATTTGTCAATGTCTTTGAATGTTTATCTTAAGTTTTTAAAAATGTGAAGAAAATAACATTTTGTATAATTAAATGTTCTCCTCTGTAATTGATAAAACAACTGAAAAAGGCTTTTTCCAAGTTATCAGTGCTACTAGTGAAAGAACTCAAACTCTCCAAAGTACTTCCAAATAAATTCCTCTAACTCATTTTTCATTGGAGTGCTAATCAGAAAAATATCAAATCAAGATTCGGTTTATATGGTGTGTAAAGCAGAAATAAAATAGTAATTATACTTTGTTTTATGAATAAGAATGGCAAGATGGCTTTTCTCCACAAAAAAAACATATAGTCTAAGAGCCCTTCTTCCTTCCTTCCTTCCTTCCTCTCTCTTTCTTTCTTTCAGATTTATTTATTTGAGAGAGAGAGAGGAAAAGAAAGCAGTGGGGAGGAGAGGGAGAGAGAGAATCTCAGGCAGACTATGGGCTGAGTGTGGAGCCCATCACAGGGCTCAGTCCTAGGATCTTGAGACAACCACTTGAGCTGAAAGCAGAGTTGGATGCTTAAACAGCTGCACCACCCAATTGCCATTAAGAGCCCTTCTTTAATATTGAGAAGTTTGCCTTCTTGTGAGAAGCATTTTGTATAGTGTCAGTTTAGGTTCAAGGTAGGCTCTGGAGTGGTCAACAGATCCTTTTCTTGTACTTGCTGTCAGTAAGTGTGCTATAAAGATTTTCTTTTTGTACCATCTAGTCTTTATCAGTCTTTTGAGAATTTGGTAAAATGTGAATTAACTTTGGAGATGGTTAAGATTTGCTTCAAATTTCCAAGTATTACTAGCATCTGTAAATCTTGTCCACTTCAGGTGTTATAGCTTTCCATCCAACACATGTTAGATCAGGACAATTTTTGTGACATTCATTGATCTTTCTCTGCATTTAAGAAATACTGTTTCTTTTCCATTTCTTTCTTCCTCTTCTTTATTAAAGACCTTATTTATTTATTTGACAGAGAGACTGAGCATAAGTAAGGCGAGTGGCAGGCAGAGGGAGAGGGAGAAGCAGACTCCAGGCTAAGCAAGAAGCCTGTCGTAGGAATTGATCCCAAGATGCTGGGATCACCGCCTGAGCCGAAGGCAGACACTTAACGGAGTGAGCCACCCAGATGCCCCCTTTCCCATTTCTTCACTGAAGTTTCATGAACCCATTTAAAAGTGGATGTCATGGGGCACCTGGGTGGCTCAGTGGGTTAAAGCCTCTGCCTTCGGCTCAGGTCATGATCCCAGGGGCCTGGGATGGAGCCCCACATCGGGCTCTGTGCTCAGTGGGGAGCCTGCGTCCTCCTCTCTCTGCCTGCTTCTCTGCCTACTTGTGATCTGTCTGTCAAATAAATAAATAAAAATATTAAAAAAAGAAGTGTATGTCATGAAGTGTATGGCTTTTTTTAGTGGGGGAGTATAATTGTCATATAACATTTCTTTCAAGTATTCAACATAATGATTCCGTATTTGTACAGATGGTGTCCAACTTACTATGGCTTGACTTACAATTTTTCAGTTTTACAATAGTGTGAAAGAGGTATGCATTTCCTAGAAACTGTACTTCAGATTTTGAATTTTGATCTTTTCCCAGATGTGATATTCTCTCTTAATGCTGGGCAGTGTCAGTGAGCCATCGCTCCCAGTCAGCCACATGATGGTGAAGGCAACTGACAGACTTACAGTTGTAAGTTCCTATCTATAGAACCATTGCTTTTCACTTTTAGTGAAGTACTCAATAAAATACATGAGACATTCAATGCTTTATTATAAAAGAGGCTTTATATTAGATGATTTTGCCCAACTATTAGTTAATGTAAGTATCCTGAGCATATTTAAGTTCTGCTAGGGTATGGTATGATGTTTTGTAGGTTAGGTGTATTAAATGCATTTTTGACTTATAATATTGTTAACTTGCAATGGGTTTATTGGGACGTAACCTTATGGAATGTAACCCCATGATAAACTGAGCAAGATGTGTATTGCAAAAAGAACACCACAATAGGTCTAGTTAACATTCACGTGAAGGGCTTCTTATCCTTAATAAATCTTCAAAGTGAATTTTAATCCCCAGTATTTATTTTATTTTTTATTTATTTTTTTTAAAGATTTTTTGTTTAATTTTATTTATTTATTTGACAGAGAGAGAGAGAGAGATCATAAGTAGGCAGAGAGGCAGGCAGAGAGAGGAGGAAGCAGGCTCACCGCTGAGCAGAGAGCCCGATGCGGGGCTCGATCCCAGGACCTTGAGATCATGACCCGAGCCGAAGGCAGAGGCTTAACCCACTGAGCCACCCAGGTGCCTCCCCAATATTTATTTTAATCCCCAGTATTTTTACATGAATATACTTACTGTGCTTGCAAGGTAAATTTTGAATATGGTGGATTTAATAGTCAGAGCTACTCATGTTGCGGGTGACAGAAACCAGAACCAAAATAACTGTGTAAAAAATGGGACTTAAGGGATGCCTGGGTAGCTCAGTCACTTAAGTGTCTGCCTTCAGCTCAGGTCATGATCACAGGGTCCTGGGATGGATTCGTCCATTGGGGTCCCTGCCCAGTGAGGAGCCTGCTTCTCCCTCTGCCTGCTGCTCCCATTGCTTGTGTGTGTGCACTCTCTTTCACTCTCTGACAAATAAATAAAATCTTCTTTATTTTTTTAAAGATTTATTTATTTGACAGACAGAGATCACAAGTAGGCAGAGAGGCAGGCAGAGAGAGAGGAGGAAGCAGGCCCCCTGCTGAGCAGAGAGCCCAATGTAGGGCTCAATCCCAGGACCCTGGGATCATGACCTGAGTCGAAAGCAGAGGCTTTAACCCACTGAGCCACCCAGGCGCCCCATAAAGATTTTATTTATTTACTTGAGAGATAGCAAGAGAGAGCACAAGCTAGGAGTGGGGATACAGGGAGAGAGAGAAGCACGCTCCCCGCTGAGGCAGGGAGCCCAATGCAGGGCTCGATCCCAGGACCCCAGGATCATGACCCGAACTGGAGGCAGAGGCCTAATGACTGAGCCACCCAGGTGCCCCAAGTAAAATCTTTAAAACAAAACAAAAACAAACAATGTGATTTAGTGGATAGATACCTGCGATGCCAAAGCAGGGTATTTCTAGGCACCTAGGCCCAGAACCAGGGATGGGGTGTCTTTTACAAGACAAGCTAGTCTCTACTTTCATCTGAGTAATAGCCTCATTCCCTCAGACCCCTCTCTGTGTCTGGGAATATGGCCACTAAAACCTTGGTAACACATTTTTATAATTCCACAGCCTGTCAAAGACAAAAACCAAACAATAAGTAAATTGGTTTTATTTAGGGTGTTACAATAGGGAGAGCATCCCGGATCTGAAGATCATTACCTTTAGCAGGGTAGTTTATCTGGAGACTTTTCTAGGGAGGAGTAGACAACTTCCAGGTAGGGTGATTTTATAGTTATGATTGTTTTTGTAATCAAAGGGTCTCAGTCAGTGAGCTGAACAGGAAATGTTTCTGTCTAGCAGGTTTCATTAGGACAGACAATTCACAGAATCATTTATGAGTCAAGGTGAATGGGAAATCTGAGAGTTTCTATCTGGCCTTATCATAGGTAAACAAGGGGGGTCATCTGTGGGACTTATCTAAGTCACATGAGGAAGAGTGGGACTTATCTAAGTCACATGAGGAAGAGTGGTTCTTTGTAGTAAAGTTGGAACATGAAAGGGTCACAGGTATTTCTTAACCGTCTCAATTTTCTAGGAACACAGGGCTTAGGTAAAGTTCAACATTGTCATGGAGAAGGCAAAAGGGAAGTTTCCCACCAGCTGCAAGAGATACATTTTTGGAACAGTGCCATGTGCTTGGTCCCATGTTCATCTGCCTATCTCTAGTTCAGTCTTTATGGCCCAGTGGGTGGAGGTTCTTTGAGTGATTCAGCCTGGGTTAGAGTGCTGAAGAGAAGGGGTAGTGGGGAGACAAAGAAATGGTTTTACAGTGGGGAAATGGTCACAGTTCAATTCCAAGTGTGCTAAATGTGTGACTTTTTCCTTAAAGCCAAAGAAGACACAAACCTTTGTTCAAAATTCAATAATGGCACTGTAGTAATAATATTGGTAAATTACCATGAATCCTTTTTCCCGAACTTGAAACAGTCTGAGGAGTCTCACATGATGTTTCCATCCTCAGAAAAATTGCCCCTCCCTCTTTCCAATTAATGCTATAAAATGGAAACCACAAATAGTAAGAGCCTTTAGTAATATTTCAAACTACTCATTCTTTTTGACAATTTTTTTCAAGGTACTTGCCACTCTCCCATTCTACTTCAAGGCCAAATTGGGCTTACTGTGATTTGGAAATCACAGATCTCTCTGCTCCCACCACCTAAGAGCTTTAAGGCCTCGTGGTCTATGAATCCGCATGGGGAGGAAACAGCCCTCCCATAACAACGTCCCAGGGAAATCTGACTCCTTGGACCAGTTGGTGCCCAAAGAAGCAAATACAGACTGGAAGCCCTAGAGTCTAAAGAACACTTAAGGGTTTTGAAATGCTTCACCTTTCCATTTCACCAGTCCAACTGCTGGTAGGGAAACAGAGAAACCCCATCCTGTGAAGGATCAGGATTCCACTTTATAGTTAGTTGGACAAAAGTAATTTAATTAGGCAGCTATTGGTGAAATCTTTGTGATTTCTGAGAGCTTCAGCGCCCTTAGAGAACTTAATAAACTTGGCTCCATTATCCAGGCTCTGAGGTAATTCATAGATTACTCTATATTGGATGGTTTGATTCCTCTTAAGCTTCTCTTTGTTCCTACCTCAGGTCATACTGGGATATTTGAAGCTGCATGCCCCTTGCAGGTAACTCCCAGAAATCCTGTCATACCCAGTGTCTTACAAAAGGTGTATAGGCTTCAGTGGAAGGTAGTCACATGTAGCTGAAGTGACTGCTCCCTATCTCTCTCTGGCAATTACTAATCTCCCTTACTTCATCTCAAATCAAGACCCCTCTGTCCACAGTCCTTACATGTCACCTTGTAAAACGCTTCAGAAAGTGAGAAATGGTAAATACCCATCCTCCAATATAATAAATGCTCCCCCAATAAAATGTTTATTTTTTCTTTTTCTTTCTTTCTTTGTTTCTTTTTTAAAGATTTTTATTTATTTATTTGACAGACAGAGAAAGCACAAATATGCAGACAGGCAGGCAGAGAGGGGGAAGCAGGCTCTTCACTGAGCAGGGAGCCCGATGTAGGGCTCAATCCCAGGACCCTGGGATCATGACCTGAGCTGAAGGCAGATGCTTAACCAACTGAACCACCCAGATGCCCCCCTCTCTTTAGTCTTTACAAGAGTCTCCTTCTTACTTGTCTTTTCTTGGGAGACCACACCTTCCATTTTTACCTCGAAGTAATTCTGTACTCTCCCCAAAGCAAATTCCCCATCTCCCCTTCACTCCTTCCCACTTGTTCTACAGAGACTAGAGGGTTGAGGTGGTTGGAATGGGGAGGAGGCTGGAAATACCTAGGCTGTTTCTGTGTCCTCTGGTGGGGAAGTTGGCTGATTCCAGTTACTGGCAATTTTCTTTTTTCTTTTAAAATATTTTATTTATTTATTTATTTGACAGAGAGAGAGAGAGAGATCACAAGTAGGCAGAGCAGCAGGCAGGGAGAGAAGGAGAGGCAGACTCCCTGCTGAGCAGAGAGCGTGATGCGATGTGGAGCGCCATCCCAGGACCCTGAGACCATTACCTTAGCTGAAGGCAGAGGCTTAACCCGCTGAGCTACCCAGGCACCCCTACTGGCAATTTTCTTTCTTTCTTTTCTTTTCTTTCTTTTTTTTAATAGATTTATTTATTTATTTATTTATTTATTTGACAGAGATCACAAGTAGGCAGAGAGGCAGGCATAGAGAGAGGAGGAAGCAGGCTCGCCGCTGAGCAGAGAGCCTGATGGGGGGCTCCATCCGGTGACCCTGGATCATGACCTGAGCGGAAGGCAGAGGCTTTAACCCACTGAGCCACCCAGGCGCCCCACCTACTGGCAATTTTCTTAAGGGTGGGGATTAGTGAGCACTTTTTAATTCTCATCTATGGGCCTAATCACCAATTCTTTGACAACTGGGAAAAATCTCATGCAATATCCTGTTAGAGCAACAACAATAACAACCATCTCTAATTTTTTTTTTCTCTTAAAAATTTTGTGTTTAAGTAATCTCTACACCCAACGTGGGGCTCAGATATACAACCCTGAGATCAAGAGTCTCACACTCTTCTGAGCAAGGTAGGTACCACTGTAACAATTCTTGATAACTCATTATGTGTCAGGCAATGCGTATTTTATATTAACTGTCTTATTTAATCATTATATCAACCCTATGAGATAGATCTTATTATTTCCTCCATTTTTCAGGTGAGGAAACTGAGGCTTAGAGAGTATTAAGCCATTTGCCTAAAGGCACTCCAGCACTTCTGGTGTAACTGGTACTCAAGCACAGGTTATAGGGCTACAGTACCTTAAACAGTCTACTATCTTCTCTCTCTTGTATACCCATGGGAAGCATGCTTGCCTACCATTTTTGGAAGGTATATTTTTGAAATACAAATATTGTCACAGGGTATACATATTTCCCAAAATGCTCTCTGGGAAGTCTGAACAGATCATGATTTCTCACATGCCTTTGCCAGTACTTTCTAATGTAATTTTTTTCCAATATGGTTTGGGAAAATGTAATTACATTATTGTTTTAATTAACTCTTTTAGAAATTCCAAGTGAGGTTGAGCACGATGTGTTTATTAGTCATTTGTATTCATTCTTTATTGAATTTTGTCTTCTGATCTTTGGTCTATTTTTCTCTGATTGACTTATAACAACTGTGCATAGATCAAGAATATTGCCTCTTTTTAAAAAAAAAAATTATTTTTTTAAAGATTTTATTTATTTGACAGACAGATCACAAGTAGGCAGAGGCAGGCAGAGAGAGAGGGAAGCAGGCTCCCTGCTGAGCAGAGAGCCCGATGTGGGGCTTGATCCCAGGACCCAGAGACCATGACCTGAGCTGAAGGCAGAGGCTTTAACCTACTGAGCCACCCAGGCACCCCTCTTTTTTTTTTTTTTTTTTAAAGATTATTTATTTGACAGAGAAAGAGATTACAAGTAGGCAGAAAGGTAAGCAGAGAGAGGGGTGAAGCAGGCTCCCCGCTGAGCAGAGAGCCCCATGCAGGGCTCTATCCTAGGGCCTTGAGACCAAGACCTGAGCCAAAGGCAGAGGCTTAACCCACTGAGCCACCCAGGTGCCCCAGAATATTGCCTCTTTGATGTCATATATATTAAGAATATTTCTTTCCAAAGTTGAAAAAGAATAAATTTTTTTATTGTGGTAAAATATATGTAACATAAAACTTACCATTTTAACCAGTTTTAAGTGTACAAGGGGATGACATTACGTGTATTCAGAATGTTGTGTAACTATCACCACTAATGATTTCCGGAACTTTCTCGCCATCCCAAACAGAAACTCTGTACCCATTAAAAAGTAATTCTGGATTTGCTCCTCCCCACATCCCCTGGGTGTCTCTATTTTATGTTTTGTGAATTTGTTTATGTACCCCATGTATGTGGAATCATACTATCTTTGTCCTTTTGTGTCTGACTTATTTCACTTAGCACAAAGTTTTCAAGGTTTATTCATATTGTAGCCTGTATCAGCATTTCATTCCTGTTTTATGGCTGAATAATACTCCACTATATGTGTATCCTATATTTTGTTTATCCATTCACCTGTTGATGGACACTTGGTTTGTGTCCACATTTGGGTTATTGGAATAATACTGCTGTAAATATTGCTGTACAAATATCTGTTTGAGTCCTTGCTTTTAATTCCTTTATGTGTATAAGTAGGAGTAAAATTGCTGGATCATATGGCAATTCTATGGTTAACTTTCTGGACAAAATATGATTTTTTTCCAAGTATGATTTTTAAAAATGTAAAAACATACATGTGTCAGTGATTTATGTAACTAATTAATGAGAGGACCAGCTGATTCATTGAAGAACTCAAGAGGCTGAAGTGAAGGAAAGAATACTGAAGTCAGAATGCTAAATTAAATGCAAAACTTATTTTTCTACCCGGCAATAAAAGAATAGTCTTTGGAAATATCTTTTCCACCAGACAGAAATCATTTGCATCTCTCCCATACAAACACCGTTTGCACTTTATCAATCTTTGGTAAAGTTAAGGTCTAATTTTACAGTCTGGGCCCTAATCAACAGAAAATGGCAAGTCAAAGTTACATTTTTCCTAGAAAATCATAGGTCCCTTAGGTAAGTTCATTAAGCAATGTCTTTTTTTTTTTTTAAAGATTTTATTTATTTGTCAGAGAGAGTGAGCACAGGCAGAGGCAGAGGGAGAGGCAGGCTCCCTGCTGAGCAAGGAACCGGATGTGGGACTCGATCCCAGGACACTGGGATCATGACCTGAGCCAAAGGCAGCCGCTTAACCAACTGAGCCACCCAGGCGTCCCTCAATAAACAATGTCTTAATAAGATACTGAAAGAGCAAGCAGTAATCTTTTTTCCTTATCTCCAGATTTTGGGTAGACTTTCTTAATTTTGTATTTATTGCCCTTAATTTTGTTGATGGTCATTTTTGCATTCCGTTTTCTATCTTTTACTGTTTTTGTCTTTTGGTGTTATGCTTCTAAAAGTTCACTGTATGTCTGTGTTTACATAGATATATATGTATATGTATGTAATCACCTTTTTTCCTGGTAATTATATGGTTTTATTTTTGAAATTTAACTTATAAACCTTTCACTATTTTACTTACCGGGAATATATTCTTGTGTATGTGGTTTGAGGTAGGGATCTAAATTATTTTCCCAGATGGTTAGGTAGTGTCTGCAAATCGCCTTCTTCATGACTCGTTTGAAATGCCATGTATCATATGCTAAATTCTCATACTTGGGTTTGTTTCTAGACTTTTATTTCTGTTTGTCTTTGTCTTTTCTGGTACAAGTTTCACAGTTATTATTACTGCTTCATTATGTTGTGTTCTCTTTTGCAGTTTTGACAGTATGGTTCTGCCACCAGCAACCACATCTTCAGTGAAGAGAACTCCTCACAGAGGAGGGGCAAGTGGCTAGCCCTGCTTCACAAGGCAACTCTCATATATTGCAATGAAAATGGGTTACATGCTTTAGAAAATTCCACAGAACATTCAAGGGAAAGACACTCACCTAAGCAATCAAAGTAAATGCTGAATTGCATGTATGTGTGTGTGTACACAGGTGCGGGTGGACTTTGGCTTGCCAAAGTGGGAGGTGGGGGGAGTGGAGGAGCCATTCGTGAACTTCCTCTCCACTATGTG
The DNA here is from genome assembly GCF_002288905.1 of Enhydra lutris kenyoni. Classification (NCBI taxonomy): domain Eukaryota; kingdom Metazoa; phylum Chordata; class Mammalia; order Carnivora; family Mustelidae; genus Enhydra; species Enhydra lutris. The sequence goes on along the minus strand of NW_019154089.1, from coordinate 7,290,187 downwards.
GTTATACTTCCTGTTCATTTATATAGAGATGCCAAGTTGTCACTGTGTTCCCCCAACTTTGGAAGGGTATTTCACTATTTTTTTTTTAAGATTTTATTTATTTATTTGACAGAGAGAGAGAGAGAGAATAAGTAGGCAGAGAGGCAGGAACAGAGAGAGGGGGAAGCAGGCTCTACGCTGAGCAGAGAGCCCAATGTGGGGCTTGATCCCAGGACCCTAAGATCATGAGCTGAGATCATGAGCTGAGCTGAAGGCAGAGGCTTAACCTACCAAGCCACCCAGGCGCCCCGGGTATTTAACTTTTGAAGAAGAAGCCCTAAGCCACTACTCTTTCTTTAAAAGTAAACTTTTGCCTTTAGTGGAAATGTCACAAAATATATTCATATGTATTTATTTATTTATTTATTTTTTATAAAGATTTTATTTATTTATTTGTCAGAGAGAGAGAGGGAGAGAGAGCAAGCACAGGCAGATAGAATGGCAGGCAGAGGCAGAGGGAGAAGCAGGCTCCCCGATGAGCAAGGAGCCCGATGTGGGACTCGATCCCAGGACGCTGGGATCATGACCTGAGCCGAAGGCAGCTGCCCAACCAACTGAGCCACCCAGGCGTCCCAACAAAATATATTCATATTTAATAGACTAAATCATATTCTTAAAGGGCTGGTCATCCGGTTTTGAAGAATGACTTACTAAGCACATTTCTGTTCTCTGCTAAGTACCTTATTTTTTCAAAATATTTGAAGAATACTCAAAGTTCTTATCTTGCTTTTTGTTTCATCATATCTCCATTATGGAAGCTTCTTCTGGTCACCTTTCTCAGACTTGTCTTTGTCTCGTCTGGAAAAGAAATTCTGATACTTCTGGTGAGCTCAGATTGTTCCCACTCTTGTTTTAGCTTGTTGCTGCTGCCTTTGACCATAGGATGGATTCCTCTGCCATTGCCAAGAAAACATGTTAGTCACTCTCCTCTGAGTTAGGGCTTACACTGCTGGCATTTAGTTGCAAACTGTAATCGTCTGTGATATATTTAGATTTTGAACTCACATTGCATTTGAACATTAACTACATGTCAACACGAAAATAAATGGTCCTCCTCTGGTTATGAAGCAATGTACGGGCAGGATGCCACATGAGCTTGTTCATAGTAACACTGTTCATAGTAACACTGATTCTTTTTTTTTTTTTTAAAGATTTTATTTATTTATTTGAGAGAGAGACAGTGAGAGAGAGCATGAGCTAGGAGAAGGTCAGAGGGAGAAGCAGACTCCCCATGGAGCTGGGAGCCCGATGTGGGACTCGATCCCGGGACCCCGGGATCATGACCTGAGCTGAAGGCAGTCGTCCAACCAACTGAGCCACCCAGGCGTCCCCGTAACACTGATTCTTAATCAAATTACAAATATTCACAATCCAAGCTCCAGATTCCTTTTGAATCAGGAAATCTAAAGAGTAAATTATTATCAGAGGTCACAGGGCCTTTAAAAATCATTTTCTTTTGAGTTTTAGAGTGAGAAGCAAAGAACATTCTGTCATGAGAAATGAGTTGTCTTTAGCTGAAGGGAAACCATCCAGCATAGGATATACTGAGTCCTGATGAATTTGATAGTTAAGATGAAAGCTCTTGTAAAGGGGTGCCTAGGTGGCTCAGTGGGTTAAAGCCTCTGCCTTCAGCTCGGGTCGTGATCCCAGGGTCCTGGTATTGAGCCCCATATCCGACTCTCTGCTCAGCAGGGAGCCTGCTTCCTCCTCTCTCTCTCTGCCTGCCTCTCTGCCTACTTGTGATCTCTGTCAAATGAATAAATAAAATCTTAAAAGGAAAAAAAAAAAAAAAAGCTCTTCTAAAGAAAATTCCATAATTTGTAGAAATGAGATGGCAGCTGTTCCTATGGCAAAATATCTCCCTGGGGGTCCCCTAATGCTCAGGAACAGGACAAACCCCAGCAAAGTTGGACTGAGCAGGTCAGAATCATGTTTGTGCTCTCAGAGGACCAATTTCACAGGCAGGATATTGGGGTGGAGCTGGAATGTTGGCTACTAGAAGTGGGAGAAGACCGAGTTGAGTCTGTGGCTGGTTGAAGAGAGGCTTCAGCCAGTAGGTAAGGACATTGTGAGTCAGGCCAGAAAAGTGGTTGTTGATTAAGGGATCTAGATAAAGGGGTTACATTTTCATGATGGTATCAGCTTGTGCGGCCTAGAGAAATCTGTGCAAAGTTCATTCATCGTGTTAAGATTAGAAAGAGGAAAAGGACTGGGATTGATAATGGCACCGGGAGACATAAAATAACTGTCATCAGACCAAATAAGGACAAAAAAGTGGGGGTTTGGGGAAGGACTTCGGAATGAGATCATGGTACTACTATGTAAGCAGTTTGATAGAATGAGGAACAACCCTAACATTTCAGCCAATTTGGACTTACAAGTGAATTATAATGATAGTTTTTATATCAAAAGAGTATTAGGATTAGAAAAATACTTGAGGAGAAAAGGAGACTTAATTGTGCTCTCCTATTCCTTAAACAGTATTTCTTATGTTTATACTTTTATTTATGATTAAACAGATTTTCTATAGGACTTATCAGTGTCTGTAAAATGGCAATATTAATCTGTTATTATCTCATGGAACACTGTCCCATGGAACACAGTTTGGGAAGGGTTGATTTAACCTAATGTCAAAAAAGCGCAACCCAATTCAAACATCCTATGTAACAAAAATAGTGAAAGGGAGAAATGTATTCCAAAATGTCAACAATGAATGACTGGTTGAGTCATTTCTCCTCCTCCTCCTCTTCTTCTTCTTCTTCTTCTTTTTTTTTTACTCCTGTTACTCTTTTGTGTTTCCATATTCAGTGTAGTGACCCTTTTACTAAGAACATGAACTTAAAGAAAATAGGGGCATAGTTATAGGAGACCAATGTCGAAGTCAGGAGTTTTAAAAGCTGTGTAACCTTGAACCAGTTCCTTAACCTCACCAGGTCTGTTTTCTCATCTATCAAATTGGAAAATAATATCTACCTGCATGGTTTTGCTATGAAGATTAATTGAATTATGATATCCAAATCACCCAGCACAAGGTCTGGCACATGCTGTAGAATCTAGAGATGAGGTAATTACAATTATTATTGAGTTGTTAGAATTTTAGAGTTTAAGAAGGGAGTACTGGCTGGGTTAAGGGCACTTAGTCCACTCAGTGTGATATCACAAAGGCCCAAAACCACCTTTATGAGAGTTTGTACCTTCCTCTTGAAGCAAAGAATTGCAGAAGCTGCTCCAGAGTTTAGGACCTAGTTCCACCGGACACTTGGCAGGGAAGATTATGAATTCCCAACTGAAAATCTTTTGTCTCATGTAGGGCAGTCTGTTAACCCTGCATATTTAAAACAAACACCTTCCTGGTTGCTTAGAACTAAATTTAATCACTGTACCAGAGAAAGGCATGCAACAACTTCCTCCTTCTAAAATTCTCAAGATGCTCTGCTGAATGAAAGGAAGTTGTGCTGCAACCACGATGCCTTCAACATAAAATGTTCTGGCAACTTCATTGCTTCACAGTTGTGATTCCTGGAAACTTGTCACTTTAGGTTCTTCAGAATTCTTATTTATTTATTTATTTATTTGACAGAGATCACAAGTACGCAGAGAGGCAGGCAGAGAGAGAGAGGGGGAAGAAGCAGGCTCCCCGATGAGCAGATGGAGCCTGATGTGGGGCTTGATCCCAGGACCCTGGGATCATGACCTGAGCTGAAGGCAGAAGCTTTAACCCACTGAGCCACCCAGGTGCCCCTAGGTTTTTCAGAATTCTTAAATAGCTTTTTCTGACTTCATTTACTTAAATATCCCAGAATAGCCTCTTGAGCTATAAGTTTGATGATCCAGGGAACTATTTATAGCAGGATGAGTACTCTCCATGACTGATGTTATGTTTTATTTTGAGAAGGATAAATCATTAAAAAGATTGATAGGGCCAATGGTATTTTATACTGAAAGCGGAGCCAAGGCAGATAAGGTAGGTAGGTATGATCGTGGAACACAAAAAAGATATGGTTGTACTTTTTTGCCAGTTCAGTTAAAGGCTGGGGAGGCCTCCCACATTCTAGAAGGAAGGCAGAGACAGAGTTCATAACCCGGACCTAGTGATATTTTATTTTTAAAGATTGTTTATTAATCTATTTGAGAGAGAAAAAGAGAGAGAGAGAACAAGTCAGGGGAGGGGCAGAGAAAGAGAGACAGGCAGACTTGCTGCTGAGCGGAGAGGCTGACATGGGGCTCTATCCTATGACCCCAAGATCGTGACCTGAGCTGAAGTCAGACTCTTTTTTTATTTTTTTTATTTTTTTATTTACTTGATAGAGAGAGAAATCACAAGTAGGCAGAGAAACAGGCAGAGAGAGAGACAGGGAAGCCGGCTCCCCGCTGAGCAGAGAGCCTGATGTGGGGCTCGATCCAGGACCCTGAGAGCATGACCTGAGCTGAAGGCAGAGGCCCAACCCACTGAGCCACCCAGGCGCCCCTGAAGTCAGACTCTTAACCAACTGAGCCACCCAGGTGCTCCCAGACCTAGTGACATTTTTTTTTTTTTAATTCAAGTTTTTTTTTTTTTTTTTTTTTAAGATTTTACTTATTTGATAGAGATCACAAGCAGGCAGAGAGGCAGGCAGAGAGAGAGAGAAGGGGAAGCAGGCTTCCCGCTGAGCAGAGAGCCCGATGTGGGGCTCGATCCCAGGACCCCGGGATCATGACCCGAGCTGAAGGCAGAGGCCTTAACCCACTGAGCCACCCAGGCATCCCGACCTCATGACATTTTAGGTAAACTCACTTCAGCCTGTAGCAGCCTGGCCTCTGTTTGCCCAGTGTTTGTAATGCAGAGCCGACAGACACAGGACTCTCTGTCATCATGAAGGCCCATACTGTTCTTGGCATTCATGGATATCATCCTAGGTAGGAGACAAATATAAGGTAGAAAGAGGTCAAGGTCAATTTTTTTTTAACCTTTGTATTGTGGTAAAATACACAGAACAAAATTTATTATTTTAACCATCTTGTAGTATACAAATCAGTGGCAGTAAGTACATTTGTACTGTTGTGTGATCACTAGTACTATCCATCTCCAGAACTTTTTCATCATCCTAAACTGAAACTTTGTGCCCATTAAACAGGGGCACGTGGGTGGCCCAGTGGGTTAAGCCTCTGCCTTTGGCTTAGGTCACCATCCCAGGGTCCTGGGACTGAGCCCTGCATCCCCTGCATTGGGCTCTCTGCTCAGCAGGGAGCCTGCTTCCCCTTCTCCCTCTGCCTGCCTATCTGCCTACTTGTGCTCTCTCTGTGTCAAATAAATAAATAAGATCTTAAAAACAAACAAAAAACAGTAACTCTTCATTTCCCTTCTCTCAAGCCCTTGGTAGCCACTATTTTATTTTCTCTATGAATTTGCCTATTCTGATTTCTGTGCCTCTGCCAATTGGATGGGGGCCGCCAAACGTGGGGCAGTCCTACCAGGTGGAGGCTGGTGGTGAAAGAATTCACCCAAGGCAGAACAAGGGAGGTAGAAATTTACTGAAAAACACCACAATGAAGTGGTGGGCAGGACAGCAAAACAGAGTCAGTCTGCAGTGGTGGGGGGCTGTAGTTAAAAAGGGAAGGTGAGAGAGTATGGGAACACATGGAATTTTCCTTTTTTGGTAACTGTGTCTGGATCTAAGTAACCCATCATTCAGCTAGGGCTTATGGCTATTTTGAGGTGGGTCACCTAATGGGCATGTTTGTATCAGCCAGAGGATTGGGGGTCACTGCAGGCCCTCCTATGTTATTCAGGTTTCCATAGTTCAGATTGGTTGCTGAAGTGTCCTCTAAAGTTTCCTCATATAATTGAATCAAACAAAATTTGTCCTTTCCTGTCTGACTTCTTTCACTTGGCATAATATTTTTAAAGTTCATCCATTATGTAACAGGTGTTAAAAGTTTTGTTCCTTTTTAAGGCTGAATAATATTCCATCACATGTATATACCATGTTAAAAATTCATTCATGCATCAGTGATTATTTGGGTTGTTTTCACCTTTTGGCTATTGTCAATAATGCTACGAACAGGGGTATAGAGTATCTGTTCATCCCTGTTCTCTTTGTCCAAAGGCCTCTTCTTGCTGCCTCCACTATTACCCATCTCCCTCAATCTCCTACCTTAGGTAGCACTCAGTACTTGGTTTTGAAGACTACTCGGTTTTGAAGACAAAGTACGACTGGTTTAGCCAAAACATTAAGAAATGTGTGGTAATTTGGAAATGTAAAGGCAAACAATCTGGCCTTTGGGCATTGCTCCAGGAGACTGAGGTGTGTGTGGGGGGGTGAGGTGGGGCTCTGTGGGGCAGGTAATGCAGAGTTGAGAAAATGCACTTTCTTCTTGGCTCATTCATTAAACGATCCAATTGTTCTAGCCTTAAGATAGAGATCTTTAACTCCCATTTTGTGCATAACACTTGCCACCTTGTACTGGGATTCCTTTTAGTTTTTTAGCTATCCTCGTGACCAGTGGGATTCAGGTTTTGAGGGATTGAAGCATATACATCTATACCCTTAAAAAAGTCAACAAAATAGGGGCGCCTGGGTGGCTCAGTGGGTTAAGCCTCTGCCTTCAGCTCAGGTCATGATCCCAGGGTCCTGGCATTGGGCTCTCTGCTCCGCAGGGAGCCTGCTTCCTTCTCTCTCTCTGCCTGCCTCTCTGCCTACTTGTGATCTCTGTCTGCCAAATAAATAAATAATCTGAAAAAAAAAAAAAAAAAAAAAAGTCAACAAAATAGGGGTGCCTGGGTGGCTCAGTGGATTAGGCCCCTGCCTTATGTTCCGGTCGGGTCATGATCCCAGGGTCCTGGGATCCGGCCCCGCATTGGGCTCTCTGCTCGGCGGGGAGCCTGCTTCCCCCACCCCCCTCTCTGCCTGCCTCTCTGCCTACTTATGATCTCTCTCTCTGTCAAATAAATAAATAAAAAATCTTTAAAAAGTCACAAAATAAATGTGTAGGACAAAAAAAAAATCACAGCAAATTACTGGAGATTTGGGAGATCCAGATTCCCCCACTGAAACCTCTCCGTTTATCAGAAATTCTTATTATATAGGAGTTGCTTTCCAAAGGCAAGCAGGCTTCCTGTTTGCTCCTGGAACACTGGTGAGGGGCCCTAAAGTTCAAGATTCTTTAGCCTCGAGTAATCCTGTCATTGGCCGGTCTGGGCCGACCTAGGAAGCCTATCATCCCTCTGTATCCCTTGCATTCACCTCAGGACAGGTGCTTGGAACGTGCTGGGGATTTCAAGGTTTAAGTATTGTTGGCCCCTCCGTAGGCTCTAAGGACGCAAACGTCTTAGAGAACGGTGAGGCAGAGCTGAGTGAAAAGAAACCTCGGCGGTGGGACAGAGAGGATTCCTGCCCTCCGCTGGAGAGGGCGCTGTCTTGGACTTCGACAGAGCCCCTACCTAAGGCCCTCCTCTAGACCACATTTCAAGGGCGGCCTTGTCCTCTACCAGCGGACCTACCCCATAGAGACCAGAGGGGAGGGCGCTCTGGACTTTGAAGACTAGCTTGCGCCGCCATTTTGGGAGCGCAACACAAATCGGGGCGCAAGAGTTCCTATCACCGGAAGTTTCTTTGATAAAGAGAAACAGCGGAAGTAGGTCAATGGCGCCTCTTCAGTATTTTGCCTCAACCTGGCTTTCCCACTTTCTTCTGTAAGGGGAGACGCCTCACTGCTTTTTCCCGCCGTGGGGAGTCGTTGCGGCGGGCTCCGTGCGCAGGCTCAATTGACCTCCCAACCATCTTTCAACCGCTGAACCCCTTCCGAGCTTCTCCTACCTGAGCGTGACGTATGCTTGTCGTAATTGGGGGCGGAACCTCAGAAGGAAAAGCGACTGAGCCGAGGTCTCGCGAGAACATTCCTTTCCTTCTCAGTTCTCGCGCTACTGCTTTAGTCTCGTCGCGACGAGATCTTTCGAGATCTTCTCCGCCCCCGCTACCGGCGTCCCCTCTGCGGCCGCTGAGCCGGAGCCGGCCTGAGCAGCGCTCTCCGCTGCCGCTCCCTTCCCAGGGACTTAGGAGCCCGCGAGGACTACCTCACGTCCTCCGCTAGCCCCGGCCCCCCGGCCCACGCGGCCCTCACTCCGCGCGCCTGCTCCGCCGGGGTCCGTGTCCTGTTTCGCCGGCCGGACCTGGGCTCGAGCCCGAACTGTAGCCGGCGCCATGTCGGTGGTGGGCATAGACCTGGGCTTCCAGAGCTGCTACGTCGCTGTGGCCCGCGCCGGCGGCATCGAGACGATCGCTAATGAGTACAGCGACCGCTGCACGCCGTGAGTGTGGGCCAGTCCGGCCGCGTGCACGGGGTGGGGGTGGGGGAGGGGATGTAGCGCTTGCTCTGGTTTCCGACCCTCGCGGTTTGGGGAACACGAGCCGGGGAGTCACCTCTGTTTGGAGCAAGAGCCCAGTGGGTAGGAACCCCCCGCTGGGTGTCAGGTCACTACTGGCTGCGACTCCCCGTGAGGGTCTGCACCAGCGGCAAGGCCTTTACCCGGTGGCCTGCGGGTTGAGTGAGGGCTCTGAGCTGGTACTCGTACCAGTAGAGGGCATGGGTAGGAACTGGAGGGAAGGCAGGCCTGGGATATATAGTGTACCGAGTTCTTGTTTTAGAGGGCAGAGTCCAGGCCCAGGGCGTACTGCCGTTTTTTCAGCCTACGGCAGAGTTCGGACCTTTGCACACAGTAGGCGCCTATTAAGTTAGTTGAATTAAACGGGTTCTGGCGTTTGCTGGCGGCCTGAAGATGGAGCGGCCAGAATCCCACGTGAGTGGGGGCGGGGCAGCACCCGGAAGAGAGGGAGCCTCAGCACCGGAGAGAGGTTCGTGCTCCGCCTGGAAGGCACAGCTACCAGAAAAATACTAAATGAAGTCAGTGTCGTCCTGATGCTTTTGCGCTCACGTTGGATTTTCACATCGTTTCAGTATGTTGAGCTATGTTGTGTCATTCTCTTTCTTCATTCTCTGCACGTCCACACCTAACAGCGTTCCACTTTCACAGTTAATACGTTCCAACCAGGGTGTTGGCCGCAATTGTTAATGAATGACTCAGGGGCTCACTTTGACTTCTAGAACCTATAGTAAGTTAAGGGACCAGTATAGACACAACTCTAAAAAATCATGACTCACTCAGGTCTCTCCTTGGGTAGAGTATGCTTTTTTGAATGTAGAGGTACTTTTCAATCCATTATCCTCTTGGGGCAAAATCTTTTAGGAAGCTTATTTTCTGGGTTCTCTTATTTGCCACGTGGCCCTTCCAAAGGCTTCTGTTCAAAGGCCCATTTTTTCCCCCCATAACTTTGATCACCCTTCCCGCACTTGGGTAGCTAAACTAGATTGCTCCCTCCAGTGAACTTGCTGCTCAGAGACTCAAAACATTTTCCTTCCACTTGTAAAATTTCTGCCCCTTATTTAGACCTGGACCAGGTGCTTCCCTGAAAATTCATCTCCCATACTAAAACGTGGTTTGATGTCCCCTTCTCAATTAGTTTATAGTGTTTTTTTTTTTAAAGATTTTATTTATTTGACAGAGATCACAAATAGGCAGAGAGGCAGGTAGAGAGAGGGGGGAAGCAATCTCTCCCCTGAGCGGAGAGCCCAGTGGGCTCCATCCCAGGACCCTGGGCTCATGGCCTGAGCTGAAGGCAGAGGCTTTAACCCTTTGAGCCACCCAGGCACCCCTCAATTAGTTTATAGTTTTATTGAGAGAGAATTCACTTAATTTACAGTCAACCCATTTAAAGCGTACAGTTTGTTTTCAGTGTAGTCACAAAACTGCAACTATGTCCCACAATTTAAAAACTTTTTCTCAGTCCTAAAGAAATCCTGTACTCATTAGCTGTTACATACCAGTTTCCCCACATTTATAGTTTATTTTACTTTTTTACAGATTTATTTGAGAGAGAGACAGCGAGAGAGGGAATACAGGCAGGGGGAGTGGGAGAGGGAGAAGCAGACTTCCCGCTGAACAGGGAGCTGGATGTGGGGCTGGATCCCAGGACCCTGGGATCATGACTTGAGCTGAAGGTAGATGCTTAATGACTGAGCCACCCAGGCACCCCATATTTATAGTGGTTTTTTTTTTTTTTTAAAGATTTTTATTTATTTATTTGACAGAGATCACAAGTAGGCAGAGAGGGAGGTAGAGAGGCGGGGGCGGGGGAGGGCAGGCCCCTGCTGAGCAGAGAGCCCGATGTGGGGCTTGATCTCAGGACCCTGAGATCATGACCCAAGCTGAAGGCAGAGGCTTTAACCCACTGAGCCACCCAGGCCCCCCCCCCCCTTTTAAAGATTTATTTGAAAGAGCGTGCAGGAGAGGGGAGAAGGTCAGAGGGAGAAGCTGTCTCCCTGTGGAGCTGGGAGCCCTATGGGGGACTCCATCCCGGGACTCCAGGATCATGACCCGAGCCAAAGGCAGTTGATTCACCAACTGAGCCACCAAGGCGCCCATATTTATAGTTTTTAATAGTGGGTTTTATATTCTAATTTGTAATTCCAGAGAAGGTATAGTATACTGAGTTTTTTTAAGCATTGAAGGTTGTTTTTGAGCATTAATTTTTTTAAGCATTAATTTTCCATTTGATACTATCTTCCTTTCCAGATTCAGGTTTTCTTCATTTGTAAAGGTAGTCTTCACCAAGAAATCAAAAAGGGTGGTGCACTGAGTAAGGCATTTAACTTTTTGATCCTTTCCTGCCTACATTTGAAAGGGAAGGGAATTCTCAATATTAGAACTAACAGTGTTGTCTTTATTTTCTGTTATGTTCAGTTTTCTTTTTAAGACAAACAGCAGCTACATCAGTTTTACCGTGAATTCAATAAAAAAAATTAATTTTTCCAAATTGGAATTAAATTTGCCTCAGTGACTAGGTGATGGGTGACTAGATACATTATGAAGTTGTGATAAGACTACCATTTAGGGGCGCCTGGGTGGCTCAGTGGGTTAAAGCCTCTGCCTTCGGCTCGGGTCATGATCCCAAGATTCTGGGATCAAGCCTGGAATTGGGCTCTCTGCTCAGTGGGGAGCCTGCTTCCCCCTCTCTCTGCTTCCCTCTCTGCCTGCTTGTGATCTCTGTCTGTCAAATAAATAAATACAGTCTTTTTTTTTTAAAGTGCCATTTAAATACTTGAAGTGACTTCTTTTTATGTTTTCCCTTATTTTATATTTTCCAAGAACCTCAAGGGATACCATACATGAAGTAATTCTTGAACTATGATTTTGATTAGCTTAAATTTCGTTCTTGGAGTCCTTAAGTAGGAGATAGGAATGGAAAGGTTGATTTTTGTAGTGGTCTCAAAATAGTGGATTTTGGTTTCAGATACACAGAGACTATGATGTGGGTTTGCTTTAGTGTCATAGTGGAAATGAGATTCTGTTTCTGGAGGGTGGGCTATGATGGAAGTACCTTATTTCAAATTGTGCCTGTAACAGTATTTGGATTTAGCTTTTGAGAATCCAATTGACTCCTGTCCAGAAGAGACCCTTACTTTTCACAAATAACAGGCATTCTTTATTTTATTTTATTATTTTTAAAGATCTTATTTATTTTGACAGAGAAATCACAAGTAGGCAGAGAGGCAGGCAGAGAGAGGGGGGAAGCGGGCTCCCCGCTGAGCAGAGAGCCCGACATGGGGCTTGATCCCAGGACCCTGAGATCATGACCTGAACCAAAGGCAGAGGCTTAACCTGATGAACCCCCCAGGCACCCCGGCTTTCTTTATTTTAGCAACTACTGAGTGCCTCCAGAATGCTAGCCATTGTACTAAGCCCTGGAGGTACTCTGAACAAATAAACAAGATCCTGCTATCATGTACATGAGTTCTGGAGAAGAGGCCAGATGATAAACAAACATGTAATTACTAACTGGTAAAGGTCCAGATGGGAATGTACAGAATATGATGACTGGGGGACTTATTTATTTATTTATTTATTTTTTAAAAGATTTTATTTATTTGAGAGAGAGACAGTGAGAGCATGAGCGAGGAGAAGGTCAGAGGGAGAAGCAGACTCTCCATGGAGCTGGGAGCCCGATGTGTGACTCGATCCCGGGACCCCGGGATCGTGACCTGAGCCGAAGGCAGTTGTCCAACCAACTGAGCCACCCAGGCGTCCCTGGGGGACTAATTTAAATTGGATGTATGATGGAGATGAAAGGTGGTCTTAAAGAAGTGCCGTTTAAGTTAAGACCTGGAGGATGAGTAGAAATTTACATGGAGGTGGTGTGTGGGTCTAAGGAAGAGCCGATTAAGGCAGAAGGAACAGCAAGTGAGGAAGACCTGATGCATTCACGCTTGACTGACAGAATATCATAACTACTCTTGAGCCACTTGCAAGAAAGGTGTGAGGCGGATTGGAGAGGAATTAGGCAGGACTTTGTAAATTATGGTAAGGATTTCTATTTAGGTGCAATCGGAGTTGATCCAGTTTAAATTTTAAAAATATAATTGGCTTTTTTTGTGTGTGTGTGGAGAATGGGTTTATCTGAGAAGGGGAAGAGAAGTAGGGTGTTGCTTAGCTTATGGCAGTATTTAGTCTATGCGGGAGTTAATGTTCTCTACTAGTGTAGTAGCATGGGAGGGAAGTGTGGGCGGTTCTGAGATAAACTTTGGAGTAGGAGCATCCATGTTGATGAATTTGATCATAGGCTTTGGAATCAGATGAGAATCCTATTTTTATATTTAGTGGGATTATTATAGTAGAAGGGGTACAACCTTAAAGCTTTGGAATGAAAGTGTTAATGGAGTGCCAAACATTACTGAAGGATTGGGCCCTACTTTCCAAAAAGAAATGAATTACTTACGAAATAATTTCTGTGTGTGAATTGTTTATATTACTATTTTCATGGACTTAGTTCCTAATAAAACAGTATATTAGGAGGGGCACCTGGGTGGCTCAGTGGGTTAAAGCCTCTGCCTTTGGCTCAGGTCATGATCCCAGAGTCCTGGGATGGAGCCCAGAGCCTCGCATTGGGCTCTCTGCTCAGCAGGGAGCCTGCTTCCTCCTCTTTCTGCCTGCTTCTCTGCCTACTTGTGATCTCTGTCAAATAAATAAGTAAAATCTTTAAAAAACAAAAAACCCCAGTATATTAGGAATTTGAAGGTATGAACATGTCTTTTATTAGCTACCTTTGAGAGAGGAGCTTAAAGTATGTACTTTCTGGTTAACTGGAAGAGTAACATCTTTTATTTATTTATTTAATTTTTAATTTTTTAAAAAGATTTTACCCATTTATTTGACAGATCACAAGTTGGCAGAGAGGCAGGCAGAGAGAGGGGGAGGCAGGCTTCCCACTGAACAGAGAGCCCGATGCGGGGCTTGATCCCAGGACTCTGGGATCATGTCCTGAGCTGAAGGCAGAGGCTTTAACCCACTGAGCCACCCAGGTGCCCCTGGAAGATTAACATCTGATACCTAACTTGTGCAAGAAAAGTATTCCTGTGAAGTAAATATTTTTACATGCTGTATAGGGCTATGTACAGCAGTAGGTTTTGAGTTTTTTGGATTCAAAGAAAAGGAAAGTTGATTTATTGACTAAAGTTTGGATTGCTTACACCATTTTCCTTCATATGTCTAATTGTAGAAGTTATGAAAGTAGTTCCTTAGACTCATTTAAGAGCTAAAATACAATCTAGAATGCAAAATTGATAGAGTGATAATTGACAGGAACTTTGTCATTAGGTTCTTAATTAGATTTCCTAAATTAAAACATTTTTTTCTTGACTTAGTTGTAACAGTAAAAAACACTAAAGTGCTGAAGTTTCTTGTCCTTCTCATTTTTGCTGTTTGTTGTGTATCCTTGTGTACCTTTTTCCAGACTTCTACAACTATATACGGTGGTGGGTGGGTATGTTTAAACAAACAGGAACATACTGGGTTTTTTTTTTTTTAATTTGACAGAGAGAGATCACAAGTAGTCAGAGAGGCAGGCAGAGAGCGAGGGGGAAGCAGGCTCCCCGCTGGGCAGAGAGCCCGATGTGGGGCTCCATCCCAGGATCCTGAGATCATGACCTGAGCTGAAGGCAGAGGCTTAACCCACTGAGCCACCCAGGTGCCCCAACATACTGTATTTTGTAAATTTTCTTTACATATATTTTAGACTTCTTTCAGAGTCAGTAAATACGAACCTACCTTCTTAAATGTGTAATATTCTTTATTATGGCTGTTAACTTTTTTTCCCCCCCGAACAGGTTATTTCTAACTTTTGTAATTACAGGTTGTTAATTGAACAGTAGTCTTTTATAGTTGGGTTTACTTGTTAATATTTTTATTTCTGTTGGATAGAGCTCGACGTGAATTTGCTAGGGCAAAGAATATACAGTTGACCCTGTACATCATTGTGGGGTTTGGGATGCTGACTTCTGTGCAGTTGGAAACCTGTGTATAGAAACTTTTTTTTTTTTTTTTAAAGATTTTATTTATTTCACAGAGAGAGAGATCACAAGTAGGCAGAGAGGCACGCAGAGAGAGAGAGAGAGAGAGAGAGAGAGAGAGAGGAGGAAGCAGGTTCTCCGCTGAGCAGAGAGCCCGATGCGGGACTCGATCCCAGGACCCTGAGATCATGACCTGAGCCGAAGGCAACGGCTCAACCCACTGAGCCACCCAGGCGCCCCATTGTGTATAGAAACTTTTGATTCCAAAAAACTGAACCACCAGTATCCTGCTGTTGACCAGAAGCCTTACTGACAGTGTAAATGGTCGATTAACACATATTCTGTATATGTATTCTATCCTGTATTCTTTTTTTTTTTTAATTTTATTTTTTATAAACATATAATATATTTTTATCCCCAGGGGTGCAGGTCTGTGAATCGCCAGGTTTACACACTTCACATCACTCACCATAGCACATACCCTCCCCAATGTCCATAATCCCACCCCAATCTATCCTGTATTCTTAAGGGTAAGCTAGAGAAAGAATGTTATTAAAATCATAAGAAAGACATTTATACAATTGTTTGTATTGGAAAATCCATGCATAAGTGGACCCACACGTTTCAAACCTGTGTTGTTCAAGGGTCAACTCTATGTTCTTAAAGTACTATTGCCAGGGTACTTTACACAAATTTAAGGGGTTAATTTCTAACAGGAAGATAAGTGATTCAGTGGGCAGAGTGAAGATTATAATGAGCTAACACTATATAAGGTGTTTAGGAAAACCTGGACACAGTATATATTGCCCACATATTTTCTAATACTGCTTTTACTACCTTTTTGTATTTTTTTATTAATCCTCCTCATTAATAGACTATATGTTGGGATAATAAAATGAAAGCTATTGAAATTAGCCTGAAGAGGTCACAATTTATAGCTTTTAATATGCAGATCTTATTGATTAGAGAATTTGGTGTGCTTTAGGAACTGTGTATTAAGTGTGAGTTGTTTGGTCTGTTTGACGTTAGTTTCCTGGGGTACTTTCTAGCTTAGGGGTAAGGAAGTATGCAGAGGATACTCTGACTGATGTATTCTTTTCCATGCCAGTTTTGCTTAAATCTTTAATTTGATAGTCTCAGTATTCTTGTGGGTTCTCTGATAAACTCATTTTCTTGTATTGGTTAAGAAAGAGAACTAGAGCAGCAGCTGTTCTGAATGTTCCAAGAGCAGTTCTACACATTCTTATAAATGTGAAGCTGTGCCTTTTAAAGATCTGTGTTGATTGCCGCTGTTCATAACATCCCATTAGAATGTGCATAAATATTTGGTCAGTAGTATCTCTTACCCGTGAAAGGGAGAACAGTGTTATTCTCTGGCCTAAAAAGATTATTTCTAGGGCTTACAGATTACACAGGGGAGTCTTGAACTTTATTTATCTATCTATCTATTTATTTATTTTTAAAAGATTTTGTTTATTTATTTGACAGAGATCACAGGTAGGCAGAGAGGCAGGCAGAGAGAATGGGAAGCAGGCTCCCTGCTGAGCAGAGAGCCCGACATGGGGCTTGATCTCAGGACCCTGGGATCATGACCCGAGCTGAAGGCAGAGGCTTTAACCCACTGAGCCACCCAGGCGCCCCTTGAACTTAATTTAAATTAGCTTCCTGTAATACCACCCTGTATTAGGGAGTGGAGGGAAAGTAATGCCAGTCAGGTAGCAAGTGTCTGTTTTTAACAGCATTGACTTGGAATTGTGTGGCATAGAGAGGAAGTATAAGGTAAAAAGATTCTTGCTGTCTAGAGATAGAACCATTCTAGGTGGAAATATGAGTGATATAAAGCAGTGGTAAATAGAATAAGAACAGTCATGGATGGGTTGTTAAGTACAGACTGAAAGTGTCAGTGTGGAGGAGAGTGATGAGGAGTGTCCGTGGGGAGGGGAGTGATGACGAAAGGCAGGGGTGGGACTTGAACACATAGGATTAAAATACATGGATGAAAGATTTGGGATGGTCTATGTGAAGGTATAGAAGTAGGAATAAATCTAATTGGTTTGCTAGGCAGTACAAAAATAGGTATATATGGGATTTGGAGTCCGGTAGTCCTGATTTTGAATCTTGGATGCTTATATTTACCAGTTATTTTTCTGAATGCATTAACTTGGCTTGAATCAGATCTTCATTTATAAAATTGGACAATAATAGTTCTTATCTCTTAGTATTTGGGAAAATCAAGCATAGGTTGCTAAGCACATATGACATATGAAAGGTGTGGGAGCTTGACCTGCTTGGTTGAAAGAGAGGTTTCCTGCCATAAAGATTGGATGCAGGCTATGTGCACATTTTTAAAGTTGTTGGTGAGTGGGGAGTAGTAGATAAGTTACTTTATTATCTTGTTCCATGTAAAAATCCTAGTGGAGTAATTCAGCCATTGAAGATTTTTTGATCATATTCTTTTTTTTTTTTTAAGTTCTATTTATTTATTTGACAGAGAGAGAGGTACAGTGAGAGAGGGAACACAGCAGGGGGAGTGGGAGAGGAAGAGGGAGAAGCAGGCCTCCCACTGGGCAGGGAGCCAGATGCTGGGCTTGATCCCAGGACCTTGGGATCATGACCTGAGCTGAAGGCAGACACTGACTGAGCCATGCAGGCACCCCTCAGATTGTATGTTGAGGAGACACAAACTGAATTGAGGGTATTTAGCTTATTATTACTTTTTTTTTTTTTTTTAAGATTTTATTTATTTGACAGAGAGAGATCACAAGTAGGCAGAGAGGCAGGCAGAGAGAGAGAGGGGAGGAAGCAGGCTCCCTGTGGAGCAGAGAGCCCGACGCGGGGCTGGATCCCAGGACCCTGGGATCATGACCTGAGCCGAAAGGCAGAGGCTTTAACCCACTGAGCCACCCAGGTGCCCCATTATTATTACTTTTTTAAGGATTTATTATATTTATTAGAATAGCATAGGACTATTTACTTAAATGCTTATGGTGGCCATCCATGGTGGGGTTGGTGGTTGTGGAATTACAGATAATGTTTCTTTTCTTTGTCATATTTTTTGTTTTCTAATTTTCTGCAGAGAGCTTATACTAACTGGAAAGCACTGGCCTAGGTTCTAAAATGGGCTCTAATATTTGACTTAATCTTTTGGCCTTTCTTCACATTTAAATATTAGGTTTTCTTATGTAAAGCTTTTGTTTCTAAAAACCCTTCAATTTGTGTAGTTTGTCATATTGACCCTCATTCAGTTGTTCTTTGTGAATGAAAGGACTTTTATTCCTCATGGGTAGATGATTTGAAGATGGCAGACTGGATTTTAATGGATAGTTTGGGGAGGTGAAGCGGAACTTTCACGGCAAACTAGTTAGTATATTTTTGTATGAAACTCAGACCAGGGCTTCAGTGGCTCAATAATAATGGCTAGTATTTTATTTTATTATTTATGATGTGCCAGTCTCTGATATAAACCCTTTAAAAGGGGATCAACATAGGCCACCTCGGTAGCTCAGTTAAGTTTTTAACTCTTGATTTCACCTCAGGTCACAATCTCAGGGCTGTGAGCTATAATTTGAACTGAGACAAACTTTCTTTTTTTGTTTTTAATTTTTTTTTTATAAACATATAATATATTTTTATCCCCAGGGGTACAGGTCTGTGAATTGCCCAGTTTACACACTTCCCAGCACTCACCATAGCACATACCCTCCCCAATGTCCACAACCCCACCCCCCCCAACCCCCTCCCCCCCATCAACCCTCAGTTTGTTTTGTGAGATTAAGAGTCACTTATGGTTTGTCTCCCTCCCAATGCCACCTTGTTACATTTACTCTTCTCCTACCCCCTTAACCCCCCATGTTGCATCTCCTCTCCCTCATATCAGGGAGATCATATGATAGTTGTCTTTCTCCGATTGACTTATTTCGCTAAGCATGATACCCTCTAGTTCCATCCACGTCGTCGCAAATGGCAAGATTTCATTTCTTTTGATGGCTGCATAGTATTCCATTGTGTATATATACCACATCTTCTTTATCCATTCGTCTGTTGATGGACATCTAGGTTCTTTCCATAGTTTGGCTATTGTAGACATTGCTGCTATAAACATTCGGGTGCACGTGCCCCTTTGGATCACTACGTTTGTATCTTTAGGGTAAATACCCAGCAGTGCAATTGCTGGGTCATAGCTGAGACAAACTTTTATTTAGCTCTTCAAGATGTTCAGAGCAGTTCTTACTACTGTGTTGGGCTCAGTGCTGGGCATGGAGCCTGCTTAAGATTTTCTCTCCCTTTCCCTCTGCCCCAAAGCCGCTCTAAAAAAGTATATGTATATATATAGTAGAAGTTGATCAACACATTTAATTTTTATAGGAGGTATATGACGTAGGTGCTGTAATTTCCCCCATTTTGTTTATTTTTATTTTTTTTTCCTGGTCTGCATTCAAATCTCTGGTTTATTCAACACAGTCCTTTGAGACTTTACAACAAAGTGTAAACACAGCAGTGCCTAAAATGCTAGAAGTTTATAAGACTCAAAACAAAAAATTTATAGTATTGACTGTACAATGAAAGCCAAAAAAGTGTTTATGTTGCCAGTGTCACCTGCAAGACCCCCATGAAGAATAGGTGGAACAGAGGGGTCTGGGATGACCCTGCACAGCTCTTGATTTCACCTCAGGTGAAATCTCAACTGGCTCATTCAATTTCAGAGAGAAAGGGAGACCTGGGATGTGGGTGTGTGTGCATAAGTACATGTAAAAGTAGAACATTTTTGGTAACTAACACAGGATGTTTAATCTTAGAGGTTGGAAGAGGATGGGGCCAGGAGAGCAGGGCCAGGCTAGCAGGAACAGCAGCTGCGTTTTCCTGAGACACTTTTTCCTTTTCCTTACATACTCTGCATACCAACAAGCAAGGCCATGATTAAGCCACCAGACTAGACCCTGTACCTGCAGGCTGGGACCACACTGCTACCCTGTGTTCCTGCTGGCTTTGCCACTAAATTGATTCTAAGAAGCTGAAAATGTGGGAACTTTCTAGCCAGAAAACCGGAGAGCGTCTTACAGGCTCAACCCCAAACCAGTAACACTCCTGCAGCTGGAACTTTGCTTTCAGAGAGTATATCTCAGTTACTGTCTTCAAAGCTTTCCTGAGTGAGGAATTTGTTTCTTACCAAATCCTCCTTTGGCCAGAAAAGTGACCAGACTGGAGTGGATGAAACAGAAGTTAAAGGACACAGAGCTTCCATGGCTCTGTTTATTGGGAGGAATTGGAGCTGGAGTGGCTACTGTGGCAGCAGCCAGGGGAGTGACATTGCCCCATGCACAGTGGGGCTACCCCTCTGGGAACTCAATCTCTCATCCATGGGCATGACTGGTGCCATGTGAGGGGTGGTGGCAGCATTTTCCTTGGAGGGCTGAATTGCCTGGGCTGTGGTGTAGGCCAGGGAGCCAGCACAGTGGTGATAGTGATCTCCTGGCCATTGATTTATCCTCCATCCTTGTCCTTAAGCACCTTTTCGGCCTCATCTATATCTTCTGACTCCACATATGCATAGCTTTTAGACAGATAGGCGGGGGAAGGGAGACATCCTTTTACAGGCATGTCAGTCCTGTTAATTTTCCCAGAGGTGGGGAAAATCTCCATGATGTGGTCCCTGCTCACATTCCTCGTGAGCCTCCTGACATACACTTCGGCTGGTTTAGGGGAAGAAGTCCACATTTTCCTTTCCTTTCATCTCTTTTGGGTGGTTTGGATTTGGAGCGGGAAAGCCCCCTGTTGTCATGCCAGTACCCAGAGGTATTGGTTGGGCTAGAGGAGCTGCTGGAATTGGAGCTGTAGGACATGCTGGAACTTCCTCAGCAGTTGGGCACAGAAGAGGAGCTTGAGCCACTGCTCAAGCCTGTGCTGGTGCCAGAGATGGGGCTGGACTGGGACCTGGTGCTGCTGCCACCCCTGCAGGTGTTCTTTTTCTTCGGAGTTTTATCCCTGTCGCCATCCTTCTCACTCCATTCCTTGGGGGCCCCTTTCTCTTCAGCATGATCCTTGGACTTCTCTGAGTGGTCTTTGTGTTTGATAGGAGAGGGAGCCATCTCCCCACCTTCTCCTCAGCTGCTGAGGCCGATGCCCTAATTTTCCCCATTTTAGAGTTGAGCGGATAGGATTTCAGAGAGATTAAGCAACAGAATTCACACTGCTAGAAAGGCAGAGAAAGGATTTGGACAGATTCATACTAATTCTGCAGTCAACTCTTGACTGCCAGTGTATTCAAATCCGTAGTCGATGACAAAGTGGAAGAGCTAAGGATTTTCTTCAGTGCAATAGGCTTACTGTTACAGAATTTTTTTTTAGAATTTGAGAGTTGCTTTGTAGTGAAAGGATATTGATGTTTTCTTATACAGTGTAAAGCGTGGACTTTCCCCATACTTTGCAGGAGTTAATACTTTGTCTGAGGCCTTGTTTGTTGTATCGGGTGATGAAGATGGACATTGCAGTAGTGGCAGTCGATTATTTTGTAAAAGTGGTATTGTAGGGTGTGTGTGTATGAGCCAAAACAGGATGAATACAATTGACTCTTGAATAATTTTGGGGTTATGAGTGACAATCCCCTGCGTAGTTGAAAATTTACATGTAACTTGACTAACCAAAAACTTAACTGCTAAGAGTGTACTGTTGACTGGCAGCCTTACTGATAACAGAAACAATTGAATAACACGTTTTGTATATGTATTATATGTATTATATGTATATGTATTATATACTATATTCTTATAATAGGGAAGAGAAAGTACGATATTTACAGTATGATATCACAAAATACCCATGTTACAAGTGGACCCCCACAATTCAAACCAGTGTTGAATTTGAACTGAGACAAACTTTTATTTAGCTTTTCAAGGTGTACAAAGCAATTTTTACTGTTGTTAAGGCAGATGTAGATTTACCAGACTTCAAGGGAGAATATTACCTAGAGCCACTCTGTACAGTAGAACATATATTGAGAAGGAGGTATTCTGTATCCAATTCTAATAAATTTTAAGAGATAAAAATGATTTGAGTTTTACTTTAGGGCCATTGGGAAGGCCTCACAAAGTGGGTAATCCTGCTGGAGAGTGAGTGAGATATAGAAGGACTGGAGCATTCAGGTGGCAAAAGTGGTCTGAGCAAAGCAGGAGGATGGGAAGACTAAGTTGTGTTGTGCCTGAGATGCAGGTGGAAAGTATGGTTGGGGTTGGGATAGTAAGGGGCCTTAGGTTCCACAGTTAGGCATTCTCATGGACAGTTTTACTCAGTGGAGAGGTCAAAATCATAGACTTGTTGTGTGCTTTTACAATATGTGGCTTTTTAGCTAAGGCTCAGATGCTTGCTATGGTGATGTTGTCCTATTGGATGTAATGGTTCAGTAAGGTTTGGTGCTTAAATGTTTTTTTTTTCCCCTCCCTAGGGCTTGCATTTCTTTTGGTCCTAAGAATCGTTCAATTGGAGCAGCAGCTAAAAGCCAGGTAGAGTTTTGTTTTTTCTTTCCTAAAATGACTTATTTCTCTGCTTTGTCCATCTTTCCCTTCGGCAACTATTTCAGTGCCCATTATGTGCCTAATACGACAGTTGCTAGGTGAACAGCTGAGAAACAGGCCTGATCCCTAGTTTCCTGTGCTTGAGTGAGAAGCACATAGCTTTTTATAGGTATTAGCTGTATAGCTATTAGCTCATTAGCATAAGCAGGAGCCCCTGGTTGGCTTCCTTAGTTAAGCTTCTGACTCTTGATCTAGCTCAGGTCTTGGTCTCAGGGTCATGAGTTCAGACCTCATTTTGGAAGTTACATGTGCTCCCTTTATCCAAACATCACTGTTAGTATCTTAATGTATAACCTTCTGTACTATTTTCTACGGATTTAAATGCTTCCCCCACTCCAAAAGTGAGATCCTACCATATAGATAACTTGTCTTCCAACTTTCTAAAACAATGCTACCCACTATATGGATATATCATTTATTTGCCCAGTCTTCTGCTAATTGACTGTCTAGGCTGTCTCCAGTCTTCTGCTGTTGTAAATAGTATTTGGTCACTATCTTTTTACATTTATCTTTATGTACTTACTGTCTTTTTTTTCCTGCAAAGTTCCTTCCACTAGAATTTCTGAATTGGTATTGCTAAATTGACTCCTGGAAAGTTTGAATCACAAATTATGATAAAACTGTAATTTTTAAAAGTTAAAACTCATTTATGTAAATGTTAATGAGAAGTTTAAGAGCAGAAGAATACCTTCGTACATGTACAGTGACCCGATTTTAATGGAGAATTAGGATAAGCTGGGCTCTAGTGCCATCCTTGCCACTGTGGTCTGAACAAGTCCGTTATTCCTTACTTCATACGTGAGCAGGCATCATGCAAAAATGTATAGTGCTAAAGAAAATGAAATTCAGAAGGAAACCTTGTGGAGTTAAAATGCTGCTAGTTTAATCTGAGGCTGTTGAATTTTTTTTCCTCCTAATTTAATTGCTTTTAGTCTTTTCACCCTGATTCTGATGTTCTTTATTTTTAGGTAATTTCCAATGCAAAGAACACAGTCCAGGGATTTAAAAGATTCCATGGCCGAGCATTCTCTGATCCATTTGTGGAAGCAGAAAAATCTAACCTTGCATATGATATTGTGCAGCTGCCTACTGGTTTAACAGGGATAAAGGTAAAGTCTCAGAGTGATGCCTTAAAATTAAAATACAGTGTTTTATTATATCAGGTCAATATATATCTGTACCATTCTGAGTTCAGGTTGTGAAAATGTTCACAAGTGTTTAGGAGAAGGTTGGGTAGGAAAGACCATTTGGCCTTTTTTGAATAATCTGGATTTTGAGTGGGAGCAATAGGTGGCACTGTTAATGGGTTGGATAGCAGGGTAGTGGTAGTTTGAAGATAACATTGTCATTGCTGCTTGTATTTACTGATGGATCAGTCTTTCTGATGTGATTTTAGTGAATGACTTCTGGGATGCCACGCATAGAACTTAACACTTCACTGTTACTAACCACATGTGTGGTCATACTCTTGACAATAGCACTTCGGTTGGAAAGAGGTGTTCTTTTGGGGAAAATGGAATTTATCCTTTGCAATTCTGGGACATCTAGAAGAGTTTGTGAAGCATGCAGCAAACTGATCCTACAAAAGAGGCAACTGAGATTAACAAGGGGGGATTTGAGTGCTTGAGATACTGCATCTGGAGAAGTCAGGATGGTGGGACCAGGCTCAAAAGCCAAGAGATGATGAGAATTGTGAGAAAAAAGGTAGTGAGTTGTGCTCTTGAGTACTCAGTTGAATTTAGAAGTGAAGTATTCTGATAACGGGAGAATGATGACTGACTGGGTTTACTGAAGATCTGTGGATGATCTCAGAACAGTTTGAATGGCTAGTAATGGATACATCTGGAGTACAGGAGAAGGAAAAAGGGGAAAAAAAGGAGGTGAGTAGATGGAGGATACTTATAGGCAGGAAAGAAATAGGATTAGGTATTGGTAGATTTAGTCTAAAGCATTGTAAGAGCCAAAGAAGGAAGAGATGAGGGAGAAGATCTGGGGAACAAGTAGATCCGAGTACAAGAGTGGAGGAATAGACTAAGAATTAAGCAGATAGCAGGGAAGAAGAGGCTTACGGGGAGGGGTGCTTTACCATCTTTATCATACAATAAAGTAAGGGACTACTAGATTCTGAATCAGAATAAATTAGGATTGGGCTCAGAAGTGAAGAGTTTAAGAGAAGGTGGTGTTCAGGTTCACATGGAGTAGCTGCTGAGAGAAGAGAGTTAACGTTTTCAGGTGTGGATTATATTTGGGGACTATGGGCATGTGGGATGGGGCTTGTCTGAGCCAGACTTTGAGCATTTAAAGTTTGTAGCCCTTCTCCAAGTTGCATACTTTTATGCAGGGTAGGATATCTGGAAGCTTTTTTCATTTATCCTCTAATTCAAGTATTTATTGGGTCAGGTTTGTTCTAAGTCTTGGGCCTACATTAGTAAACAAAGTGACAAAAACTGTGACCTCAGGCTAGACTGGATCCTAATTTTGGAAATGATCCTAAAGTCAACACGGTAAACAAAGTAAAACCCACCTAGTATGCCAGGTGGCAGAGTGTCCACCACCAGACCTGTTTATGGAGGTGCAGTGTGGGCCATGGTGAGCTCTACAAGTTTGTTTCTGCACAAGGGATCTCAGTTTTTGTTGGTGGTCACAGCATGCTGTTTACATAATGGTTCTTATCTTCAGGTATTGGTGTTTGATAAACATGTTAAAATGCTAAAAGTGACCTTCAAGTTGTTTTTGCTTCCCAGACTAGTGTTCTTCAGTTCTTTCTTGAGATACTGTTCCATTGATGATGTGTTAGACATGCTCATTTTAGGCTTTTAGATCATGAAAAACTTGAATAAGTTTAGATCCTTTTGTTGTTTTATTGCAGGTGAAATATATGGAGGAAGAGCGAAATTTTACTACAGAGCAAGTGACTGCTATGCTTTTGTCCAAACTGAAGGAGACTGCAGAAAGTGTTCTTAAGAAGCCTGTTGTGGACTGTGTTGTTTCGGTGAGTTTGATCCCTGTGTTTTACTGGGGACTTAAGAAGTAAGAGACAAGAATGTTGTCAGTTGCAAATAAAATTGCTTTTTGCCTTTGATTATAGAGATTATTTTAAGAATTCATCAAACTAGTCTTCCATTTTCTTGAGTATTCTTTTCTGCCCCCTAGTTTTTACTCAGCCCTTCTCTGTTTTCCCTGTTTGAAGGCTTACCTCAAAACCCACTGCCCCTGGATTCCTTTTAGAACCTCGCCTAGTGCCTGGCATGTGATAGCCACTTGTTTGTTGAATTAGTTGGATACTCACAATTAGAAACGTTTTCTTAATTTCACTGTATTTTTGCTTGTCCTGTGTTTAGAACTAAAGGCAGGGCAGCAGTAGACAAACCTTGTCTTTTCCATATCCCTTTTAAGATGAAAGCCTGACTCTATATAGTTTTATGCTTGTAGGAAAATGGCATCCTTAGGAGCTGTTAAAATTTGGGTTGGATTTATTAGCTTTGCAGTGGAATCTCCTGTTCTGCAGTTGTTAATATCTTAGTTCCGTGGTCTTTTTTGTCTTTGTATTGGTGTATTCATTGGCAAAGCAAGGGCTGTTAAGTGACTTTTACCCTGCAGTCTGTTGTCAGGTAGATTCCTTTGTTCTTGGTTATCTAGTAAAGTAGAACTGACATTTGTTAGGAAGAATTTGGATTATGGTTGTGTGCTGTATTCTGGGGACGCAAAGAATAAAGGTGCTACTTTTCGTAAGAGCTCATATTTAATGCAGGCATTGTGTTTCTTAGGTGCATTTCTTTCTTTCCCTTACTATTGTATTTTCAAGTTTGTCCTCATTTCCCCCAACTAGTGCCCTAACTTTGATTCTCAGTTATGCTCAGTATAGAAGTGAAACTCACGTACGATGGCAGAATGCCCAAGTGGGTTTTCCAGCATTTGAGATCAAGTCAAAAGGTGATGTATTAAGTCATGTGTTAGGGGTCCTCATGACTATACTGAATTTCAGTGACTTTTTGGGGAGAATTTGTAGAACTCAACATATTGCCATACCTATGGCTAAGATTTATTACGGTGAGAAGATACGAAGCAGAATCAACAAAGGGAAAGGGAAAGGGGCAGTTTCTGGAGGAAACTAGGCACAAACTTCTAAGAATCCCCTTCCAGGAGAGTCATAGTGGATGCACTTAATTCTTCTAGTAGCAAGTTGTAGTAATACCTGACAAGTTCTGCCTGAGCCTAGGAGTCCAGGGTTTCTAACTGGAGGTCAGTCATTTAGGCACCTTGTGCCTAACCCATACCAAAATTCTAGACTCCCAGAAGGAAAGTAGCTATGTAGCATAAATTATGTTGTACAAAAGTTTAAGTGTAGCGAGCCTCTCTTGTCTTTTAGGGAAAATTTTCTTTCTGTTTAGTGACCTGTTTATCATTTAAGTTCCTCAGTGCTGGAAAAGAGCTAACCTTTTCATCAGGCCTCTAAGGATAGCTGCCTCTGGCCTCTATGCAAACTCTGCTGCACATTGACTACCCTAGCTCTTGGCTGTTATGGTATGTCTCATTGTTATACAAATAGAGCTTGGGGGTATTTTGCTTTATTTATGAATTGATCATTGTTAAAACATAATTTTCATTTTTTGCAAAGGTAATAGTACCCCCAGTGTTCAAAAATAAAATGCATGCATGGGAAGCTTCAGCATTCTCTGCTTACCTAGAAGGAAGTTTTTTCTTCCCAGATGTTACTAATTTTGTTACTTGGTTACGCATCTTTCCAGATGTTTTGTGTATCCAAGTAAATATGTATATATAACTTTTTTAGTTTCATTTCTCTTTTGATCAATTTTAGACACTTTATCTTTTATATCTTTCTTAGTGGTGAAGAAGGGCTTTGTTCTTTCCAGTGGCTGC
Organism: Enhydra lutris kenyoni; assembly: GCF_002288905.1. Lineage (NCBI taxonomy): Eukaryota > Metazoa > Chordata > Mammalia > Carnivora > Mustelidae > Enhydra > Enhydra lutris. The sequence goes on along the minus strand of NW_019154089.1, from coordinate 7,263,320 downwards.
AGAGTATAGTATTCCAGTTGATGCATGTACTGAAATCTCTTTAGTCTTTTTTTTTTTTTAGATTATTTATTTATTTGTCAGAGACACAGTGAGAGAGGGAACACAAGCAGAGGGAGGGAGAAAGGGAGAAGCGGCTTCCGGCGGAGCAGGGAGCCTGATGGCAGGGTTCAATCCCAGAACCCTGGGATCATGACCTGAGCCGAAGGCAGCTGCTTAATGACTGAGCCACCCAGGCGCCCCTCTTTAGTCTTTTTTTTAATTTTTTAATTTTTTTTTAAAGATTTTATTTATTTGACAGAAATCACAAGTAGGCAGAGAGGCAGGCAGAGAGAGGAGGAAGCAGGCTCCCCGCGGAGCAGAGAGCCCGATGCGGGGCTCGATCCCAGGACCCTGAGATCATGACCCGAGCCGAAGGCAGAGGCTTTAACCCACTGAGTCACCCAGGTGCCCCCCTCTTTAGTCTATTTTTGTTGGACCTGCGGTTGCTTCCTTTTTTTTTTTTTAAATTTACATATTTTATTTTATTTTTTTAAAGATTTATTTGAGAGAGCGTGCATGTGAGTGGGAGGAGGAGCAGAGGGGAGAGAATCTCTGGGCGGGGTGGGTGCAGACTCCCTGCTGAGTACAGAGCCCAGCATGGGGCTTGAGCACACAAACCTGAGTTCATAACTCTTACTTACAACTCTTAAGAACTCAACTCTGTAAGAGTTGTAAGGTAAATTGACTGAGCCAGTTTATAAGTAAGAGTTTATAAGAGTTGTAAGTATATAAAAAAGTAAGAGTTTGTAAGAGTTGTAAGTATACAAAAAAGTAAGAGTTTATAAGAGTTGTAAGTATACAACTCTTATAAAGAGTTGTAAGGTAAACTGACTGAGCCACCCAGCTGTGCCCCCTCCTTTTTTTTTTTTTTAATTGTAAAGAATTAAAAAAAAATTTCTATTGCTTTGAATAAACTTTAACAGGTAAGATTTTGCTTTTATGTGATAAGTTTATAGGACTTAGTGGTTAAATTCCTAGAAGTACAAGGCTAGGACAAACGGTATGTGTATTTGTGATTCTTGTTTTAAGATTTATTTATTTGTCAGAGAGCACTAGAGTACAGGCAGGGGGAGTGGCAGGCAGAGGGAGAAGCAGGCTCCCCATTGACGGAGGAGCCCATTGTGGGACTCAGTCCCAGAACCCTGGGATCATAACCTGACCTGAGCTGAAAGCAGAGGCTTTACCAACTGAGCTGCCCAGGCGTCCAATGTATTTGTAATTTTAACCACAGTTGTTTAATTGCCCTTTAAAGAATTCGTACTCACGCTTCTTCCTGCAGTGTATAAGAGGACTTGTTGGATAACAGCCTCACCAGCACAGCTTATTGGGGTGTTAGCTAAATTCTCTAATAGGTGAATAATGCTATGAAAGTGTATGTCATTTTAATGTTTCATTCTTTAGCTGAAGTTGAAAACATTTTTAAATTTAAGAGCCCTTCTGCATTTCTTTCCTGTAAAATATTCCTATTTGCTCATTTTGAGTTTATGGGTCTACCTTTTGATTGGTGGTTCTTCATATATATTAGATTAGCTCTATCATTTTATGTTATGAGTTGCAAGTATTTATCCCATTTTTTTTTAAATTTTTTATGAGTCAAATATATTAATCTTCATGAAAAACTGTTTATAGTTGACATACAATGTAACATTAGTTTCAGGGTACATCCTAGTGATTTGACAAGTTTATACATTATACTGTGTTCACCACAGTGTAGTTACCATCTGTCTTGTTACATTGCTGTTCAAATATATTAATCTTTTCTTCCCTTTTTTTCTTCTGTATTTTGTGTTACGTTTACAGAATTTCTTCCTACTCTGATGGTAAAGACTCCCTTTCCTTCTGGTACTCATCTTTTTTTTAACTGTTAAATCTTTGATTTGAAATGTATTTTGGTATGAGGTGTGCAGTAGGGATGGTACCTGATTTTTTCTATATGTGGTTATCCATTTGTTCCAACACTACTTACTGAATATTCTGACCTTTCCCTACTGGTTTGAAATACTTCTTGATCACATACGGAATAAATTGCTCTAGATATTTGAGGGCGTTTCTAGATTTTACTGTGTTTTGGCAGGTGTATTTTAAATGAAGACTCCCTAATAAAAGAAACTTTCAAATCTTCTTGTAGGTTCCTTGTTTCTATACTGATGCAGAAAGACGATCAGTGATGGATGCAACACAAATTGCTGGCCTTAATTGCCTGCGATTAATGAATGAAACAACTGCAGGTAAGGGACTGTTAGCATCTGTGACTTGGTGAATGTTGAAGTTTCTGCCATCTTAAAAACCCTGGGGTTTCTTGTTTTCTATTTTGCTTGCAGCACTTACACTTATGTGCCATAGTATTTTTGGATACTGTGTCACACATAAAGAATTTATCTGATCAGTGCTTTTTCTTTATCCACATAGCACTTACTTTAGTACTTAATCACATCCTCCTTTGGAAAGTAACACAGTTATTGTGTGTTCACAGTGTGTTCACAGTGTGTCAGTTTATAGATCGGCCTTTTCTCCAGCCCTTTATAAACATTTGAAATTTTTTAAAACATTTTATTTATTTATGTGTGAGAGAGAATGAGCATGAGAAGTGGGAGGGTCAGAGGAAGAAGCAGACTCCGGGAGCCCGATAGGGGACTCGATCCCGGGACTCCAGGATCATGACCTGAGCCAAAAGCAGTCGCTTAACCAAAGGAGTCACCCAGGCGTCCCTCTCTAGCCCTTTATTTTTTATTTTTTTTAAGATTTTATTTATTTATTTGACAGAGCGATCACAAGTAGGCAGAGACACAGGCAGAGGGAGAGAGAGGAGGAAGCAGGCTCCCTGCTGAGCAGAGAGCCCGATGCAGAACTCATCCCAGGACCCTGAGATCGTGACCCGAGCCTAAGGCAGAGGCTTAACCCACTGAGCCACCCAGGCACCCTCCAGCCCTTTAATGGGTTGTAACCTGTAAAGCAACATCTCAGGGAGAGATTCTTGGGAATGTTGAGATGGTGCAAGAGTATAAGAAAGAAATCCTGGAAAATATGTTTGGAAAAGTAGGGGAAGTAGTTGGGAAAAATTGCCAAAGTCTTTGGAATGAGAAACTGGAAACGTTAAGGAGGTCTCAGTGAATGTCAACATTTAATTCTTTTTTTTTTTTTTTTTTTTAAGATTTTATTTATTTATTTGACAGAGAGAAAGATCACAAGTAGGCAGAGAGGCAGGCAGAGAGAGAGGGGAGGAAGCAGGCTCCCTGCTGAGCAGAGAGCCCGATGCGATGGGGCTCAATCCCAGGACCCTGAGATCATGACCTGAGCCGAAGGCAGAGGCTTAACCCACTGAGCCACCCAGGCGCCCCTCAACATTTAATTCTTTGAAGTAACTGCTCCTCATGAATACATTATGCAAAGCATTTGAAGAATTTGATTCTTTGTAAAACATAGCCTGGGATGCAGTCCTATTCATTGTTTAAGTTTTTTTTTTTTTTTAACTTAAAGTGAATTTTTAATGTACTATTTAAATGATAATGTTACATTGAATTTAATTTTTTTCTTATGTAGTTGCTCTTGCCTATGGAATCTATAAGCAAGATCTTCCTGCCCTAGAAGAGAAACCAAGAAATGTAGTTTTTGTAGACATGGGGCATTCTTCTTACCAAGTTTCTGTATGTGCGTTTAATAAAGGAAAACTTAAAGTAAGTATATTATTTCTGGAAAACTTTATTACAAGTGTATGGTAATGAGGAATTTATGGGAGGTAGTTGGAAAAATAACTTTAAAAATTTTGTTCCATTAATGGAAACTTGGCATGAGCCATCTAAACTAGAACCAGGTATGTAGAAGTAGGGTAGAAGCTGTAATTTTCAAGAGTTGGCATGGTGTGAAGCAAAGAGCATAGACCTTGAAGAAAAAGCTCTTGAGATTTCTGATTCTTATTTTTCTAATCTATGATTTTTGGAAAATAATGTTTACCCTTCAGGCTTATTAGGATTCTTTAACAGGTAGTCCCTTTGTGTATTTTTTTTTTTATACTGAGGATTAAAGACAAAAGTATTGTTTTCTTGATCGTAAGGTTTTGAGTGTTCTGGGAAAAGAGTGTGGGGACTAAAACTTGAATGCCCAAAAAGAAACCATCTGAGAGTGACATTCTAGATTTTTGGAATCTAGAGCTCTGGAGAAAACACTTTGACACAGAGAAGTCTAGCAGTGTTTAAGGCAAGGAGGGCTGAAGAGTTAACATGGTCACATTTGAATTTGCTGGTATATGCCAGCTCCATAATCGGATATAAAATCAGTTCTTTTGCTGATTTTATCTAGAATTTGCTTAAGAACCAGAGAGTTTTTGAGTGTTTGCTTCAGTTACTAGGGGTGGGGATCCAGGTTTCTTTGTGCCAAGGCCTCAGTTGTCTCTCCTTCAAATTTGGGGATTGGTAAGGAGGGTCTATCTGTCTCACAATAAGTATTCGTTAGGTTTGGATGCCATTTTGAGACCCTATTTATTACAGTCCTTTTATTTTGAAAACTAGACTTGGTCTCACTTTATATCTGATTTATTTTGTTTCTAGGATTTTTTTTTTTCTTTTTCCAATAAAAAGAAAATGAATCTTTGAGATGGTTGGAACTAACAGGTTCATGATTTTTACAGGTGTAAATACTTAAACATTTATCACTAATCACTTTCTTTCTAAAGTCCATTGTATACTTTCACCTTTTTTTTTTTTTAATGTTAAAGCTTTTATCTATTTGGGAGGGAGAGAGCATGCACAAGCAGAGGGAACCAGAGCCAGAGAGGGAGAAACTCAACAGGGAGCCTCATGTGGAGCTCGATCCCAGAATCCTGGGATCACAACTGGAGCCAAAGGCAGACACATAACTGAGCTATCCAGCATCCCTCACCTTTTTAAACAGAAGCTACTGGTCATAATTAGCTTTGGCTTTGGGTGTATATTTGTGATTATTTGCCTTCCCCCACCCCCAACAAAATTGTCCTTTATTATCTCCTGTCATTTGTCAGTTTTGGAATTATAATTAAAATTTAATTCTAAAAATACTCACTATGAAAACACCCCAAACTTGAAGGACATTTTTGTGGTAAAGCATTTACAATGTTAGTACTATGAATAGGATGCTGTATTTCATTTTAGTTTTTTGAAACAAATTAGACTGTAATCAGTTCTGTGTCTTGTTTTTTCCTTCACTTAGTATATTAAAATCTCCCCATGACATTTAACATCTTTGAAGAGATTTTTTTATTTAATTTTTTCATAAGAATGTAATCATTTTATTTAGCCTACCTTCTATTATTGAATTGGATTAGATATAGTTTGTGTCTGATCTCAGGATTTTTGGGTAATGGATAATCAGAGCTAATGAGACTTTTACAGGTTGCTGTGAATTAAGCTTCTAGCATGTTTCCTGGTAGTAAACTGCATCGAGGTAGGGTTTTGGTATTATTCATAGGTTTGTGACAGCAATAAGACCAGAGCTATGTAATGACATGTTAGTGCATTTGCCTTGGGTATTTAATTTTAGCTTATAGTCAGATGGGTGTAGTAGTAAGGGCTTGGATTTTGGAATTGAGGGGATTGGGTTTTGAATTGCACTTCTGCCACTTACTAGCTTTGTGACCTGCAGATTATCTGATCTGTTTGGGCCTGTAGCATCATCTGTAAATTGGGGATTACGGTGTCTCTTTTCAGAGTGATAAAATGACAGGTGGAACATTTCCTTGTTTCAGCTTTAACGTGCCCACTCATAATTTATTAGTTAAATATATGTTTTTTTTAAATTAAAATTAAAGTTATATTTTAAATTGTTTATTTTTGAATTAATAATCATCTTTTTCCCTAAGGTTCTGGCCACTGCATTTGACACAACACTGGGAGGCAGAAAATTTGATGAGGTGTTAGTAAATCACTTCTGTGAAGAATTTGGGAAGAAATACAAGCTGGACATAAAGTCCAAAATTCGTGCATTATTACGACTGTCTCAAGAGTGTGAGAAACTCAAGAAATTGATGAGTGCAAATGCTTCAGACCTCCCTTTAAGCATCGAATGTTTTATGAATGATGTTGATGTATCTGGGACTATGAATAGGTAACTAGACCAGTATTTTGGTGTTAAACTGAACTGTGATTTTTCTGCACTTCTATTAGCATTTATTTAGTTAAACATTGAAATGATCATGGTTGCTATAAGATAACTTCTATAGGTAAAAATTAGAGACCATTCAGGATCCTGCTTTTTTTTAAAATTTATTTTTATTTCTTTTCAGTGTTCCAGAATTCATTGTTTATGCGCCACACCAGTGCTCCATACAGTATATGCCCTCCTTATTACCCACCACCAGGCTTACCCAACCCCCATCCCCCTCCCCTCCAAAACCCTCAGTTTGTTTCTCAGAGTCCACAGTCTCTCATGGTTTGTCTCCCCCTCTGATTTCCCCCAATTCACTTCTCCTCTCTACCCCCACCACGTCCTCTGTGTTATTCCTTAAGTTTCACAAATAAGCGAAACCATATGATAATTGATTCTCCCTGCTTGACTTATTACACTTAGCATAATCTCTTCCAGTCCCATCCATGTTGATACAAAAGTGGGGTATTCAGGATCCTGCTTTTTACGTGAAGTTGGGGTTGATTATTCTAATAATATGGACTGATCTTTTTGTTCTGATTATTCCAGTAAGTTGACAGGTACATGGATTACGTGTGAGTTAGTAGTTTTAAAAAAAGCAAGGCGAGGTACTTTAATGCTGAATAGTATTGGATTTGATTCAGTTGTTGATTCAGAAATTGGTGTTCTTGGGTAGTTCAGGGTCACTTGTGGGCAATAGCTCTTTTTTTGTACAGTGCTGCAAGAATTCTGGGTAATTGACATTTCATCCTATTCTATCCTCAAACACCCAGAATGTTACTCTTGTCTCTTGGGTTGTTTGCATGATGAGAGTGGTAAGTTCTTTAGGATGTGAACTCTACTGGTAGAAATTTAGGCACAATTGATGGCTTGCTTGGGGAAGTATGGCCTCAGTTACCCTCAAAAAATTGAGATGAAATTGGAATTTTTTTTTTTAAAGATTTTATTTATTTATTTGGCAGACAGAGATCACAAGTAGAGAGGCATGAAGAGAGAGAGGAAGGGAAGCAGGCTCCCTGCTGAGCAGAGAGCCCGAGAGCCCGACTCGGGGCTGTATCCCAGGACCCTGAGACCATGACCTGAGCCGAAGGCAGAAGCTTAACCCACTGAGCCATCCAGGCACCCCTGAAATTGGAATTATATTAATGTGCCTAGTAACCACATTTGTAGTCCCCTTTCCTCTCCACTTGAAAGTGAGGGTTTTCATTTTTATTTATTTTTTATTTTTATTTATTTATTTATTTTTAAAATATTTTATTTATTTGACAGAGATCACAAGTAGGCAGAGAGGCAGGCAGAGAGAGAGAAGGAAGCAGGCTCCCTGCTGAGCAGAGAGCCCAATGTGGGGCTCGATCACAGGACTCTGAGATCATGACCCGAGCCGAAGGCAGAGGCTTTAAACCACTGAGCCACCCAGGCGCCCCGGGTTTTCATTTTTATTAAGCAACAGTTGTGTGTGTATATGTTAAGGAGACTGGGGAGTAGGAGAGTACCATTGTGTTTCTCAGAAATTGTCGGTGGAATGTTTTGTGATAATCAGAGCCAAGTAGGCATTTCTAAGTAGTTTATACTTTTTAAAAACTGGAACAACCTCTATGCTGTTATTTTTACCAGTTGTACTTTGTGTACATTGAGTGTAAAGCTGTCATATCTTGTGCTCTAGTTTATAGTCTTCATATAGTCTGTAATGCTTACCAGCAGTCTTTTTTTTTTTTTAACTAATGAAACTGGATTATCTCTGACATTGTAGCCTTTTTTCTAATTAATTTTTTTGAGGTAAAATTTACATTTTTTATTTTTATGATTGTTATTTTTGAGGATTTTTTTAACTTAGAGCATGAGCAAGGGAGAGGGAGAAGCAGGGACCTGAGCCCCCACATACCATTTTAAAGTGAAAAACTGGGACACCTGGGTGGCTGAGTCGGTTAAGCATCTGTCTTCAGCTCAGGTTGTGATCCCCGGGTCCTCGGATCTAGTCCTGCATCATCCTGCATCGGGTTCCCTGCTCAGCGGGGACCTGCTTCTCCCTCTGCCTACTGCTCCCCCTTTTTGTGTGCCCTTTCTCTCGCTCTATCTCTGACAAATAAATTCTTAAAAAAAAAAAAACAACATGAAAAACTCTGGCATTAAAAAAAGATAAACCCCAAATTGGCATTTTTTAATACATATATGTTGTTGCGCAGTGACCACCTCTAGTGACAAAACGTTTTCATCACTCCAAAGTAAAACCTCATAACCATTAAGCAGTTCCCTTGCCTCTTGTACCTGGCAACCACTATTTTTTTCTTAATCTCTATAGATTTACCTATTCCAGATGTTTCATATAAATGGCATTATAACTGTGTTTTGCTTCGTTTGTTTCTGACCTCTTTCACTTGAATATTATGTTTCCTAGCTTCATTCACATTGTAGCATGTGTTAGTACTTTTTTGCTTTTTATGACAAATAATAATCTGTATGGAAAACATCACTTTTTTTTTTTTAAACTCTTCACCTTTGGGTTGTTTTCTACCTTTTGGCCTTGAGTAGTGCTTCTGTGACTAGTCATGAATAAGTATTTGTTTGACTCTTTTGTTTTCAGTTCTTTTTGGAATAAATGTAGGAGTGGAATTGCTGAGTCATACACTAATTCTGTGTGTAGGTTTTTAAGGAATTGCCAATTTATTTTCCTTAGCATTGGACCATTTTACATTCTGATCAACAGTGTATAAGGGTTTCAGTCTCACCACATCTTTCCTGAGGCTTGTTATTTACTACTGCTTTATATTAACGTATTTTCATCATTTTGATTGTTGGAATGAACAGTAGATTTTTAAAAAATGGCACACGTTAACTGTGTAAAGTTCTCACATGTTGATGACCATTTCCACATTTATACCTGGTTGGATAGAAATGACCTTAGGTCGTATTTTTCCCTTGATTATCTTGTTTATTTCTTTGAAGTTTTTTTTTTTTTTTTTAAGATTTTATTTATTTATTTGTCTCAGAGAGAGCACAAGCAGGCAGAGTGGCAGGCAGAGGCAGAGAGAGAAGCAGCCTCCCTGCTGAGCGAGGAGCCTGACCCTGGGACCAGGACCCTGGGACTATGCCGGAGCCAAAGGCAGCAGCTTAACTGACTGAGCCACCCAGGCATCCCTAAAGTTTTTTTTAAAGTAAACTCTGTACCCACTGTGATGCTCAAACTTATAACCCTGAGATCAAGAGTCATATGCTTCCCTGAGCCAGCCAGGTGCCCCTTTACTTGATTATCTTAAATGGAGTAATAATATTCTTTTGGCATATAGCATTTCTGTTTAATTGTGACAGTGTACTTTTCAGTTATTTGTTATTTGTTCTTTTTGCTAGGTGCCCCCATTTTTTTTCTTTTTTCTTTTCTGGAAAGTCTAATTTACCAGGATAAATTGGGTTTTGTTGCTGGTTGTTATTGATCTTTTTTCCCCAGGTATGCAGTGTGTGTTTTCAGTATGTAGTTTCACAGCTATTTAAAAACCAAGGAAGTTTTCTTGAATTACATTGTTCAGTATTTGTTCTGTTCTTGTACTTTGATTTTATTCTTTCAGTGCTCTTATGTAAGTATGTTGGATCTTTTTTGCTTGTGGTCTGTATTTGTCATTCTCTTTCATTCATCCCTTTATGCCACTGTTTGGGCTATCTGTCCTTGTGTTATTTCTAGGTTATTTTTCATGTCTGACATTTGTTCTTTTATTTCTAATTTTTAGTTTTTCTAATTTTTTTAGCTCTTTCAATTTCTTTATCATTTTTTTGTTGAGATGCAATTCATATACCATAAAACTTCAAGAATTCAGTGCTTTCAGTATACTCACAAGGTTGTACAACAAGGACCATGATCTAATTTTGATATGTGTTCATCAGGCCAAAGAGAAACCTCGTATACCCATTAGCAGTCATCTCCATTCCTCCCACACTAACCATAAGCAATTACTAATCTTCCTGTCTCAATGGATTTGCATAGTCAGTCTCATTTTATTTTATTTTATTTATTTAAGATTTTATTTTGAGAGAGAGAGAGGACAGGTTAGGGGAGGGACAAAGGAAGAGGGAGAAGCAGATTCCCTGCCGAGAAGGAAGCCCGATGTGGGGCTCTATCCTAGGACCCTGGGGGTCATGACTAGAGTCCTTAGGCCGATGCTTAACCAACTGAGCCACCCAGGCACCCGTGGTTTTTTGGTTTTGTTTTGTTTTTTAAAGTAAACTACCCCCCCAAGTGGGGCTCAACCTTACGACCTCAAGAACAAGAGTCATATGCTCTACTGACTGAGTCAGCTAGTCCCCTGTCTAGTCTCCTTTTTATGTAAAACTATAATATTGCTGAACCATTTTTAAAAAAAGTTTTACTTATGAGAGGGAGTGTGTCAGAGAGAGTCTCAGTGTGGAGAGAGGCAGAGGGAGGAGGAGAGAATCTTCAGGCAGACTGCTTACAGAGTGTGGAGCTGATGTGGGTCTCGATCTCATGACCCTGGATCATGACCTGCGCTAAAACTAAGAGTCTGACCGTCAACTGACTGAGCCACCTATGCAGCCTGCCCCCCCCTTATTTTTTTTTTTTTATTCCTGAAATTTTAGACTGGAAGTGTGATTTAAGAGTTTTTCCGAATTCACTGCTCCATAGTCCCCTCTTTTGTTTTTACGAAATGTTTTTAAAATGTCTTTTTTTTTTTGAAAGATTTTATTTATTTATTTGACAGACAGACATTACAAGTAGGCAGAGAGGCAGGCAGAGAGAGAGGAGGAAGCAGGCTCCCTGCTGAGCAGAGAGCCCGATGTGGGGCCTGATCCCAGGACTCTGAGATCATGACCTGAGCCTAAGGCAGAGGCTTTAACCCACTGAGCCACCCAGGCGCCCCTAAAATGTCTTCTTAACCTTATGTTTTTCTTTATTCTGTCTTCTTTTGTCTCCAGTATTCTCTTGGTTTCGGATTTTATCAGTAGTAGTTCTTCCTCACTGTGGCCTTTTTTCTTGAAAGAAACTTTTTTTTTTTTAAAAGATTTTATTTATTTGACACAGAGAGATGGGGAGAGAGGGAATACAAGCAGGGGGAGTGGGAGAGGGAGAAGCTGAGCAGGGAGCCTGATGCCCCTGGGATTGTGACCTGAGCTGAAGCCAAATGCTTAACGACTGAGCCACCCAGGTACCCCTGAAGGATTTAACTTGGTTACTGTAGAGCATTTACTGGTTCCTATTCCGCATGGTTCTTATCGTACCGCATTGAGGACCTTTTTTATATTCTCTTATTCTCTTGTTCTGGAGTATGCCAACCCCTCCTTGACTTTACCTGCTGTTTTCAAATTGGCCTTCTGACTTTTGGTTTATTTTTTCAGGTCTATTATATTTTCAGGTCCATTATATGTCCTGTTGTTTTCCTCTTGCTTCCTTTTGCACAGATACAGATACTTCGAAGGAATTGTATAATTATTGATGGTTTTTCTTTACCCATTTGTATTTTGGGGTTTGTGGCAAGTACTGTGTTAACCTGTTTTTGTTGTGTTGATGGGGTTTCGGTTTTGCTATTCTAGTTGCTGTGTATTTATTTGACAGGACATGAAGAGATTAAAAAACTGTACTGTTTGTATCCAGAATACACAGAGGTGATTACAAATGAATAATAAAATGACAGTCCAATTAAAAAATGGGCAAAGGACCTGAATAAATATTTCTCCAAAGTACATACAGAAATGGGCAGTTAAGAGTATGAGAAAGATAGTCAACATCATTAGCCCTTTGGGGAAATGCAAATCAAAACCACAGTGGGACAACAGTTCACACCCACCAGGATTGCTGTTGTCAGAAGCCTTGAAGAGGCTGTGGAGAAGTACTTAAACACTGCTGGTGGCGGTCAAAATGGTGCAGCCATTTCAAAAGTCTCGTAAAATAGGTTAGACGTAGAGTTACCATATAATTCAGCAGTTCCATTCTTTGGTATAAATTCAGAGTAATAAAACACGTGCACACAAAAATTTCATCCATGAATGGTCATAGCAGCACTACTCCTAATAGCCAGAAAATGGAAGCAGTACAATGGAATATTGTTTGGCAATTTAAAAAATGTGATACAGATATATGCCATAACATGGATGAACCTTGACAACTTTATGTCAGGTGAAAGAAGCCAATTGGAAGGGACTATATTTTTTATCATTCTGCTACATGGACTGTCCAGCATGAGTGGGTGCCTAGGGCTGAGGGGTAGGTGAGGGGGTCTGGGGAATAATGGTTAATGGTGACAGAAGTGTTATAAGATTGTGATGATGGTTGCACAGCTCTGAATATACTAAAAGCCATATAATTATACATTTTAAATAGTTGAATTTTAGAGTTGTGGGAATTAGTTTTCCAAACAAATTTTAAAAAAGAAACAAAAAGGCTCTACTACTGCTGTTGCCGTCTTTTAAGACTCCTCTCTGCAGGATTCTTTGCATTTTTTTATGATGGAGATTTTTAAACATGCAACAAAACAAAGACTTTCATAGTGAACATCCCTATCCTGCCTTTTGGGTTCTTCTACTTAAAATATTAACTGTACCTATTTATCTATCCATCCTTCTATCCATCCACCAATTTTACTTTTTGATGCACCTCAAACTAAATTGCAGACATCTATCTGTATACTTTTCCCCATGTACTAAAGTATGTATATTAATCAGAATTCACTGTTTTATAGTTCTTGTTTTATTTTTATATAATGACATACTCAAGTTTGAAATGTTCTTTTGCTGAGTTTTGACAACGGACCAGTACCCTTTTCAGGAGACAGTCCATCATCTCCAGAAATGTTTCCTCAGGCCTTCATCTCCAGGGATAGCTGCCGATGGGACTTTTCATTTTAAGGAGTTGGAGATAAAAATTGCCTGTTCGAGGACTTCTTAGAAATGCAGCCATCCAGTGTGTAGTCTTGTGTAAGGCTTGGTTTGCTCAGCATAAAATTTGAGATTCATTGAGTAGTTGTATCTATCATTTGTTCCTTCTTGTGTATTGCTGACTAGTGTGCCATTGAGGGTTGGTTTTCTCCTCTTGATGGACACTAGCTTTTTCCAGTTATTTTGTTATTAGGGAAAAAACTAATTTTAAACTAACATGTAAGAGTTTTAGTTGTTTACATCTTCACCAGTATTGCTATAGGTGGTCTTAAATTTTTACCATTCTTTTTTTTTTTTTTTTTTAAAGACTTTATTTACGTACTTGGCAGACAGAGATCACAGGTAGGCGGAGAGGCAGAGAGAGGGGGAAGCAGGCTTCCTGCTGAGCAGAAACCCTGATGCTGGCTGGATCCCAGGACCCTGAGATCGACCTGAGCTGAAGGCAGAGGCTTAACCCACTGAGCCACCTAGGCGCCCGAAATTTTTGCCATTCATGTGTGTAAATTTACTTTGTACCTCAGAGATGGAATTCATAAAAATCACACTTCTAAAGTATCTGATCAGTGGTTTTTAGTATAGTCACAAAATTGGGCAACCATCCCCACAACCTAATTATAGAATATTTTCATCACCATAAAAAAAAACCCTGAGTGAGTTACTGAGGTATAAAAAGACTTAGAGGAACCCTAAGTGCATAATTAATTGAAGCAGAAGAAGCCAGTTTGAAAAGATTATATACTATTTGATTTTACTTACTATGATCTTCTGGAAAAGCAGAACTATGGAGGCTGTGAAACATCAGTGATCTGCAGGGGTTCAGCGGAAGTGAGGGATAAATAGGTGGAGCACAGGATTTTAGGGCAGTGAAACTATTCCATGTGATACTATCGAGCTGGATACTTATTATACATGTGTCAAAACCTATAGAGCACTAATTTATGCTGTCATGTATTAGTATTTGCTCATCACTTGTTAGAAATGTGATCACAGCCATGTAAGATGCTAGTAGGGGAACTGGGGCAAGGGGACCAGTGAAGGGTATGGTATGTGAGAATTCTCTGTACTTTCTGTTTATTTCTCTGTAAACCTAAAACTGATCTTTAAAAAAAAAAAAATGTGTTGGAAAAAAAAAGGAAAAAAAAATTGTACCCATCAGCGTCTTTCATCATCTGTTCTTCCAGCCCTAGGAACCATTAATCTACTTTCTGTCTGGGGATTTACCTATTCTGAACATTTCATATAAATGGAGTCATACGATAAGTATTCTTTTTTGATTGGCTTCTTTCATCTTGCATAATTTTTTGAAGGTTTATCCATGTTTTAACAACTATGAGCCTCTTACTGTATTCCTTTTTATTCCTGAATGTTACTTTATGGAAATTAGTTCTTTTTCCACTTTTTTGGCTGTTGTGAGTAATGCTGCTGTGTGAAGAACATTTATGTGCAAGTTTTTGTGTGGATATATGTTTTCAGTTCTTTTGGTTATATACCTAGAGTGAAATTGCTGGGTCATATAGTAACACTGTGTTTAACATTTCGAAGAACTGCCCAATTCTTTTCCAAAATGGCCACTCCATTGTATATTCTTACCAGGAATGTATGAGGGATTCATGTTCTCCGCATTCTTGCCAATACTTGTTATTACCTGCCTTTTTGATTATAGCCATTTATTCCCCCACATAAGAGTGGAATGTGATTTTAAACCTCTTGCCTTTTTTTTTCATAGGGGCAAATTTCTGGAGATGTGCGATGATCTCTTAGCTAGAGTGGAGCCACCACTTCGTAGTGTTTTGGAACAAGCCAGTAAGTATTACTGTGACTCAATTGTTTGTATAATCATGGCTCTTTGGAAAATGTTATACTTTTTTTTTTTTTAAGTTACACAGATTTTCATTGTGTATATCACTTACTTCATTGCTGTATTAAGCTTCTTTCTAGGTCTATCTTTCCTCTGGATCACCGCCCCTCCGGCCGCCCCCACCTCTTTTGATAATGGCGTCCTGGGAAATCTAATAGTTTTCTCAAGAAAGCTAATTCAGGGGTGCCTGGGTGGCTCAGTGGGTTAAAGCCTCTGCCTTTGGCTCAGGTCATGGTCCCGGGGTCCTGGGATAGAGCCCCACATCCGGCTCTCTGCTCCGCCGGGAGCCAGGCCCCCCCCACTCCCCCACCGCTGCCTCTCTGCCTACTTGTCTTCTCTGTCAAATAAATAAAATCTTAAAAAAAAAACTTCACCCATTTAAAAAAAAAAAACTAATTCAGACTCAGATGGATATAAACATTGCATTTATTTTATAGTGGTAAAAATCGTCTTTTGCACTGCTGCTTGTGGTTGTACAGGGTTTTCTGTCTGAATCTTTTGCTGACTGAGAAATACAGCCACGAGAGGATGTCACCACATAGTTATTTTAACAGGATGCTTTAATTTTATCTCTAGCTAAAAGTAGACGTTTGATTTAGTAATGTATCACTAATTTTCTTAAAACCTTCAGCATACTTTTCCTTGGAGTCCACTGTTGTGTTGGTTGCTAAGTATTTCAGTGTTGACATGTACTGTCATCTTGACAAAGGTCAGTTCTTAAATCAGAGTGATTATGTTAAACTGGCGTTTTCTTTCCATACTGGGATAGCCCATTTCTTTAAAGAGCCCTCCAACATATCGTCACTATTTGTTACATAAAATGTGACCAGGAAATCAGGCGGTGTTGGGAATATTCTATGAGTGACTGAAGAGCTTTGGTGTGCACCTTTACTTCTTTTAGGTGGAGGCTGTACCTGTGTTAATAATCTACTATGCCTGTGCTCTGGATGAAGTGCTCATGTGGCTAGGTGTGCTTTGAATACTTTCTTTCTTTCCCTTTCTTTCTTTTTTCCTTCCTTCCTTCCTTCCTTCCTTCCTTCCTTCCTTCCTTCCTTCCTTTCTTGCCATGTCAGAGGTAACTCAGTATTTCAAGGCCCTCTTATTTTCCCTGTGGCTAGCTTAAGTATTGATGTTTAAACAATTTTTTGCATGGGAATGTTTCAGAGATTACGGGGTCTCTGTGCTATAGGGCATTTAGTATTCATGCCTCTGTCCTCTTGAGTTCACGAGAAGTTCCAGTATTGTGCCACAGTGCCGCTGTTCCTTTGTGTATCAGAACATACCTATTTTCAGATGCTGCAGCTGTGTGTGTCTGTATGTCTGTGTATGGTGGTGATGAGGGGGCGAAGGAATGGCTGGGTTTTGTTACGGATCTGTAAGTTATTTTGTTAAGATGTTATATTGCTCTTTTATTTTGTTGTAAAATACTAATTTAAAAGTTGTTTTCATCTCAATGTCTATTCTAATAATTTAAAAATAGAGTTAAAGAAAGAAGATATTTATGCAGTGGAAATAGTTGGTGGCGCGACACGAATCCCTGCAGTAAAAGAGAAGATCAGCAAATTTTTTGGTAAAGAACTTAGTACGACACTAAATGCTGATGAAGCTGTCACTCGAGGCTGTGCATTGCAGGTGAGCTTTCTCTCATAGGGAGCCATCCATTTATAGGTCATTGTGCCTAGACGGGATTGCTTTTCTGTATCCAGCTAGTAATCTGAGGTTAGCTTATTAGCATGATCTCTAGGTGTAAGATTCTGAAATTTTAGTTTTATTTATTTTATTTTTTTATTTTTTATATTTTATTTATTTATTTGAGAGAGAGAGAGAATGAGAGCATGAGAAGGGGGAGAGATCAGAGGGAGAAGCAGACTTCCCGCCGAGCCGGGAGCCCGATGTGCATGAGCCGAAGGCAGTTGTTTAACCAACTGAGCCACCCAGGTGCTCCTGAAATTTTAGTTTTATAATGCATATCAAAGGTGGTGTTAAATGGAATTGTACTCTGTAACATGTAGTAAGCTGAATTAATTTACTAGAAACATAGGTAAGCCTGAAATATTACTAGAATTTGGCACATTATCTATTGTCTATATATGAAGTAGCATCATACATCAGTTAAGTAAAGGTTTGGGTTAATGGAAAAATGGTAAGTAATGGCTAGATAATTAATTTGACAAATTTTAAAAACTTCTATCAATTTGACAAATGATAGAAGTTTTTAAAACCACTTACACATCATTAAATTATTAATGTGAACACCTAAAAACCGTTGATGGAGGTTTTTTGAAGTCATTTATTTATAGGCCTCATCATAACATAATGTCTGTGCTTGTCATATGGAATTTTTAAAAATTATTATTCTAGTGTGCAATCTTATCGCCTGCTTTCAAAGTCAGAGAATTTTCTATAACTGATGTAGTACCGTATCCAATATCTCTGAGATGGAATTCTCCAGCTGAAGAAGGGTCAAGGTAATAACATTTATTAATTATTTTTGTACTTAAAGTTAACTTAGTGCTAAGTATGAGTAAAAGTTCCATTTAAACTTTTGCAGATTTGTAGCATTTCATTACAGGTGCATGAATCAAAAGTGATGCCTTAGTCTTGAGAATAAATTTTGTGTCTTACTTAGTTTATTATAATTGATCCTGCTGAAGTAATTAGTGCCTTTTACGTACTTACTGCAGTATATTTATATTCCTTTTCTTAAAACTGATTTCATATATATATCTATGGATATATATGTAAGTTCCCTCCCCCCCCCTTTTGGAACCTTTTATATCCCGGAAATGATGACAGATGAGAGAGCATGAGCCATGCAATAATTACAGATGTAGAGTAAATTGGTAAAAGTGTTCAGGAATATCTTAAATTTGTGTGTTTTTGTCTTTTTCCTCCCATCTAGTGACTGTGAAGTCTTTACAAAAAATCATTCTGCTCCTTTCTCTAAAGTACTCACATTTTATAGAAAGGAACCTTTTACTCTTGAGGCCTATTATAGTTCCCCACAGGATTTGCCCTATCCCGATCCTGCTATAGGTAAGTAGAATTTGAAACTTTAAAAAATGAAAATTTATGTACTTAGAATTGGGAGAGAGCAAGTATTCTGAAATTTGGTATTGAAAATCCCACAAAAAAATCTCTTCTAAGTTGTGACCAGTTCACTACTAGCAGGATGGTTACTGTTTAATTTGATCTCTATTGTGTGGGCAATATTTCTTGGTTAATGCGTATAGTGGGTATACCTTGTACATAATGTGATAATACGTAGATACTGAAAAGGAGTTAAACTCAGTGTTGACCCTAACACAGAATTAAATGATGGACACAGAAAATCAATAGAAAATTGTTATGTCGGTACCCTAGGATATGGAACCATGTTGGCTAGAGTCTTTACAGACCCTTAGAAGCTCTTAAAATATGGAAATTGTACTAGCTGAGGAAAGAAACTAGAATTACATGATCATCACAGACTTAGAATACATGAGGAAAGTATTAGGAATATCCTGAATGGCACTTAGAAGCTGTGGGAAGGTTAACGTACTCTGTTTTCCTCATTTGTAAAACAGGAATAAGAATGAGAAATTATGTTTTGTGAATTAAAAATCAAGTAAAAGTTTGGTGTAATAACTAACTCTTGATGTATGTCAGTTTCTTGATAAATGACAGAAATGGTATGGAATCACTAGGGTTTTTTTCAGTAGAGGAGACGTGACATTGGTTTAGGAACTTCCTTGGCAGTGGCATATAAAGATGAATTGGAATAAGGGACAAGAGGTAAGAAAATGTTCAGAGGGTTAGGAGATGTGTTAGTCCTCAACTGGGACAAGGTACTAAGAGTTTGACTATTTATGAGAGGAGGAGGAGAAATCTGATGATTTGGTTTATTTGAAGTGTCATATTACTGACCTGTCACAGTGGAGAAATGGGCATAACTTGGCCGTATTTCATGTTTGAATTCATCCTCACAGGTTATGTCTTCTCTTTTGTTTCATATGTCCCTAGCTCAGTTTTTAGTTCAGAAAGTCACTCCTCAGTCTGATGGCTCCAGTTCAAAAGTGAAAGTCAAGGTTCGAGTAAACGTTCATGGCATCTTTAGTGTGTCCAGTGCATCTCTAGTGGAAGTGCTCAAGTTTGAGGAAAATGAGGAACCGATGGAAACAGATCAGAATGCAAAGGAGGAAGAGGTAATCTGGCTATTTTATACATTTTAAACTTATGATGGTGTAAAGGTGACTTATCTAGAAATTCTAAGATTGACTGGGTGGCAGGTGAGGAACCTTGTGACAGCTGCCGAGAGTGCACTGTGTCCCCTTATCCCACCACAGGTGAATTAGCAGAAGCTCTTCATGCGGTCTATCCAATAGAAATGAAATACAGTTTGGGTTCTCTCTCCAGACCATGTACTTCTCAAGTTGAGTTGTTTTTGATTCTCATTACTGAAGAATGCTTTGAGTCTTGGTTGATTATTTTCATAAGTTGATTTTACAGTCATTTATTGGAATCATGTCCTGGGTCTCATCCTTACTGTGCATCAAAATCAAGCTTTATGAAACTACAAATGGAGTCTCCAGAGGTCATATGGAGTTTGTCTGGGTTAAGGCCCAGATATCATTTATAAAAGCCTCTGGAGTCATTTTTAGGAGCTGCAGACATTCAAGTCTCCACAAACTTTTCCCTTCTTTGTCACTATTGTCAGGCTTTGTGGTTTTTTGTTTTTTTTTTTTTTTTCCAAAGATTTATTTAATTAAGGGAAAGCATGCATGTATGCATGCAAGTTGGGGGAGGAGCAGAAAGAGAATCTTTAAGTAGGCTCCCCACTGAGCGGGGAGCCCAATGTGAGGCTCAATCCCACAACCCAAGAGATGATAACCTGAGCTGAAACCAAGAGTTGGAAGCTCAACGGACTGAGCCACCCAGGCACCCCCATGCATTGTTCTTTTTTAACAGAATTCTCAAGGTGTTCACCTACCCTAATGCGCACAATGGTTGTACTTGTGAGGATGAAAAGACTAATTTAAAAACTGCTTGAAAATGTTGAGACTTTTGAGAGAAATTTACTCACGAGGGAGCATGGATAAACTCCTCTCTTCAGAAATATTGTGTAAAATATTAAGATGAGTACTGCTTTGGTTTACAAAGCATTTTCACAGCCACCCCTGTGTGTATACGGTAGGGTAGGGCAAGTGTTTACTCCATTGTACAGATTTATTAACTGAGAAACAGAAGAGAACTTCCTGTTAATAGGAACATATGTGTTGTAACTAGAATTTCAGTCTAAGCATCTTGATGGCTTGTAATTGATCAGGAATTCATACCATGGTATTTTGCCAGTGTGTCATGAAGGTTGCTTAGTCTTTTGTTAGTATTTTCTAGTTTGAGGATTCGATGTGACCTGTTTTTCAGAAGATGCAGGTGGACCAGGAGGAACCACATGCTGAAGACCAGCAGCAGCAGACACCAGCAGAAAATAAGGCAGAGTCTGAAGAAATGGAGGTTTGAGTTGTGTTTTAGAATAGGATTTGTAATCTCTTTACATACATGAGATGCTATGTCTTAGAAGGTAGTTACACAGTTGACCCTTGTACAGTGTGCAGATTAGGGGTACTGACCCTTGTGCAGTAAAAAAATCTGCATATAACTTTTGAGTCTCCAGAAACTTTACTAGTGGCCTATTCTGTTGACCAGAATGACATGAATAGTTGATTAACTCCTCTTCTGTATGTTATAGGTGTTACATACTGTGTTCTTACTGTAAGAGAGACTACAGAAAAGAATAGCTTACTAAGAAAATCATAAAGCAGAGAAGATACATTTATAGTACTGTACTGTTATTTATCAAAACTGTATGTGGATGGACCTCTGCAGTTCAAACCTGTCTTACTTAAGGGTCAACGGTATTAGGAATTCTTTACATATATGAAGTTTTTAAGTAGGATTTTGTAGTGAGTTTGCAAAGTATGTTTGGCAAGAACTTTGAACTCTAGTCCCTTTGGAATTTGGGAAGAATGCACTCAAAAACCATAATTTGACCAGGCTGGTGATTGGTTCATGTTGGTTTCTGAATGGCTGTTTTTCATCCTGTCAGTAATTTTTTCTTTTCTGATAAATGAGATGTAATTTTTTCAAATTTTGTTACCTCTCTCACACTTGTCTTTTGTCTAAAGATAGTTTTTTTATTTTATATATTTATTTAGAAAGATTTTATCTATTTTTTTGAGAGAGAGCATGAGTGGTAGAAGGGTGGAAGGAAAAGCAGACTTCGTAAGGGCATGGAACCCAATGCAGGGCCCTGGGATCACAAACTGAGCCAAAGGCAGACACTTAATGTACTGAGCCACCCAGGTGCCCCAAAGATAGTGTTTTATTTTTATTTATTTTATTTTATTTTATTTTACTTTTTTATTAACATTATTTCAGGGGTACAGGTCTGTGATTCATCAGTCATGTTACTCTGGTCAACAGAATAGGCCACTAGTAAAGTTTTTGGAGGCTCAAAAGTTATATACACAGTTCACAGTGCTCACCATAGCACATACCCTCCCCAATGTCCGTCCATCACCCAGTCACCCCATCCCTCCCACCACCCACCACTGCAGCAACCCTCAGTTTGTTTCCCGAGATTAAAAGTCTCTTATGGTTTGTCTCCCTCTCTAGTTTCGTCTTGTTTCATTTTTTTTGTCTTCCCCTGTGATCCTCTGCCTCGTTTCTCAAATTCCACATGTCAGTGAGATGGTATGATAGTTGTTTTTCTGATTGACTTATTTCAGTTAGCATAATAACTTCTAGTTCTAGTTCCATCCATGTTGCAAATTGCAAAATTTCATTTTTGATGGCTACATAATATTCCTGTGTGTGTATTGTGTGTATACACACTTCACATTTTCTTTATCCATTCATCTGTCTATGGACATCTAGGCTCTTTCCATAGTTTGGCTATTGAGGACATTGCTGGTATAAACATTCAGGTGCAAGTGCCCCTTTGGATCACTGCATTTGTATCTTTGGGGTAAATACCCAGTAGTGCTATTGCTGGGTCGTAGGGTAGCTCTATTTTCAACTTTTAGAGGAACCTCCGTTACTGTTTTCCAGAGTGGCCTGCACCAGCTTGCGTTTCCACCAACATTGTAGAAGGGTTCCCCTTTCTCAGTACCCTAGCTAACATCTGTCATTTCTTGACTTGTTAATTTTAGTCATTCTGACTGGTGTAAGGTGATATATCAGTGGTTTTGATTTGTATTTCCCTGATAGCCAGCGATGTTGAGCACTTTCTCATGTGTCTGTTGGCCATTTGGATGTCGACTTCGCAGAAATGTCTCTTCATGTCTTCTGTGCATTTCTTGATTGGATTGTTTGTTCTTTGGATGTTGAGTTTGATAAGTTCTTTATAGATTTTGGATACTAGCCCTTTATCTGATATGTCACTTACAAATAAAAAGTGTTTTATTTTTTTTTTAATATTTTCTTTATTTGACAGAGAGAGACATAGTGAGAGAGGGAACACAAGCAGGGGGAGTGGGAGAGGGAGAAACCGGCCCCCCGCCAAGCAGAGAGCCCGATGTGGGGCTTGATCCCAGAACTTTGAGACCATGACTTGAGCCGAAGGCAGACGCTCAATGACTGAGCCACCCAGGCACCCCAAAAGATAGTGTTTTAAATAATTAACTATTTACATGTTTTTTGTAGATAGTGTAAATATTAAATTTATCCCAAGTATTTATTTAAATGACTGCGTAACATTTTTGAATCCTTTACAATCCTGTTTTTTAATTCTGACTTCCATGTTTTCATGTTTAAGTTTGGTGCCAGTATTGGCACCAAAAATTAAAATTTTTTTTTAAAGATTTTATTTATTTATTTGACAGATCACAGGTAGGCAGAGAGGCAGGCAGAGAGAGAGGGGGGAAGCAGGCTCCCTGCTGAGCAGAGAGCCTGATGCAGAGCTCTATCCCAGGACCCTGAGATCATGTAGGTGGAGAAGCAGGCAGAGAGAGAGGAGGAAGCAGGCTCCCTGCTGAGCAGAGATCCCAATGCAGGGCTGGATCCCAGGATCCTGGGATCATGACTTGAGCCGAAGGCAGAGGCTTTAACCTACTGAGCCACCCAGGCGCCCCTGAAAGCATGTTTTTTTCTCACATTATGACATTGCAATATATAGTCTCACTTTGTGGTATTTCTGATTGTGGTATTTAAAAAAGTTTTACAGAGGGGCGCCTGGGTGGCTCAGTGGGCTAAAGCCTCTGCCTTCAGCTCGGGTCATGGTCCCAGGGTCCTGGGATCGAGCCCCGCATCAGGCTCTCTGCTTAGCAGGGAGCCTGCTTCCCCCTCTCTCTCTGCCTGCCTCTCTGCCTACTTGTGATCTCTGACTGTCAAATAAATAAATAAAATCTTAAAAAAAAAAAAAGTTTTACAGAGCTTGTAGGTGGTTTCAGTCTGTTACTCATTTTCACATCAGTTAATAAAATTGAGTTACTTCCATTTGGCTGTGCAAGTACTCATAAAATAGAAAATACAAGAAAATAGAAGATATAATAGTGATGATGTGCTGATTGTAGGGTTATGGGAGGGTGTGTGTGTGTGCGCGTGTGCGCGTACATACAGTGTAGTAGTAGTAATTATATTCATGCTGTGGTGCAGCCAGTGTTCTGAACTTTTTCATCTTGCCATATAGATACTCTGCCCATTAAACAACTCTCAAATGCCTCTCTTTCCCTCTCCCTAGCCCTTGGCACCCACCGTTATTTCTGTCTCTGGATTTGACTACTCATATATACTTACTTTAAGGTAGTATAATACTTACTGTAAGTAGATATTATAAGTAATCATCCCAGATTATTTATATCATTAGAAAACTAATAAAAAAACCAAAAAGCACTCTTGAAAACATGACCCATTTAGAAGTTTAAGATAGTCTGTATATGTGTTTGTTAATAATGATTTCTTGTTATTTTAGACCTCTCAAGCTGGATCAAAAGACAAAAAGATGGACCAACCACCTCAAGCCAAGAAGGCAAAAGTGAAGACCAGTACTGTGGACCTGCCAGTTGAGAATCAGCTATTGTGGCAGATAGACAGGGAGATGCTCAACTTGTACATTGAAAATGAGGTGGTTATTTCAGTTCTCTTAGAGCAAGAAGCTAACAGATTAATGTGGCCATAGCGTTCAAACGCTTTGTCTAGTGACCTTTTATGCATTTTTAATTGTTCGGAGTTTAAGGCAGTAATTTTAGATTTTTGGATACTTCAAGGGCAAATCCCATGTGATACCAAAACTCTTTTATGGTTTTATGTGTCTATAGCTAGAAGCTCTCTTAAGAGATCTTTGACATTATGTCTTTGGTTTAGGGGTGGTATCAGTCATGTTAAAGTTTGTGTGTGTGTGTGTGTTCACTTGAGAGCTTGGGATGTTTGAGGTGGTGGGTCATGGATGTTGATCAGTAGGAGAAATCAAAGCATTAGTGGTAGTGCTGTTTTGTGTATTCCTTTCCTTATTGCTAGTCAGTGTTGAACTATTGGTACGGTGAGTAGTGCAAGATTTGGCAGCCTGGTGCACGAATTAATGAATTGTTATCTCTGAAGTTTTTCTGTCATTTATCCCTTGGATCTTAGATTTTTTTTACAGAACTGTAACATTTATACTATGAATCATTTGATTTTGTTGGTATTGTATAGTAATCCTACAGCAGAGTATACCACCTTGTGACATGGAGCTAATACTAATAGTTTTTTAAAGTTCTTGTTAAGTTCTTCTTATTTTTGCTTTTGAGTTTCTACATCTTGATATTTCTATTACTCTTTTTTTCTAAGATACAGAGCTCACAGTTGATCTTCATAATTTATTGGGGACTAATACTTCCACTTTTCCTTTCTTGGGTTATTTGCAGAACTAAAAGGATTTGGGGAAGAAGGAATCTCCACTTTTATAATTACAGTACTTAGTACTTAAGAGGATATTGTCTCAGTTGTCTGAGTATCTCATTTATACTGTTCTCAGGGTAAGATGATCATGCAGGATAAACTGGAGAAGGAGAGGAATGATGCCAAGAATGCAGTGGAAGAATATGTGTACGAGATGAGAGACAAGCTTAGTGGGGAATACGAGAAGTTTGTGAGTGAAGATGTAAGTATGTGCCTACCTACTAGGTGTCTTCTGGGAGCAGCCTTAAATGTGGTAGGCACATTTGCTGACATCTGTAGGTACACAGTCAAATGATTAAAAATGGGTTTTTTGGGGGGAAGTTTTATATTTTTTTTTTAAGATTTTTTTTTTTATTTGACAGAGACAGCAAGAGGGGGAACACAAGCAGGGGGAGTAGAAGAGGGAGAAGCAGGCTTCCCACTGAGCAGGGAGCCCTGTGTGGGGCTCAATCCCAGGACCCTGGGATCATGACCTGAGCCAAAGGCAGATGGTTAACAACGGAGCCACCCAGAGGCTCCAAGTTTTGTATTTCTTATAATGCACTGTTTCCCAAAGTCTTGTCTTCATGTGTCACTTTTTTCTTTTTTGTAATGCATCACTTTTTGATAAATTTGCATGCCATTATTTACCTGGTGTTTTTCCTTAAGTCAGCCCACCCTTCTCTCATGTTTTTGTATTTTAATTCACTTAAAAAAATTGAGGTATAATTGACAACATAACATTAGTTTCAGGAGTACAATATAATGATATTTGTATATATTATGAAATGATCATATAAGTCTAGTTTAACATCTGTCACCCACTATACACAGTTAAAAAAGTTCTTTTTTCTTGTTTCTTAATTTTTTTTTAAATTAAAGATTTTTATTTATTTGACAAAGATCACAAGTAGGCAGAGAGGCAGGCAGAGAGAGAGAGGAAGGGAAACAAACTCCCCGCTGAGCAGAGAGCCTGATGTGGGGCTTGATCCCAGGACCCTGGGATCATGACCTGAGCTGAAGGCAGAGGCTTAACCCACTGAGCCACCCAGGCGCCCCTTTTTTCTTGTTTATTATTAGCAGCTTTCAAATAGCCAATACAGTGTTTTAGTTATATAGCTCACATTTTAAAAAATATTTTATTTATTTATTAATTAAGATTTTATTTATTTATTTGGTAGACATCACAAGTTCACAGAGGCAGGCAGAGAGAGAAGGGGAAGCAGGTTCCCTGCTGAGCAGGCTCCCTGCTGAGAACCCGATGCGGGCCTCGATCCCAGGACTCTGAGATCATGACCTGAGCCGAGGGCAGAGGCTTTAACCCACTGAACCACTGCCTCGGTGGTTTATTTTTTATAGCTTACGTTATTATTATTTTTTTTTAAAGATTTTATTTATTTGAGAGAAAGTGCAAGAGAGCATGAGCATGAGTGGGCAGGGAGAGGAAGAAGCAGATGCTTAACTGACTGAGCCACTCAGGCCCCCCAGCTTACATATTTTTCAATGCAGTTTTTATTTCTGAAATTTTCAGATAACCGTATTAATCCAAAATATTAAACCTATCCCCTGCAGCAGAGAATAATAAAACCATCTGTAGTTATCAAGCAAAACGACGTTGCCATTCTTGTCTGTTCCCTCCCCCCAATCCCCTTTCTCACCCCGTATTTTATTTTATTTTATTTTATTTTTTAAAGATTTATTTATTTATTTATTTGACAGATCACAAGCAGGCAGAGAGGCAGGCAGAAAGAGAGAGAGAGAGAGGGAAGCAGGCTCCCTGCTGAGCAGAGAGCCCGATGTGGGGCTCGATCCCAGGACCCTGAGACCATGACCTGAGCTGAAAGCAGAGGCTTTAACCCACTGAGCCACCCGGGCGCCCATCACCCCGTATTTTAAAGCAAATTCAGATACTGCAGTCTTTGCCTGTGACTTCACTCGTCATTCAGCTGATTTTTGACTGACCCGATCATAATATTTTCTTCATATTTAGGATCGTAACAGTTTTACCTTGAAACTAGAAGATACTGAAAATTGGTTATATGAGGATGGAGAAGACCAGCCAAAGCAAGTTTATGTCGATAAATTAGCGGATTTAAAAGTAAGTACTTCTTGGGGGTGCCTGGCTGGCTTGGTTGGTGGAGTTATGTGACTCTTGATATTACATTTGTGAATTCACGCCTGATGTTGGGCCTAGAGCTTAATTAAATAAAGCAGGAGGATGGAGAGCATTTCCTTCTGTTTTTTTTAATTTTTTTTTTTTTTTTTTTTTAATGTGCGTCTTGAAAGCAGAAGTGTTCTGAAACTCAAACCCACGCTGTAATTTCAAAGAATTTATCTCAAAATTGGGAGGAATTCTCATATCAAGTAATGAAGACAGGCTGAAAGTGATGGAAGAACTATACCCTTTATCACATATGGTCATTTTCTTATTTTTAGAACCTTATAGTAACAAAATTATTTTTCTGAAAATTCAGTTTGGATTTAAAATGTTTTTCTGAGGGAGATTGCATTCTTGGCATGGCAGTTGAGACTAGAAAGATGTGACCTGTCCTAAAGGCACCTGAGGTGCAGTTGAGGTGGGGTTGTTTATATAGTTTTAATCTTCGTAAAAGTAAAGTATCTGGTTTTGTATTTAAAGAATCTGATCATTAATCATTAGGGTTAAAAGTACAAAAGACTGAGGGTGCTGAAATAGCTCAGTTGGGAGAGTGTTAAGCTGCAGATCTAAAGGTCCCTGGTTCATTCCTGGTACACGGAATGTTTTAGTGCACGTCCACCGTCATGGCTTTCCTCTGAGTTAGGGGCTGTAAGTGAATGAAGTGATTGTGTTTTAATAAAACTTCATTAAAAAAAAAATACAGGGGCGCCTGGGTGGCTCATTGGGTTAAAGCCTCTGCCTTCATGGTCTCAGGGTCCTGGGATCAGGTCCCGCATCGGGCTCTCTGCTCGACGAGGAGCCTGCTTCCCCTTCTCTCTCTGCCTGCCTCTCTGCCTACTTGTGATCTCTCTCTGTCAAAATAAATAAATAAAATTAAAAAAAAAACAAAAAATGATCTAAGGTTGAGGCCTTTGTTTGCAAAAGGATGCAAATGTACAAGAAGTTTTCACATTTCTGTGGATTACTTTGTCAAACTGGCCACTTTGATGAACCTCTGAAATGGAATTGCTCAAGGATGGTGCCTGCAGTCTTCTTATCATTACGGAAGGATAATAAGAGCTTTCCAGTGCCATGTCTCCGAAGAAGTCTTTTGCTTTACTTTTTACTTTTACTTTTTATAGGAGATGACAGACACTTTTAAGTACAACAATAGCTTTAACGGTTGTCAGCTTATGGCCAGTTTTGTTTCTTTTCTATTCCCTCCCACTCCCATTTATTTGAAGAAAGTCCCTCATGTTATATTTAATCTGAAAATATTTCAATATATATTTAAAAGAAAATGTTGTAACCTTAAGCTGTACTATTATCATGTTTAAGAAGGTGTCACCATGCATTCAGTTTTCATGTCCTAATTGTTTTTATAAGTTAGTTTTTAGTTTGACCAAGAAAATCCCTATAAGGACTGTAAATTTTACTGCTTTGTCTCTTCAGTCTGTGTAGTTCTTCCATCATTTCTGCCCCCTTATTCATTTATTTAAAAAAGTAGTTTAGATGTCCTAGGTCAGATTTTTACCTGGTCTGGATTTTGCTGATTTTCATTCTGTGCTATTTATTATTATCTAATTCATTTCTGTGCTATTTATCACCATCAGATAAATTGATGGTTAGAATTAGAGGCTTCATTAGATTTCGTTTTCAAAAAAAATTTTTGGCAGGTATGGTTCTTACTAAGGACTATATATCACATCAGGAGGCACCTCCTTTTGGGTTGTCTTCCTCTCTGTTTTGAGAACTAGGACTCCAATGACAAGTTGAAGTGGCTCCACATGGAGTAGTATAGAGGTAGTCTCATATCTAGCCTTATGATAGATTTCAGTGGGATGGGAAGAGATACTGGGTTTTTTACATGAAGGATATGGAGATGAAATGTACTTTAATCCATAGTAGATCTCAGTAATAGTAGAAACAATACTACTCTGATAGTTGAAGCATTCTTTCTTATGTTAAGAATCTAGGTCAACCTATTAAGATGCGATTCCAGGAATCTGAAGAAAGACCAAAATTATTTGAAGAACTAGGGAAACAAATCCAACAGTATATGAAAGTAATCAGCTCTTTCAAAAACAAGGTATATTTTTTCTTTTCCTACTGTTACTTTGGTAAAGTTTTGAGGCATTTACATAGCAATCTTTTGCTTTTCTAAAATTGTTGTTTAATAATACTGTTTTTTGGGATGTTAGTGTAATGTGTAGAATATTTCATACAGTCTTACTAAGAACCCTGGGATATGCTACTCTCTTTAATAGGAGAATCTGGAAGTGAGCAATATTGTTCTCTTTCCTTTTCTTGCTGTGAAATGCTTCATCAGTGACTTAACCTGCTGTATCCTGGTCTTTCTCAGAACCATTAAGCCATATGGTTTGGTTTGTTATGCAGATGTAGAACTGTGTGAATAGAAAACAACTTAACAATTTTTTGAGCACTGTGTGATATACATTGCATAAATACATTATTTCATTAAATCCTCAGAGTACCCTAATAGGTGATCATGTCAGTAATAGTTACAGGTAACTTTTAACGCCTTTAAGCCTCACTGTCCTTAAGTAACATCCAAGGTTAATATTGAGAGGTGGGGTTTGGCCTGAGGTCTGACTCTACAAATTTTGGGTTTCTAACCACTCTACTCCAGGTTCTTGATGGACAGTCATTGTAGGAAACTTACCAGAGATTAATTGGTCTTATTTTTTTAAAGTTTTTGTTTTCTAGAAGGTCTCTTTTAAAAAATTGTATTCAGGGGCGACTGGGTGGCTCAGTGGGTTAAGCCTCTGCCTTCGGCTCAGGTCATGAGCTCAGGGTCCTGGGATTAAGCCCCGCATCAGGCTCTCTGCTTAGCAGGGAGTCTGCTTCCCCCTCTCTCTCGGCCTGCCGCTCTGCCTACTTGTGATCCCTCTGTCAAATAAATAAATAAAATATTAAAAAAAATAAAAAATTGTATTCATTATTGTTTTAGTTCCTAACTAGCTTGCCTAAACCTCTGCTTTCACATCTTGTGACCTGTAATGTCCTATTTGTGAAATTACCTTTGTAAGTTGTATGTCAGGCATGTGCTTTTTATAACATTCAGTTCTTTTAATTGCTACCCTTATGTATGTTTTTGGCCCTTAAGTGTATTTCCTGAGTGTTCTAAAAACTAGGGTTACTTTTTCTTAGTTGAATTTTTTTTGAAGGAATTCAGTGTCCATTTGGATGTTGAGTCTGAGTTTCCTTCATTTTTGGAGAGATTGTACCTTTTTGAAAGACGGCTAACAACTAGATATTTGGGTGGGAAGAGTATCATCCTTTGACACGTGCCTGGTTGTCTCCTGGTTGCAGGAGGACCAGTATGACCATTTGGATGCTGCTGACATGGTGAAGGTGGAAAAAAGCACGAATGAGGCCATGGAGTGGATGAATAACAAACTGAATCTGCAGAACAAGCAGAGTCTGACTATGGATCCAGTTGTCAAGGCAAAAGAGATTGAAGCTAAAATTAAGGTAATTTATGGCTTTGATATTTAATAGTCTTGTCAGCCTTGTTATTTATTATTAATGATCCTTAAAGTGACACTTATGAGGGAACTTCATTAGTGCATCTTAGTTTTTGGCTTCTGGTTGGGAGGGGTTGGACTTGGGTTTAAGTTGAGAATGTCATGTGGAATTTGTCATTTTTAAGAACCCACAGTTTCCTCTCCTCTGCATTCTAGGAGCTGATGAGTATCTGTAGCCCTGTAATTTCAAAGCCCAAACCCAAAGTGGAACCTCCAAAAGAAGAGCAAAAAAATGGAGAGCAGAATGGACCAGTGGATGGACAAGGAGACAGCCCAGGCCCTCAGGCTGCTGAAGAGGGTGCAGACACATCTGTGCCTTTGGATTCAGACAAGAAGCTTCCTGAAATGGACATTGATTGATTCCAACAATTGTTTATATTAAAACAGACTATTATAAAGCTTTAAGTTGTCAACTTTGTTCTAAATATCAACTAGAGCAATCAAGTACTGGAGATTTCTTAGTCAGTTTTTAGGGGATTTCGTGGGAGGGGATATAGGTAATGTATGGAGCATTTTGACTTCTAAATATGTTAGATACAGAAATTAAGTGCATTGTATCTTTTTCATAATGGTACTATTTAGAAGCCCAGTTAGTCTTACTTACCGAGCTTCTGCTTCACTCCTTTTATGTTTAATCATGCTTACACAAGGATAAGTTTGTTTTGGAAAGCTAAGCTATAAGCAAAGGCTCTAACTAGCTGTCAAGCAGACTTTTCATTGTGACCTATGTGGCAGGAACTCTAGAGATTGTGCTTCAGAAGTTTGTTGTGGAGATTGCCACGAAGGCTCCCCTGCCTGGTGTGGGGATGGGGCTGCGGTCCCCTCTTTCCGAGGGCTAGAGCATGGCATGGCCCGGATTAACATTGTAGAACATGAGGGGTGATCGCTGAGCTCCTTCACACTGCACTTCCGCTCCACTTAGACTCTCACCCCTACCCCCCCCCCCCCCCCCCATGAAGGAGCTCCTCTTAGAAATGCCATGTGCTGCTCTTGGGAAAATAGACCCCTTCACCTGCAGCAAGTTGATAACAGGATTTTGGACCTGGAAGCTCTTTCGAGATAGTACGTTCCTGAAAGTGTGTGCACAAATACCCCAAACATCAAGACTGAATACTTTTTTGTTTTGGAAAGTTAGAATTGGATAGATGTGCTTTTGGATATAGGTGTGGTAAATTGAGCGGAGGACCTGATTCTTGTTAACTATGGTGTAAAGATTTGTATCCTGGCCTGCTCATTCAGGTGAGAGATGTTATGTGTAAATTTGAAGTATAGCTTGAAGTCCTAGGACAAGAGTTAAAAGTTCTTTTTAGCTCATTCACATTCACTTGTATGTTAAGTGTTAATACCTGCCATGAACCTGCCAATTTATGTGTTAAACAGCTGACAGATTTAAAAAAACCAAACCCTAAGATACACTGGACTGTACTGGAGGAGTCTGAAATTAGTGTTAAAGTAGCACGGTGTCTGACTTGAGCAGCACCGCATTCTTATTGTGTGGCTGGTGTCAGGTGCACCAGAGCATTCCCTGTGACTGCCCTTCATGGCCGTGTTGATAGGAGGGAAGCATTTTGGAAACTCCAAGGGAAGCCTGTATTAGAGGCCATAGCTGGTACCTGCCTTAGAAACTGTTAAAAGCTTCGTTGGTTACATTTTGGATCTTTGTAATAATTGTTACCTGTGTAACAGAGTACTTCTCTGTTAATTTTGGGCTGTGTTAGAAATAAGATCTTTGCCTACTTAGAATAAGTTTCTGTCCATCTCTGCACTAAAAAATTTTAGAGTGTTACCAGGTTCTGAAGTGCTATAGAGAAGCACTCAGAGGAGGAAGGTGGAAGTGTACTTATGTTGGTGCGTGAGCTCGCATGGAAGCCTTGTAGCACCAGGACTTGGCCTTGTCCTTAGAGGCTCTATCCATTCTGTACCTGTCATGCTTTGAGTTTCAGCTGGCCTGCAGTGAGGCCAGGAGCTACTTTGGTGTCCTGGCTGCAGGATTAAGCCAATTCTTATGCAAATGACTCAGTCTGCAATGGCCATTTCTTCTAAGAAAACTTTTTGTGTGGGGGAGGGTGTGGGTGTTGGGATGGGGGTGAAATTGGAAGTTTAAAGTTTAAACTAGAAATAAGATGATGTGGTCTGCTTGGTCTCTGTTCAGACAGGCTTTAAGACCAATTGGATTTACTTGGAGGCCAGGCCAGAGAGAGTGTGATAATTGACGACTTGTTTGCAGTCAAGCATTTATCCAGGTTGCATTATCCAAATTGGTTTGTTAAAGCTCCAGGTCACATTCTTACACCAAGAGAAACTTTAAACAGATGAGTTTAGGAAAAATTAATAAAAGAAACCTGTCTTACACTCAGGAATGGTTTCCTTAATTTCCTAATGAAGGGTGTGTGTTTGTGTGTGTGTGTGAGTGTGTGTGCATTCAACAAAAACTCCAGAGGTAGGAGTCCTGTTAACTAAATTCCTCTTGTTGGGGCCCCAGTCATTAAGCATCTGCCTTCAGCGTAGGTCATAGATTCTGGGATCCCTGCTCAGTGGGAAGCCTGCTTCTCCTCCCACTCCCCCTGCTGGTGTTTCTTCTCTTGCTGTCTCCCTCTGTCAAATAAAATCTTAAAAAAAAAATCACTTGTTAACAGCTGGTAAGAAGTTGTTCTTTTTCTGTACTCAGAATTCTCCCATGTTGACTGTTGGCCCAGTTCTCTGGTATGTAGGAATCCATCTCTTGTATTGTCCATCATTTTGAGGGTTTTGACAATAGCAGAAGGTGGGTTATGGCCCCATAGAGGACCATTGCCAGGATTGATGCCTGCCACTTTGAAGAACGCCATGGCCTGGAGTATGCTAGTAACACTTGCCACCATTGGGTGTGTAGCATGTGTGTGTGCTCGTGTGTGTGCGTGCACAAATCTGTCCGGCTGTGAATGTGGGATAGTAATGAGTGTTGAAAGGGGATGAAGCCATTAGAAGAGACCTAACTACAAGGCCTAGGGCCTACATGGGGAACTGTGTGGGATTTTAATCCCTAGAGTCCTGCCACTTAATAGTCCTGGTGCTATGTGTTAGGAGGAGCTGACCTGGCAGGGCCAACCATTAGGGCTTGGATCAGCTACCTTCAACGAATGTGTCTGCAGCAAGGTTGGCTTTGTCTTGAGTTCTGACGTTGGGAAAGGAGTGAGCATGTGGTGAATTGTGGGCAGCCTGGGACCAGCTATCAGTCATTCAAAACAACAGGGGTGTTGGGATCACATGGAAAGGGAAACAGTCCTTTTTACTGAAGAGAGGAGCCAGTTCCCTGCATGTCATAGAGGAAGGTGTTGGAGGTGAAGCCCAGGCTGGTGTGAAGGTTTTTGTGGTGTGGCAGCTTCAGCTTGATGTGAAGATCTTCAGAGCTCAGTGGGGTTGGTGAGGACTCATGGAGAGGCATTAGACCGTTGGCCATTGAGGTTTTTTTTTTTTTTTTTCCAAGCATCTGAAGTGTCTTATAGAGGTATTGGTGAAAGTGGAGGGGCTGAGACATCAAGGTTCTGGTGTTGGAGCCCTGGGGGCTATAGATGTTTTAGCTTGAGAGTGACAGTGTTTTAGGGATGCCCATGTGATGTGTGTAGAATGAGTCGGGCCTGGGAGAAGCTAGAGGTAGCAGGACATTACAAATAATCCATGTTTGAGGAAATGAGCCAAACACAGGGGGAAATGGTAGGTCCTGGTACTGAAGGAACAGGAAAGATTTGAAAATAATAACTCTCCTGGGCTCTTGGGTGGCTCAAGTCAGTTAAGGTTAAGTGTCTGCTGCTCAGGTCATGATCCCAGGGTCCTGCGATCCAGCCCCTTGTCCGGCTCTCTGCTCAGTGCAGAGCCTCCTTCTGCCTGCCGCTTTGCCTGCTTTTGGGCTCTCTCTCTGTCAAAGAAAATGTTTTTTTTTTTTTTTTTTTCTTTTTAAGATTTTATTTGACAGAACACAGCTGAGAGGGAAAACAAGCAGGAGGACGGGGCAGAGGGAGAAGCAGGCTCCCCACTGCTTCCCACTGAGCAGGGAGCTCGATGGAGGGCTCAATTCCAGGACGCTGGGATCATGACCTGAGCCTAAGGCAGACACTTAACGACTGAGCCACCCAGGTGCCCCAAAATAAATTAAAAACAACAACAACAACAACAACAAAACCTCTGAAGCTGGGAATGTAGTTAAGTTGTGGCATGACACGGCCGCTTGATGAGGTTTTGTTGCTCCAGCTCTTGATAATGCTTCTGTGCACTTGATGTATTTTAATCCTTTTTTTTTTTTAAGATTTTATTTATTTATTTGACAGACAGAGATCACAAGTAGGCAGAGAGGCAGGCAGAGAAAGACGTGGAGGCAGGCTCCCTGCTGAGCAGAGAGCCCGATGTGGGGCTGGATCCCAGAACCCTGGGATCATGACCTGAGCTGAAGGCAGAAGCTTAACCCACTGAGCCACCCAGGTGCCCCATTTCAATACTTTTTTTTAAAAGTGGCTTTAACAGCAAGAATATTGTATTTTTACATGAGAAACCTAGGTTGGGAACAATATGCACACAGCTTCCCATGTTTGGGAGGAACATGAACTAGGTTTGCATAAAAACCAGAATCAGATGGATGTTCCAGAATGAAATGGTTTCCTTCCAAGGTGGAATTGTGGGTGACTGCTGTTTGTCCATGTTTGCTTGTTGACATTTTCTAAGGTTTCTGTAATAAGCCTTTTGAAATTTCCTAATGCTGAAAAAGCTTCTTAAAAGAAGGGTTCCCAGCTTTTGAACCTGGCACAGCAGAAGTGATAGAGAAGTAGAACTTCAAGTGTGTAGGAGTCCGTGGACAAGCTGGTGTAAGGTTGGTGTAAGTCTCCTGAGGGAAGGATTAGGAAGTCAAGATAGAGTTGAGAGATCCCAAAGCTACAGTGGGTGTGGAAAGAAGCTTTGGGGTTGGGGTGCCTTCCTGGTTTAGGAACTGAAAACTTGAGTTGGGATGTGGCAGGAAGAGCAAGTGGAAACTTGGGAGGAACCGAGCTGCCAGAGAGGAGCCATCATGCATGAGGTGGGTTAGGGAGCAGGGGAGTTTGAGAAGGGACAGTGGCAATGGCTATGGGGGCGCTTTCAGGGTGTGGGAGCCAGGTCTTGGGCTCGCAGTGAAGCTGCAAGAACTGTGGCTTAGTTGGAATGACAACTGAGCTTGGGGAGAAGAGAGATTGCATGGCATCCTGGGTCCCAAGTTTCTGAATAATGGGGCTTCTTTTCACCACTTCCCTCTGGACCGTGCTGTCTTGGAGTTGACCATGCATTCCTTCCCTGGGTGCTTCTCTCTTGCTTCTGGCTGCAGCAGCCTGGGACAAGACCCTCAGTGCCCTTGTCCTATGTGATCTGGATACTGCTACTTGGAGTAGTGTCATAGGTGGAGAAATGAACGAGGGGACTTATTCAGGCTAGGAGGCAAAATGCAAACATGGCCACGTTGTGGTAGGACAACACTACAGAAGAAGAGAGGGTAGAAAAGAGGATAGATAGATTCTGAGGGTTCAGGGCAGGGAAGCCCCACAGAGGAATGGGCAAGGCACAGACTGCTTTCAGATTTGTCCAATAGCCATGAGCATGTGCCAAGCTCATCCTGACCCTGTCGCTCCACTTTTGGCACGTGCTCTCGGGACAGAGAGGGAGAGTGGGGGGGGGGTGGATATATACTTCTAACTCCTCAGTGTGATTTCCCAGAATCAAGCACAACAAGCAACAAAAATAGAGTTGGGTTGGGGCCATTTTCACGGGTTCTGTCTGGATGTATTTCCTTCAAAGACCGGGTGCACTGTTGTATTTGGAGTCCTGGATCCATGGAAGAAGAGAGAACGCTTCAAATACTTTTTGTACCACTAGTTAGCAGGCCCTGACCTACCACATTGTTTTTTTCTGCTTGCACTCAAAACTTTAAAATATACTCATCTATTCAGTTAACACTTGGCTAAATGCTTGGGAAAGAGAAAACTGGAAACACTTGGAAAACCATCTCAATGGCTCCCCTTTCAAGATGTAAATCCCAGTGAAGCATTTCTGAGGATGAGCAGCAGGAGTGGGGAGACTATTACGACTCAGGAGAGTTTGCTGTGGGGACCAGGAGAACTGTGTGGGATCAGACTCAGAAACTGGAGAGACCCCTGCAGGAGTGAGAGGAGCCCCAGGCTGAACGGGGGAGGGGGGTTAATTCCTCCAACTCATCCTGTCTATTCTTCTTCCTTACAATGGGAAGGGTAGACCCTGCCTAGCTCGAAAGGGCCCCCAGCCAGCATGAAGCATGCAATGCAGAAGGCGCTCAGGGAATGCCTGCATACGCAAGGGCAGTGTTTTCAATGAATAACAACCCCAAAGCATTAGAACTCTACTTCAAATCGGATCCCAAGCCCAAGGGACCTAAACAGGTGAAGTGCACAGAGCAGTTGGATGACAGAGCGGCAATCCCCGTTCCAGCCGTTAGGACGAATGCTAATCTCCCGGAACGTTGTTTGTCTATAGGATGAGGCTTCTGCCCTCCAACAATGAATCGCCAAGACAATGGCATTGTGGTAGCAGCAATGTGGGAATTGGCTGGCCTCCTGCCCCTAGTTCTGTCGTGGCCTCGGAGGAGCAGTGGCGTGGAGGCCACCACAGGAGGGCAGCATCGCTCTTCCTTTGCCTTGTGTCCGAGTCCTTCAAGCCTTCAGTCTTAAAGCAGGCTCAGAGTTTGGAGAATACAGAAGGCCAGCTCCCCTCTTTCAAGACAGCCCAAAGCAGACTAGGTGAGGTTTCACAAGCCCCTGGTTGGAAAACAGGGGCTCTTTTATACGCTTTTGCTAGTAACCTTCTAGGTTCCTACCGCTCCACTTGTGATAACCCTAGTTCCAGAAGAACGTGGGACTGGCCGCAGATCTCCGCGAGTGAGCCAGCCCCGTGCTTCCCATGCTGGACTGGGGATCTTGCTCGAGGCAGATTCTGGTTCAGGAGGCTGGGCTGGGAATTCTAACCCTCTCCCGGTGGTGCCCATCACACACTGCATTCTCACTCCGAAAGACTTCAACTCTGGGAGGCTCAGTTACCTCATCCTGTAGAATTGGGATCCCACCCGTCCCATCCACCACAGAGACGGTGGCTGGGGAAGACATTCACGACGAACCAGAGGGATAAAAGTATTGTGAACACCAGGCACGTGATTTGCCTTCGGAAGCCTCCTTGTCAGTGCAAAGAATAAGCAGTCCCAGGAACTTTCTTTCTTGTTCTTCCTTCCCTGCCAGGAACCCAGGCTACTGAGGAACAATGCTGAAGGGAGTTGGAAGGGAGAGAGGCCTGGACCTCCGCCTGGGGGCGTGACCTCTAGCCCCTGGAGGGGGAAGGGGGGTTTGCTCCCAGTCCCTGCAGTGACACACGAATCCTTCCTACCTTGAGCCAGAGGTCCCAACATTCCTTTTGCTTTGAGCCACTCCTCCTGTGTGATCCCATGAGTGGCCCCAGAACGGAGGGACACAGACCTTGGTAGGGGGTGGGGGGTCCCGAGCTGTGGGCAGAGATTACCCGGAAGCCCCTGCATGATCATGTGAATTCCGGGCCTCTGCGGCAGAGGAGTGATCAGCAGATTCAAAGCGACTGGACTGAAGGTGAGCCCCGGGACCCCTAATTCAGTCTCCTCTTCTTGCCTGGTGGTAGAGATCCCACTTCTGAGTGGTAGGAAAGACGCGAGCTTCCGGGCTGTATGAGCGTGCCCAGCATTTTCCTCCACCTCTATCCCATTAAAGAGGCTTGTCTCCTGTCGTTGCCCAGCCTCCGAGTCTGAGTCTTGGCCAGCTTGTTTTCCAGGTTTCTCTAATGCCTCATCAGGAGAATGGGTGCAAGAGACTGCATCAAGGCGGCCGGGGAGAGAGGGGTGGGGAGGACTCTTGCTGTGGATCAGCGGCTGGGCTCCCCTTTAAGGTAAAACAGTAGCTGCAAAGTGCCTCTGACTCTTCTGGGCAGCATGTGAAATACAGGTCATTGGGCCCCAGCTCAGAGTTTCAGATTCAGCAGATCTGCCCCCCGGGTCAGCGTACTGGCATTTCTAACAGTTCCTAGGTGATGCTAATGCTTTGTTCTGAGGAAGGAGAACCTGGGTAATGGGCAAAGGGGAAATAAATGAAGCTGATTGATGAAGTAAACAACTGGGGGTGAAGGCTTTGTGGGCAGGAGAGAGAAAGGGAGAGATTCGGGTACGGCCGTGGGGAGTAGTAAGAGGAAAATGCAAAGTCTTCCTTAAGAAATGCCAAGTCAGGTTTGAAATTTCTTTGAAGCTGCTTCTGAGGGCCAGACTTTGTGTCTCTCTGAATATTACTTCAGGTTTACCCTGACCCTGGGAGTGCTTTGGGTTAAATGATTTGCCCTGACTTGCCATCCCTCCTGTGTGACGACGCCCTCCTTCTCCAGGCGACTGATCTTTGACTCATCTCCTTGGTGCATCCCACAGCCTTGGCTCATGGAGTAGGTAAGTCTGTGATCTCTTTCTCTGCATGCGTCTCTGTCCTGGCCAGGCTGAGCACTTCTTCAGGGTGGAGAAGCATTTGCTGAATTGAGTTCCGTTCTCTAACTGGACCCTCAGTCTCCAAAGCCCAGCTTCACGTATGCACACCCCTGTCCAACCCACCCCCTCCCCCCAGAGGGGAGCTCTGTGAGGGGGACAGGGCCTCACAGTTAATGGGAAAGGCTTTGGTGTATGGCTCTTCCCAGGTGAGACATAGTGTCACGCAATTTCCATTATATCAGACTCAGCTCTTTAGCCTGCTCTGCACAGCTTTTAAAGATGCTTTAAAAATAAGCCCTGAATGGGAATGAACTCATCAAGCAGCACTATCTGTTAATGAAATTGCTTCCTGTTAATTTGAGTTTACAAAATAAATGGCCCCTGACTATCTGGCGTCATTACGATGTGCCCACCTCTCGGGAATGGCCAGCAGTGGCCACTGGAGGGCGCTCCCTGGGAGCTGTGGCAACTACAGGAGGGGAGTCAGAGCTTACAGACTTCCGGGAGTCAGAACTGCATTCATTGGCTTATTTTCCCCTTCGTGTACTCCCAGCGCCATGGGGTGCTGCCCTGGCCTGGGGATGCAAACCTCAGCAGGGCCCACAGATATCCTTATGTGGCTCTTAGTCTCGTGGGGCCTACAAATGAGCAGATAATTCACAACAGACGTGAGAGCAGACAGAACCATGGAGCAGACCCTTGGGGTGGGCCAGGAACCGAGAAGAAAGGATGAACAAAGGATAAGCAATAGAGAGCGAGGGGCCAGTTTGACCAAGGGTGAGCAGGCATTGACAAACAGCTCAGGGTGCAAAGCTCAGGGCAGAGAATCTGCAGAAAGGGCCAAGGGTCAGTGGGTAGAGTCACATAAAATGCCCCCCTGCCCCTCTTTACAGCCTTTCATTCTATTTTTCTGGGGGGTGGAGAGAGAGAAATAGAAAGATTGAGAGAAAGAGTATTAAGCAGACTCCACACCCTGGGCAGAACCCAACCGAGGACTCGATCCCACAACCGTGAGCTCATGACCTGGGCTGAAATCAAGAGTTGGACGCTTAACCACCTGAGCCAGGCAGGGTCCCTATTCTATTTAATTTTTTAAAGTAGGCTCCATGCCGCACGTGGAGCCCAACATGGGGCTTGAACTCAGGACACTGAAATCAAGGCCTGAGCTGAGATCAAGAGTCAGACACTTAACTGACTGAGCCACCCAGGCAACCCATGCGCTCTTTATTTTATAGAGGGGTTTGGGGCCTTTTGCAGTTGATGATGATAATCACCATCAGAGATGGGGTCGTAGTGAGCAAGGTCACATTATAGGAAAGCCCATGGGGACCCCCTCTCCCCCACCGAGAGTATAAGCTGTGCTGGACTCCGGCTTGGTGATAGGGGAGGATGGGGGGATGCCTCCTCACCTTGCCCCCTGTGCCTGGGGGTGTGTATAGAGATGGATTGTCTCCAGATCTGCAATACCTTGGCTCCAGGGACCTTTGCTGGGGGTCGCTGACACCTGAGTGTGGCACGCTTGAATAGGCACAACAAAGGGCCATGTAGGGCAGTGGGGCAGGGGGTTCTCACGTCTGTGGGGGCCGCCTGTAACTGCCAGCCTGTACTCAGGGCATGTGCTCACGTCTGGCACCCCCCTGCAGGACGCAGCAGGAAGGTTACCCATGCAAGCAGCATGAGGTTCTAGCCCAGAGCATGCTTGGGCTTAGAACCCTTGTATCTTTCATAGAGAAAAAAGGGCTTTGGCTCCTCTCCCAAGGGTGTTGAGAAACCCTGGTAAAATTTCAAGCTGGGACATGGCTGGGTCTGAATTTCATTGTGGAGAGAGCCTGCTGTTGGTGTGGAGGGGAGAGGAGGGTGGGCTGGCAGCAGAGAGGCTGGCATGAAGCTGTGGCCATTTGTGGGTCCAGAGCAGAGGCATGCAGCCCTGGGAGACAGGTCCTGAGCTAGTTGGTTGGCTGTGAAGGAGAGTGGTCAGAGGAAAAACACAGTTTCACATATTAAGAAAAATGTGGCAGTGCGCCTGGCTGGCTCAGTGGTAGAGTGTGAGACTCTTGATCTTGGGGTTGTGAGTCCAAGTCCCACACTGTATATAGAGATTACTTAAAAAAAAGTAAAATCTTAAAAAAAATAAAAGATAGGCACATATTCAGAGTGAGAAGCCTCTGAGCCACATGCAGAGTAATCTGTTTGGGGAGTTTCTTTTCTCTATAGTTCCAACTCCCTTAAAACAGGGGGAGTTGAGGGTGAGGGGGATAAGGATGGGGTGGGGGTGGTTTGCAGAAGGGACTGTGGTGAAGATGCCTGTGATTTGTGTGACTGTGGGGCCAGGTCGGGCTCTGGCCCTGTGGTCTCTGGCAGTGCTCACTTGGAGATACGTTGGCCATTTCTTGTCCTTGTTCAACCAGGCTACATAATTTCTAACACGCAGCTATAAAATGGGTTTGGCGGGGCACCTGGGTAGTTTAGTCAGTTAAGTTTCTGCCTTTGGCTCAGTTTATAATCCCAGGGTCCTAAGATTGAGCCCCACATGGGGCTCCCTGCTCTGAGGAGCCTGTTCTCTCTCTCTGGTTTCCCCTGCTTGTGATCCTGCTCTCTCTCTCTCTCAATCTGTCAAGTAAATAAATAAAATCTTAAAAAAAAAATGGGTTTGGCTGAGATTCCTTTGGCCATGCCAGCCCCCACTCCTAGCTGCAGTGACCAAGCTCATTGCCTGGCTTCCTGACAAATGAGTGACCTCATGTTTTTCTCTCAAGCTAGC
The DNA here is from genome assembly GCF_002288905.1 of Enhydra lutris kenyoni. Classification (NCBI taxonomy): domain Eukaryota; kingdom Metazoa; phylum Chordata; class Mammalia; order Carnivora; family Mustelidae; genus Enhydra; species Enhydra lutris. The sequence continues at coordinate 7,221,581 of NW_019154089.1, read as the reverse complement.
GGGCTAGAGGAACATACATGTTCTGGCTTGCCAAGAAAGCAGTCCAGAGTGGTGGTGTCACAGAACACAGGGTTGCTGTTCTGAGTTAGAGGACACATAGGCAGCCTTTGGCCGCTTGTTCGTGTCTCCTCTGCTTGGCCTGCTCTGTCTGTTCCTTGGTGGACCCATTTTCTCCTCCTGGTGAAAATGTAGATGGATGTCCTTACTTCTCACCCTGGGCTCTTGGGGAACAGGCAGGCAGGATACTAAGGTGATGTGTCCTTCATGTTGTTCTGGGGTTTTTCCTTCTTAATTCATAAGCCAGTTTGGTGGTGATTAAATGTTCTTTGGTTTTCAGCCCTATTTGCTGGAAAATAGCCTAGTTCCCAACTTCACCAAAAAGATGGGGCTACATGAACACCTTGCTAATGTCCTTCCTGGAGCCTGGAGGAGGCTTAGGGGAGGGTAGCCTGTCTCCGCCCTGGACATCTGAGGGGCCAAGGGCAGAGCTCTGCTCCCTCAGCACGGTGGATAGCCTATTTCTGGCTGTATTCCTATCCAGCATGGTGTCCCGGGGATGGGGGTGTAACTGCTTTCCGGGGTTGCCATAACACCGTACCACACAGCATTTGAACTGCGGAGTTTATCACCTTTCCGTTCGGGAGGCCTGCCCTCTGAAGTCAAGGCATTCCCATGGTTGGTTCCTTCTGAGAGCTCTGAGGGAGAACGGCCCTCTCCTGGCTTCTGTGAGCCACAAGTGTTCCTTAGCTTGGGGACAGGATTCTTCCTTTGTCTTCACATCACTTGCCCTTTGTGTGTGTCTGTCTCTGTGTATTTCCCCCTTTTTATAAGGACACCGGTTACATTGGATTAGGGCCCATCCTAATGACTTCATTGGACCTTGATTAATACTGTAAAGACACTTTTGGCCACTAAAGTCTCCTCAGGGGTTAGAGGTTAGATCTTGAATTTTTAAACATTTATTTATTTATTTATTTGAGAGAGAGTGAGAGAATGAGAGAGAAAGCGTGAGTGGGAGCCTCTCAGGCCGACTGCTCTGCAGGGCTCAATTTCACAACCCTGAGATCATGACCTGAGCCAAAACCAAGAGATGGATTCTGAGCCATCTGCACGCCCCAGCAGCCCCTTTTTTGAGGGGACACAGCTCAACCCATAAGAGGCCTCTTTTTGTGTGGGTTCCTCAGGGGCTTCCAGAACACACCTGCTCAGAGATAGGGCTGGCTGGCGGAAGGTTTCTGGGCTTGTCCAGCAAGCAGGCCCAAGGGCTGGTCTGTTGGGAAGGGCTTCTGGGCTTAAGCAAGGAGAGCAAGAAACTTTGTTGAGAGTTCTGGACAGGGGAGTTCCACCTTCCCAGACTCACTTTTCTGTATCTGTTGTGCTACCAGGCCTCCCACTTACTGCATGGATGGTTGTGAGGGGAGGCACATGAGCAGAGCTGATGGTATGGCCGGCTTCCTGGCCGTCGCTGCTGTGGGTGGCCCAGGGTGATTCCAGAGAACCAGGTAGAACCCTGTATGGGAGTCCCACCCAAATGTTCAAGAGCCTACCTTCCTCCTTGGACATTAGAAATGTGCCAAGGGTCAGGCCAAGTGGGAGGGGCCTAAACTGCTAGTCCAGGTTTGAGTCAACCAAAGTATAAACTCCAGAGGTCAGGGGCTGGTGACGCCCTTTGGCCTGTGCTCCGGGACCCAGGGTGGCCAGCGGGGAGCCCAGGGTGGTACCTCCTCTTCCCCTCTTTGTGCCAGTTTTTCTGTGTATTTTTCTTGGAACCACAGAGTTATGACCACATCACCAACTCCAAATGGAGCCTTGGCTTCATGCACACAGGACACAACAGCAACACCTGAATTTGCAGTGTACATCTTGCCGCGTCTAACATTTACGAGTGGCAATAAAAGCGAAGGTTGGAATCGTATCTGTGATTCCCAACCACGAGCCATAATTTTCCACATGCGAACATCTGTTGAAAGATCCCAGCAGAGAGTGTGGGGTAATTGGCTCCCTTTTGTCCTGGACGCATCAGTTAGGCTCCATCAGCTTTATTATAAATTCTCAGGGATTTGTTAGTAAACAACATTTGGGGAGCCCGACACTGCCACGCTGCAGTGGGGAGCTCAAAGCATCTGGGCTGGGGCCTGGCAGTGTGCCCTGGACCGCTGCAGGGTTGAGTCCCAGGCCGCAGTTCGAGGAGACCCCGGGGCAGGAGGGAGGGGAGAGCAGCCGGAAGCCACAGCTCCCTGGGAAGGAGACAGTGAGGGCCTCCTACTGCCTGAGGGACCCAGGGCTCTGGTACTCCAGAGACGGGGTACAGCGATGTTTGTGCAGCCCAGAGGCTGAGGGAGGAGGTGGAAAGCTTTGGTCCTGGCTGGGTCCCGGCTGCACCCCCCATGAGCAGGGTCACTATGTGGGCAAGGCCCCTGAAGTTTTCTGTGCCTCTGTTTCTTCATCTGTTCCACGGAGATGATGATAATCCTATCTGCTGGGGACGGGGAGAGTATGAGGACTCACCAGAATTCATGGGAGGGCCCAGTACTGTTCTGGGCACTCAGGGAGGCCCCATGAGTTGGCTGTTCCTACCAGGGATGGGAAGGGAGAGAGCAGAAGCAAACCGCCGGGAGGGCAGGTGGCTGTCCACAGGAACCCCTGGGGGCTCTGACGTTGGTGGGTAGAAAGAGCTGCTTCAGCCGTGGCTCTCTCTGGCTTCCCTCCGTACCGCAGTTGTAGGCCTGCACAGGACGGGGGACATTGCTGATGACAGGCTGCCCCCGGGCCCAGGAGTGTGGGCAGTGTCTCTCGACTGCATGACTCCTCACACAGCTGTCCAGGACCCCCAGTCCTTGGGTCACCCCCTTCATCTGCTTCTTGGTCCACATGTCCTGCCTCAACTGCTGGAGGGGCAGAGGTGTTGAGCAAGACCGTGTATGGCTGTGTTTTGGTGAAGAGGACCTGTCACGGGGTGGTCTTTGATGCCCTTTTCTCCTGGGGGAGGTTCTGGCTGAGCTTCCTCTCTCTGTTTATGTGCTGTGGCATTCCCAGGACACAGGGATGACAGGGACCCAGCAGATCTGCAGCCTGTACTCCAGGGTTTGACGTGGTCTTGGGGGGAGGGTTTCCCTGGCTTGGGGCCTCTCCTTTGGGTCTGTTGGTCTTGGCCTGGCTCATCTGGCTGACCTGCCTCGAAGAGCTGAAAGTAGAGCAGTTCCTTTGGGGAGCACATATCCCAAGTCGGCTGCTTTTATTTTTGTTTATTTAGAGAGAGAGCGAGCACGAGCAGGGGTGCGGCAGGTAGAGGGAGAAGCAGGCTCCCCGCTGAGCAAGGAGTCCAATGCAGGACTCGATCCCAGGACCTTAGGATTATGACCTGAGCCAAAGGCAGCTGCTTAACTGGCTGAGCCACCCAGGCGCCCCCCCTCTCCCCCCAAGTCAGCTGCTTTTAGTCTGGTCCAGAGATGGGCTTTCCTCATCTTCCCTGAAAATGCCAATCTGGTCTCCCTTGGGGGTTGATGAGGACTCCCTGACTCCCATCTGCTGCAGGGCATCTCAGGGTAATGGGCTTCAGACAACAAACACAAGTGATCACGTAGCTCAGACAGCCCTGAGCCCAAAGGTCCGTTCCTCCGTGACCCAGTCCAGGAGCCCATCACCTGCTTCTCTGAACTCTGCTTGCTGATTTGTGACATCGCGGTAACTCTAGAATCTCCCCTTGAAGATGAAACAGGGTGGTGTGTGTGGAGGGCTTAGCATGGCACCTGGCACCTGGCAAGCCCTCAGTAAATGTTAACTGTTCTGATCCGTCAGGTTAAATGAGCCGTATTGGCATTCAACGTGAGATACTCACCCCCCCACCCCACGCCAGCTCTCTGTGGTAAAAAGCTGGTTTTGGTGAGCCATAAACAATGTAGACTGTGCTGTCAGATGGGGACCGGTTACAATCCTGCCTCTGGCACCTCTGTGACCTTGGGGAAGGACTTACCCTCTCTGGGGCTCCTCTCTCACCCGCGGAATGGGCGAAAGAACCTTGCCTCCCTATGAGGATGATTGAGCATATTGAATGTAAATCACTTGGCTCAGTGAATGGCAGTTTTACAGTTATTAATATGATTATTCACACTCCAGGGGCCAAGTTTTTTCTGAGCCCCGCTCTTCTACCTTCCACCCTTGGGACGCAGTGCCCCAGTGCCTGTGGAGGGGTGAGTGAGGAGAGAATTGTTGGCCGTGTGTGGCACAGCAGTGGGGATGAGCTGAGGACAAAATTTCACCACTCATTTCCCGGAGATGAGCCTGCCTCCGTATTTCTCATCTTACCACTAAGCTTGGCTCTCAGGGAATAGAACTATGGTGTGTGGCTGGTCTGGAAGGGAAAAGACTTTTTTTTTTTCTCCTGCCTGAGTGGGAAATGAGTGGCTGGAGAGGCAGCCTGGTAGGGACCTTGGGCCGGGTTGCATGCCCCCTGGATTCAGAGGCGCCCTCCCGGGCCGCTGGGTCTCTGACTTCCCCATCCCCCACCCTGCCTGTGAACCTCCAGATGTGTGGTACCCCCCGGGGGTGCACGAGAACTTTGTTTTCCATCAGTAGTAAGGCTTTATCTGATGTGACCTCCCCAAAGTCCCTGTAACATGCCAAGGCCCTGCCTGCAGGTGAGGAAATGGAGAGTCCTTGTCCACGGTCCCAGCCCTGCCCACCTCCCACCAGAATCGATCTGAGCATTTCAGTGCCTTGGCTCAGGGCATCCTGAGGGTTTTTTGTGTACTTTCAATCAGATGCTCCCTCTTTTTTTTTTTTTTTTTTTAAATTCCAGTGTAGTTAACATACAGTATTATGTTACAATCGTGTGTACGATATAGAGGTTCAGCAATTGACTGTATTCTGCAGTGCTCACCAAGATGTGCAAACCCTCCCTCTTTGCCAGGGAGATCTGGGTCTGGCCTCCTCTCCAGCCTCCTCCATTCCCACTGCCTCCTTCTGCCCAGGACTTGGCCGCTCCAGCCTTCCTTGCATTTCCAGATGCCACTGTCGCTTGGTTTTGCATCTGGAGCTTTGTGTCAAACTTTCTGCTGCCTAGGAGGCTGCTCCTCGGGGGCTCCCTTAACTCTGTGGCTCCCTTACTTGCTTACTTCTGTTCTCTGTCCCTCCTGAGAAAGGCTGCCCTTGGTTTCCCTAGGTAAAAAAGGCTTCTGCCCATTGTTCTTTCCCATTGTCCAGTTTTTGTTTCTTTCATAGGTCTTATCACAAGAGGTGCAGAGTGAGGGGGTTGAGAAAGAGGGCTTAGAACAAGACACAGCTGTGCTGTTGTTCTTGATCTCCCATTTATTAGCGGGGTAACTTTGAATGAGTTGGTTAACTCTGCATCTGTGCAAAATGGAGGTAATAATAAAACGTTCATCACAGGATTAGATGACTTAATGAGTTTAAATACTGAGAACAGTGCTGGCCATAGATGATGATTACCACAGTCTGTACCTACCTTGTTTCTTGGTGTCGTAAGGCCCTAGACCATAAACTCCAGGAGGCCATTGTGTCTCACTCCATCATGCCTGCACTCCAGGGCCTGTGACACACCCATGGTGTCATGGGGGCCCAGTAAATGCATGTCACATGACCTGGCTGTACCCGAGCCAAAACAGGGGTTGGCAGAGCTGGGCCCTCAGGGGAAAGAGAACCATTTCAGCACCTCATCTTTGTTCACGCCACACTGACATTCCTAGGTAAAAATTATTCAAGCTTTTTAAAAATAATCTTTTTAAGAAAGATTTTTTCATTTATTAGCGAGAGAGAGAATGAGTGGGGAGGGGGGGGGCGGCAGAGGGAGAGGGAGAAGGAGGCTTCTGGCTGAACAGGGAGCCCCATGCAGGGCTCGATCCTAGGACCCTGGGATCATGACTCTTTGTTGACTGAGCCACCCAGGGGCCTCTACTCAAGTTATTTTAACTCTCCTGTTCTGTTTCCATTTCTTGTGTTCTCCCAGGAAAGTCGTTTATAAAATAAAAGGGGATCTTTCCTTGTCAGCCTAAGCTTAGCCTCAGCTGTGTTGCCACAGAGGGGTGTCTTGGGCACGAGTGGTGGAGATAGAGTGAGGGCTGGGGGCAGAAGACAGGCTTGTCCTTCCCCACCCTGGGGTCATCACAGAGGTGATCCTTCATGACAGGACACCTGCGGTGGTGCTGGGACGGGCAGTCCTTGCCCCTCTGGGGTTCGGGGGCCTGCAAGGGGAGTGGGGGGGCGCATGTGCAGTTTCCTTCTGTGACATGCCCTCAGGGCATGTGCACTCCAGGTGGGCGAGCACTGGCAGAGGTGGGCACCTGCTCCCTGAGTAGAAGGTGGGACGGGGGGCTGAGCCTCCCCAGCTGCCTCATCTTGGATAGTTCATGCACCCTCCGAGAGCCTTTGTCCCATGTGTCAAATGGACACTGAGATTCTCTTGTCCTCTCCCCTCTGCCCCAATGGCACTTCTAGGCCTGTGGTGACACTGGGTCCTGTGAGTCCTCAGTTCAGGAAAAGTCTAGAGGGCTGGCGTCTCCTTCCTGGAGATCCCTTCATGCCTCATCGGGGCACCCCCAAAGCTCCCACATGGATTTGGGAGCAGAGTACCCTCTCCTCCTCATCTGGGAGGGGACCCCTTTTGAACATTCCCTCTTTGCAATGCCCCTGGCCTCCCTCCTCTGGTCAGGAGGGGTGTCAGGACGAATAGGTGAAAGGCCTGCTTGGCCATGCCCCAGGAAGTGGGCAGAGCTGCTCTATTCGGGGCCAGCCCAGACTCCCCAGCAGGCAAATTCCATCTCCCAACATTGACTCCACTCCCCGGGAGATGGGCTTGCTCTTCTGGGGGCTTGGTTCTCTCCGTCCCTGGCCGTGCTGGGGTGCCTCGGATGGAGCGTGCTGGCATGAAGACTGCCTACAAGTAGCATCTCTTTGACCTCAGGCATTTACGCAGCACCTGCCAGGCCCTGGGCTGTGTTTCTGCCATCCTGAGCTGGAAGCCCAGTGGCAGAGTGTTGGAGCTGGCTCTGGGTGGGGTTGAGTGGAGGGAAGCTCAGGCTTTCGCCCTTGCCCATCCCCCGCTCCCTTGGAACCACGTGTCCGCGAGACTCCATGATGTTGCTAGCCCGTGTCTGAGTCTCCCCATTACTGATGGGGCCGCAGCCTCATTTGTCTGATTTATGTCCAATATTCTCCTGGTTTATACCTTTTCTTAGCAGTTTAATAATGATCTATAAACCTGTCTCCCTGGACTTAGATTTGGAAGGTCAGTGTCTCTGGGGACCATTTTGATTTTACAAATTCCATACACTAGCTGGGGAGTTAAGTTCTGCCCTGACTGGCACATTGTCCCACCTGTTCCTTTGACTCTGGGCTCACCAGGAACTGGTCCCCAGCAGGATTTCCCCAGATACTTTGGGATTGCCCTGCAAGTCCAAGTCCGTGAACAGGGGAGTCAGGGACCATGGTTATGTCTGGGTCCTGTTCCTTGCTTTTGCTCCGGGTCCATCTTTGGGGCCCTGGTGGGGCCTTGGGCCCATCTGATTCTGACCAGGCCTTCCATCTGGTTCTGGAGGCTCTCCTCTCTCCCTGAAGCCACCTTTCTGAGTACTTGTGGTTGGTGTGTGTGGCCTCAAGCTTGTGCAAAAGTAAAAAGAAGGCACACGTTCCTTTTTTGTGTTTTTGTCAGCTGTGTGCCAGCACACCCCGACTGCTGATATCCCCCAGCACTGCGGAATTGGTAGGAGAGGGGCCCTTCTGCTTGGATTCATCACCCACTTTGCCCCTGCACTCAGGTTAAATGCTTGGGGATGGAGGAGGTCACATCACCATGCTATGTCGCCGGGTCAAGTTCATCATGCTTGGCTGTTTTACTCTCAGGGCAAGTCCTCTCCTGGGAGATGCCTCAGTGTCTGGGCAGATGGACACCTGGGGGTGTTGCTCTTGCTGGTCCTGAGCACAGCCAGGCTGAGCCTGACACCTCTCCCTGTACGTATGGTTTCTCTTGGGGGTTCTGAGGGGGGATGTTTTTCTCTTAAGAATGTTGAGGATATTGTAGAAGGGGAGCTGTATGTGCGGTGGGAGCAGACAGGGGCTTCTTGTCCTGGTGGTCCTCAGAAGGACCCCAAGGATGCAGTGTCTATCTCTGAGCATAGAGACAAGGGGCCCCAAGTCATCGTATTTTCTCCCTCAAGGAGCAATAAAGGGCTGGTGTCAAGAGTCAGTTTGCAGCTGGGGGTCAAGGGTCAGTCTGCAGCCACAGGGGCTGACATTTGGGCTGTCATGTGGAGAGTGTATGCTTCCTTTGAGAAAAGATGCTGGGCCCATGGCATTCAAACCCTGATCTTGTCCTTACTCATTTATATAATAATGACTCACTGGGGATGTGGTTTAAGGAGCAGGATAGGCTCTGTGGTCCCTACCTTCATGGAGTGTAGATTCCACTGGGGCCAGACATTTAATAAGCTCACCTGTGAAAGTGTTCCCCTAAACTGTGATGAGAGCTGTGAGGAAAATAGGTGTGGAAGGGAAGTTGTCCTCCTGTTGGGGATGCGTGCTCAAGCTGACACCTGAGGGAAAACCATCGAGACAGGTGAGATGGGCACAGAAGGTCCAGGCCCTGTGATGAGAGGCATCTAGTGGAGGGGCTGGGGGTGGCAGGCTGTAGCCAGGCCTGGCAGAACCTTCATGGGAGGGGAAATGTGGCCTTCATTGTAGGAGCACTGGGTAGTGTTGAAGGTTTTTTTGTTTTTTGTTTTGTTTTTTCCACATTTAAAGATTTATTTGGGAGAGAGAGCGTGCACACAGGTATATTGCACCAGGGGAGGGGCAGATGCATTGCACCAGGGGAGGGGTAGAGGCAAAGAATCTCAGGCAGACTCTCTGCTGAGCACAGAGCTCGATGCAGGGGTCTATCCCATACTGGTGAGATCAGGACCTGAGCTGAACCCAAGAGCTGGATGCTTCACCGACTGAGCCACCGAGGTGGTCCAGTGTTAAAGGCATTAAGGAGAGTGACTTACCTGGCTCCTGATTGAGAACAGAGTGCCCAGGAGCCAGAATGGAAGGCAGCAAACCAGCTGGGAGGTGCCTGCTGGTGTCTAGGTCAGAGGATGGCAGCGTGGGCCACAGCTGTGGAGGTGGACAGGCAGAGAAGCGCACTTAACTGAGAGACATTTAAGAAGTAGAACTTCCTGGATTTGGTGAAGGGGTGGGCATGTGCTACTAGGAGAGGTGAGGTGTGTGGCCCTGGGGGTGTGGCTTGCCCAGTGGGATGGGATGGGGTGGCAGGATGGATATAGGAGCCACTCCCTTACGCAAAGAACATTGGGTTTCCTGGAATCCCAGGAAATCAGTAGCCCAGATTAGGATGGTTGAGTTGTAAATGTCTATGACTTGGCAACGTTGTTGAAATGTCTCAGAGTAACTGTCAAGGGGGCGGTAGGCTAATTTAGCCTGGCTTTTGGGGTAGAGAGCTGGCTGGACTCAGGTACTTGAGAGTCACGCGGTCATAGAAGCCAGAGGTGTGAAGGAGGTGACCCAGGAGAGTGTCTAAGTGAGGAAGGATCTACCAGTGAAGAGGCGTTGCCTAGTGTCCTGATTCCTTCCTGTCTGTCCATCCCAGGCTCTGCAGGGTTGCTCACCTTGGGGTCCTGGAATCTAGACCTGTAGATACTGGCCTCTAGACATGTAGGGGTTTTCCGGGCACTGGGAGATAGGTCTTTCAATGTGGGGGCTGTGGCTGAAGAAGGCCAGTGGTCTTACCTCCTTCTTTCCGTGACTGCGGCCAGTTTGGTAACTAGACATGTATGACGTGTTAATTAGACCCTCTCAGAGCCCATCGCTACCTTGGAGCTGGCTCCCTGTGGGAGAGTGTGGGGTGCTCTCTGGCAGTCTGCGCAAGAGCACTGCCATGTTGGCTCATCTGGGCTGTTCCAGTGAGGGCCATCCAAGCCTGACTGTGAGCAGGAAGGCTTGATATCTTTCTTTGGGGAGGAGGGAGGATGAAGCAGTTTGCTCAAGCCATGTGACTGTGATGACTCCCACTCATCATTTTAGGTGGGCTGTGGCTATGCTGGAAATGATGCCCAGTGTTTTTGCTTATGGGGAAAAGCATTAGTGTTTCGAAGAATAAATTTCTTGGCTGGGCTAAAGATATCCTTTTCCCTTTTCTTTATTCATTGTTATGAATTGCAATCAAAGACAGTTTAATGGTGAAATTGCTATAAAACGGTGGAGAAAACATTTCTTTGGGTATTAGTTTTGTTTTAGTAAATTACAAAGTAGTGATTTAACGTGCCACCTTCAAGATTATTTCTGCCTCTCAGTAGGGTCATATAATCAGCAAGATCTACTACAGCCTTCATTTTCTAGAGAACAGAGATAAATAATCCCCCATTATGCTCTTGAGTAAACTAAATCACCTGTGACGTTTGACACCTCCCATCCAGAGCCAAGGGGCTGTCACTTGGAGTGTGTGGGTGGGGAGGGGACGATGCTGTGTCTGAATGTTGTAGCAAAGTGGATGGAGAGCGAGAGCTGGAAGGTGGGACCCCCAGAGAGTCACTCCAGTAATGGCTTCACCTCAGTGGTGCTGCTGCCCCAGGCCTGGGGGTTCCACAGAAGGGGGAGGGGCCTGAGACTGGGTGCGGGACCGCCAGCACACTGGTTACACAGGCTCTCCACGCACCATGAACTTCCCATCTGGTTCTTTAATAAATGCTTTCTGGGTCCCTACTATGTGCTGGCTGACTTGCTTGTTGGGCATTGTTGTGGTGACAGGTTCCATATGTCCCTTGGGGAGCCCAGAGCGTAGAAGGGCACGGGACACGATACCAATGAAAGGATTGTTCATAGGATGAAATGCACGGGGAGCAGTCATCCGGCCTGAGGCTGTCAGAGAAGGCTCCCTTGAGCTGAGGTCTGGCTGAGGCTTGAAGGCTGTGAGGACTTTTCCCAGCAGAGAAGGGAAGAGAAGAGAAGAGAAGGAAGAGGAGGGCAGGCAGAAGGAGCACAGAGGCAGAGGCCGGCGGGGAGAGGTCCTGCAGCTTGCCGAACACAGCTCACAGCTTTCGAGGGGTCCTCTTTGTGGGAGAGAGGATGAGAGGAAGGTAGGACCAGATAGTGAGAGCTGTCGTTCACAGGCCTGCCTTGGCAGGGGAATGGCTCCAGGACCTTAGAGGTGACGTTTTGAGACCCCTCTCCTTAGCCTCTCCATGTCTAGAGGGGCTGCCTCTGAGTAAGGGGGGAAGGGGTGGGGGAAGCAGAGTGGCAGTGGGTGCTCGGGGATCCAGTCTGCTGCTCACTTTTACTGATACGCTCTCTAACTTTGGATAAGTTACTCGGCCCCTTCGAACCTCTTTCTTCTGGTCCAGAATGAGACCGTTTTCCCTCCCCATACGTTGCTGGGCGGTTTCTGTGAAGTCACAAGAGGCCAAGTCTGCAGGAATTGGGAGGGCTGTGTCTTGTGGATCAGTATGTCTGTATTTCCCCAGCCTTATCTGGTGGGCCTGGGGAAGAAAGAAGATTCAGTCTTTGCTGTGCTAAAGCTGGTGAGGAGGGGGGTTGGCTGTACCATGTCCTGGAGCCCCATCTCTGAGAGGAGCTTACGTGGCCCCAAACACGCAAGAAGGTGGAGAAAACCCCATGTCACAGTAATTCTTCCTGCATGTGGTTGGGAGGAATTACCTTGAGGGGCCTTTAAGAGGTGGGGACAGTCTTCCAAGGGTCCCAGTTAAGTAACCACCCAGGGCAGCCATCTTTTTTTGTGGGAGGATGCTGGTCTGGTGACTGCAGGGTCTGGGTTTGGCTGAGGAAGAGCAGGTTTGGGGCTGGATCTCACTTGTCCGGGGCAGTGTATGGGGGGTGAGTGTTGTGCAGGGCTCTTTGTTTTCCTGTCCTTCCTGTCCCAGGACTCAGTGGGTTCTCTCATGGATGGCTTCGTACATACTTAGCAAATAAATATCCATTTAAAAAGCCCCAGATTGGGGTTCCTGGGTGGGTCAGTCATTAAGCATCTGCCTTCAGCTCAGGTCATGATCCCAGGGTCCTGGGTTTGAGTCCCACATTGGGCTCCCTGTTCAGCAGAGAGCCTGCTTCTCCCTCTCCCACTTCCCCTGCTTGTGTTCCTCCCTTGGTATGTCTTGCTCTGTCAAATAAATGAAATATCTTAAAAAAGGAAATTATTCAGATGGCCTCATGTTTTAGTCTGGCCTAAAATGGTGGTCGTAGGATCTACAACCGAGCTCTTCAATAGAGTAGGTGTTTGCCATCTGTGGCTTTTTCAAGCGTTTGAAAAAGCTAAACTGAATTGAGATGTCCCATAAATGTAAAATACCTGCTGCATTTTGAAGACTTTATACAAAAAGTATCAATTATCTTATTAATGATTTTTATACTGGGTACATGTTAAAATAATAATATTTTAGATATATTGGGTTAAGTAAAATAAAACTTCACCTTTTCTCTTTTTTTAAGGTTTTTATTTATTTGAGAGAAAGCACGAGTAGGGTGGAGGACGGGCAGAGGGAGAAGCAGGCTTCCTGCTGAGCAAGGACCCCAAGGTGGGACTTAGTCCCTGGACTCTGAGATCACAACCTGAGGAGAAGGCAGCCGCTTAACTAACTGAGCTACTCAGGAGCCCCAATTTCACCTTTTTAAAAAGACTTTATTTATTTTAAAGTAATCTCTATACCCCACACAGGACTTGAACTTACAACCCCAAGATGAAAAGTCACATGCTCCACAGGCTGAACCAGCCAGGCACCCCTAATTTCACCTAAAAATTTTTTTTTTCAATGTGGCCACTAGAAAGTTTTTTAAAATTTTTTTTATTAGCATATAATGTATTATTAGCCTCAGGGGTACAGGTCTATGAATCGCCAGGTTTACATACTTCACAGCACTCACCATAGCACATATCTTCCCCAGTGTCCATAACCCAACCACCCTCTCCATAACCACCTACCCCTGGCAACCCTTAGTTTGTTTTGTGAGATTAAGAGTCTTTTATGGTTTGTCTCTCTACCGATCCCATCTTGCTTCGTTTTTTCCTTCCCTACCCCCCAAGCCCTAAGCTTTGCCTCTCAACTTCCTTATATCAGGGAGATCATATGATAATTGTCTTTTGCTGATTGACTTATTTTGCTCAGCATAATACCCTCTAGTTCCATCCCCGTTGTCACAAATGGCAAGATTCCATTTCTTTTGATGGCTGCATGGTATTCCATTGTATATATATACCACCTCTTCTTTATCCATTCATCTGTTGATGGACATCTAGGTTCTTTTCATAGTTTGGCTATTGTGGACATTGCTGCTATAAACATTCGGGTGCACATGCCCCTTCAGATCACTACATTTGTATCTTTGGGGTAAATTTCCAGCAGTGCGATTGCTGGGTTGTAGGGTAGCTCTATTTTCAACTTTTTGAGGAACCTCCATACTGTTTTCCAGAGTGGCTGTACCAGCTTGCATTCCTACCAGCAGTGTAGGAGGGTTCCCCTTTCTCCGCATCCTTGCTAGCATCTGTCGCTTCCTGACTTGTTAATTTTAGCCATTCTGACTGGTGTGAGGTGGTATCTCACTGTGGTTTTGGTTTGTGTTTCCCTGATGCCAAGGGATGTGGAGCACTTTTTCATGTGTCTGTTGGCCATCTGGATGTCTTCTTTGCAGAAATTTCTGTTCATGTCCTTTGCCCATTTCTTGATTGGAGTATTTGTTCTTTGGGGGTTGAGTTTGATAAGCTCTTTATAGATTTTGGATACTAGCCCTTTATCTGATATGTCATTTGCAAGTATCTTCTCCCATTCTGTTAGTTGTCTTTTGGTTTTGTTGACTGTTTCCTTTGCTGTGCAAAAGCTTATGATCTTGATGCGGTCCCAGTAGTTCATTTTTGCCCTTGCTTCCCTTGCCTTTGGCGATGTTTCTAGGAAGAAGTTGCTGCGGCTGAGGTCGAAAAGGTTGCTGCTGTGTTCTCCTCAAGGATTTTGATGGATTCCTTTCTCACATTGAGGTCCTTCATCCATTTTGAATCTATTTTCATGTGGGGTGTAAGGAAACGGTTCAGTTTCATTTTTCCGCATGTGGCTGTCCAATTTCCCCAACACCATTTGTTGAAGAGACTTTTTTCCATTGGACATTCTTTCCTGCTTTGTTGAAGATTAGTTGACCATAGAGTTAAGGGTCTATTTCTGGGCTCTCTATTCTGTTCCATTGATCTATGTGTCTGTTTTTGTGCCAGTACCATACTGTCTTGATGATGACAGCTTTGTAATAGAGCTTGAAATCTGGAATTGTGATGCCATCAACTTTGGCTTTCTTTTTCATCATTCCTCTGGCTATTTGAGGTTTTTTCTGGTTCCATATAAATTTTAGGATTATTTTTTCCATTTCTTTGAAAAAAATGGAAGGTATTTTGGTAGGGATTGCATTAAACATGTAGATTGCTTTAGGTAGCGTAGACATTTTCCCAATATTTGTTCTTCCAATCCATGAGCATGAAACATCTTTTCCATTTCTTTGTGTCTTCCTCCGTTTCTTTCATGAGTACTTTATGGTTTTCTGAGTAGAGATTCTTTGCCTCTTTGGTTAGGTTTATTCCTAGGTATCTTATGGTTTTGGGTGCAATTGTAAATGGGACTGACTCCTTAATTTCTCTTTTTTCTGTCTTGTTGCTGGTGTAGAGAAATGCAACTGATTTCTGTGCATTGATTTTATATCCTGATGTTTTACTGAATTCCTGTACAAGTTCTAGCAGATTTGGAGTGGAGTCTTTTGGGTTTTCTACATAAAGTATCATATCATCTGCAAAGAGTGATAGTTTAACTTCTTCTTTGCCAATTTGCATGCCTTTAATTTCTTTTTGTTGGCTGATTGCTGAGGCTAAGACTTCTAGTACTATGTTGAATAGCAGTGGTGATAATGGACATCCCTGCCGTGTTCCTGACCTTAGCAGAAAAGCTCTCAGTTTTTCTCCATTGAGGATGATATTTGCTGTGGGTTTTTCATAGATGGCTTTGATGATATTGAGGTATGTGCCCTCTATCCCTACACTTTGCAGAGTTTTGATCAGGAAATGATGCTGTACATTGTCAAATGCTTTTTCAGCATCTATTGAGAGTATCATATGGTTCTTTTTTTCTTTCTTTTATTAATGTATTGTATCACATTGATTGATTTGTGGATGTTGAACCAACCTTGTAGCTCAGGAATAAATCCCACATGGTCATGGTGAATAATCCTTTTAATGTACTGTTGGATCCTATTGGCCAGTATTTTGGTGAGAATTTTTGCATCTATGTTCATCAAGGATATTGGTCTGTAATTCTCTTTTTTGATGGGGTCTTTGTCTGGTTTTGGGATCAAGGTAATGCTGGCCTCATAAAATGAGTTTGGAAGTTTTCCTTCCATTTCTATTTTTTGGAACAGTTTCAGGAGAATAGGAATTAATTCTTCTTTAAATGCTTGGTAGAATTCCCCTGGGAAGCTGTCTGGCCCTGGGCTCTTGTTTGTTAGGAGATTTTTGATGACTACTTCAATCTCCTTACTGGTTATGGGTCTGTTCAGGTTTTCTGTTTCATCCTGGTTCAGTTGTGGTAGTTTATGTGTCTCTAGGAATGCATCCATTTCTTCCAGATTGTCAAATTTGCTGGCATATAGTTGCTCATAATATGTTCTTATAATTGTTTGTATTTCTTTGGTGCTGGTTGTGATCTGTCCTCTTTCATTCATGATTTTATTGATTTGGGTCCTTTCTCTTTTCTTTTTGATAAGTCTGGCCAGGGGTTTATCAATCTTATTAATTCTTTCAGAGAACCAGCTCCTGGTTTCGTTGATTTGTTCTACTTTTTGGTTTCTATTTCATTGATTTCTGCTCTGATCTTTATTATTTCTCTTCTCCTGCTGGTTTAGGCTTTCTTTGTTGTTCTTTCTCCAGCTCCTTTAGGTGTAGGGTTAGGTTATGTATTTGAGACATTTCTTGTTTCTTGAGAAAGGGTTGTATCACTATATACTTTCCTCTCAGGACTGCCTTTGCTGTGTCCCAAAGATTTTGGACAGTTGTGTTTTCATTTTCATTTGTTTCCATGAATTTTTTCAATTCTTCTTTAATTTCCTGGTTGACCCATTCATTCATTAGTAGGATGCTCTTTAGCCTCCATGTATTTGAGTTCTTTCCAACTTTCCTCTTGTGATTGAGTTCTAGCTTCAGAGCATTGTGGACTGAAAATATGCAGGGAATGATCCCAGTCTTTTGGTACTGGGTGAGCCCTGATTTGTGACTCAGGATGTGATCTATTCTGGAGACTGTTTCATGTGCACTAGAGAAGAATGTGTATTCTGTTGCATTGGGATGGAATGTTCTGAATATATCTGTGATGTCCATCTTGTCCAGTGTGTCATTTAAGGCCTTGATTTCCTTGTTGATCTTTTGCTTGGATCATCTGTCCTTTTCCGTGAGGGAGGTGTTAAAGTCCCCTATTATTATTGTAATATTGTTGATGTGTTTCTTGGCTTTTGTTATTAATTGTCTTATGTAGTTGCCTGCTCCCATGTTAAGGGCATAGATATTTAAAATTGTTAGATCTTCTTGTTGGACAGACCCTTTGAGTATGATATAGTGTCCTTCCTCATCTCTTTTTATAGTATTTCGCTTAAAATCTAATTGATCTGATATAAAGATTGCCACCCCAGCTTTCTTTTGATGTTCATTAGCATAGTAAATGGTTTCCACCCCCTCACTTGAAATCTGGAGGTGTCTTTGGGTCTAAAATGAGTTTCTTGTAGACAGCATATTGATGGGTTTTGTTTTTTTATCCATTCTGATACCCTGTGTCTTTTGATTGGGGCATTTAGCCCATTTACCTTCAGGGTAACTACTGAGAGAGATGCATTTAGTGTCATTGTGTTGCCTGTAAGGTGACTGTTTCTGTATATTGTCTCTGTTCTTTTCTGGTCTATTACTTTTAGGCTCTCTCTTTGCTTAGAGGACCCTTTTCAATATTTCCTATAGAGCTGGTTTGGTGTTTACAAACTCTTTTTTTTTTTTTTAAGATTTTATTTATTTATTTGATAGACAGAGATCACAAGTAGGCAGAGAGGCAGGCAGAGAGAGGGAGGGAAGCAGGCTCCCTGCTGAGCAGAGAGCCCGATGCGGGGCTTGATCCCAGCACCCTGGGATCATGACCTGAGCCGAAGGCAGAGGCCTCAACCCACTGAGCCACCCAGGCGCCCCTGGTGTTTACAAACTCTTTTAGTTTTTGTTTGTCCTGGAAGATTTTTATTTCTCCTTCTATTTTCAATGATAGCTTAGCTGGATATAGTATTCTTGGCTGCATGTTTTTCTCATTTAGTGCTCTGAATATATCATGCCAGTCCTTTCTGGCCTGTCAGGTGTTTGTGGATAAATCTGCTGCCAGTCTAATATTTTTACCATTGTATGTTACAGACTTCTTGTCCCGAGCTGCTTTCAGGATTTTCTCTTTGTCTCTGAGACTTGTAAATTTTACTATTAGATGACGGGGTGTGGACCTCTTCTATTGATTTTGAGGGGGTTCTCTGCGCCTTCTGGATTTTGATGCTTGTTCCCTTTGCCATATTAGGGAAATTCTCTACAATAATTCGCTCCAATATACCTTCTGCCCCTTCTCTCTTTCTTCTTCTTCTGGAATCCCAATTATTCTAATATTGTTTCATCTTATGGTATCACTTATCTCTCGAATTCTCCCCTCATGGTCCAGTAGTTGTTTGTCTCTCATTTGCTCAGCTTCTTTATTTTCCCTCACTTAGTCTTCTATATCACTAATTCTCTCTTCTGCCACATTTATCTAGCAGTAAGAGCCTCCATTTTTGATTGCACTTCATTAATAGCTTTTTTAATTTCAGCTTGGTTAGATTTTAGTTCTTTTATTTCTCCAGGAAGGGCTTTTTTTTTTCTCCAGATAGGATTTCTCTAATATCTTCCATGCCTTTTTTGAGCCCAGCTAGCACCTTGAGAATTGTCATTCTGAACTCTAGATCTGACATATTACCAATGTATTGATTAGGTCCCTAGCCTCTGGTACTGCCTCTTGTTCTTTTTTTTGTGGTGAGTTTTTCCACCTTGTCATTTTATCCAGATAAGAATATATGAATGAGAGAATAAAATACTAAAAGGGTGGCAAAGACCCCAGAAAAGTGTGCATTAACCAAATCAGAAGAGACCTCAAATCACTGGGAGAAGAAAGGGGGTAAGAAAAGTTAAAAAAAAAGAAAAAAAGGAAAAAGAAGAAAGAAAACATATATATATTAGACTGGTGAATAGAACAGAGCCACCCACTTGATTTTGGGAGTATTTTGGTCTCTTAGAAGAAACTACCTCCCAAAATTTTAAAGAAAGAAAAAAAAATATATGTACACACACACACACACAGAGATAAGGGTAAACACACTGAAGGGATGGAATATGACTGTAAAGATTAAAACTTAAAAAAATTCTAAAAAAGGAGTTGATAAGATAAGTTGTTTGGGAAAAGAAAGAAAAAGAAAGTGGAGAGAACTTGCTCAGTCTGGAGACTGGAACAAACCCTGTGCTAGATTTAGGGTATATTTTGATCTATTAGAAGGAGTTGTATCCCAAAATTTTTTAGAAGAAAAAACCCTATGTGTATACAAAAGATAAAGTTAGATACCATGAAGGACAAAATATGACTATAATAATAAAGGTTCAAAAAGATTTTTTTAAGAAAAGTATTGTTAAGATAAAGCAGTTAAAACACTTAAAAAATTTATTTTTATTTTTATTTATTAATTTTTTTAATTTTAAAATATTTTATTTATTTATTTGACAGACAGAGATCACAAGTAGGCAGAGAGGCAAGCAGAGAGAGAAGGGGAAGCAGGCTCCCTGCTGAGCAGAGAGCCCAATTTGGGGCTCGACCCCAGGACCCTGAGATCATGACCTGAGTTGAAGGCAGAGGCTTTAACCCACTGAGCCACCCAGGTGCCCCAAAGCAGTTAAAACACTTTAAAAGAGGAAAGAGTAAATATAAAAAAATTAGAATAAGAAAAAAAGTAAAAATAAAAAAATTTAATTAACTTTGCAAGACTAAAGAATCAGGGAGAAAGCCATGAATGCCATGCATTGCTTTCCCCTCCTCTGGAATTCTGCTGTTCTCCTTGATCAGTGAGCTTGGTCTTGGCTGGATTTCTTGCTGATCTTCTGAGGGAGGGGCCTGTTGCAGTGATTCTCAAGTGTCTTTGCTGGAGGCGGAATTGCACTGCCCTTGCCAGGGGCCAGGCTAAGTAAACTGTTCCAGTTCACTCTCGAGGAGCTTTTATTCCATGAATGCTTTCTGTAGAGTTCTGGAGAATGGGAAGGAAAATGGTGGCCTCCTAATCTCTGGCCCAGAGGAGCTGAGAGCTCGGGGCCCTGCTCCTCAGTGTGCCCTTGGAGAAAAGCGCTCAATCACTCCCATGTTCCTGGTCTCCGGCCATGCTCCTAGCTCACCTGGCCTGTGACCGAGCTTTTCTGTCTCTGGCACACAGCCCTGTTTGGAGTCTTCAAACCCAGTAGATCACTGCTGCTCTTCTAGGGGAGTCTCCCTGGAATTGCCACTTGTGAGGTCCCTGCTCAAAGAGCAGTGGCCTGAATGTGCCACGGATCACAGTTTAAGGTAACCCCAACTGAGAGCTCAGTCCTCTGTTTTTTCTCTGTAGCCGGCTTCCCTCCTCTGATACCTGCAAGCTCTGGGACACTCAGACACCCCCAAACCTTCTGTGACCCTGCGGGACCTGAGACCATGCTGTCCCCGCGAGGGCTCCACTGCCACCTAGCCTCTGGGTGATGTCCCTCAGTGGAACAGATTTCTAAAAGTTCTGATTTTGTGCTCTTTTGCTCTGCTGCTTGCTAGGAGCCGGCTCCTCCCCCCTCGGTCTATTTTCCTGTTGTTCTGATTCACTTCTCCACAGGTCCTATCTTTTAGAAAGTGGTTGATTTTCTGTTCCTAGAATTGCTGCTCTTCTCTTTGATCTCCTGTTGGATTTGTAGGTGTTTGGAATGGTTTGATAACTATTTAGCTGAACTCTGGCTACCTGATGTCATCTCAGCCTGCTACCCCTCTGCCATCTTCTAGAAAGTTTTAAGTATGTGACTTGCTCTATATTTCTACTGGACAGTGCTGGTCTGGGGGCCAACGGAAGGAAGCCAGGTAGATGAAGGGCCCTTTGCAACTTTGAAGAGTCCTCCCTCCCACCTGCTCTGGGCCCGTGGGAGACACCATTCTGGGGAGTGGACACTCATGTCTCAGAAGCTCTGCATGGGATGTTGCTCCCCTCTTCTGTCTTCTGGGCCTGCTAGGAAACTGTTCCTGGGCCGATGTGCTTCTTGAGGATCCCAGACAGAGCACACATTCATAAAGACCCCTTCTTCATTGGACCCCAGTGGACCAAGGGATCTTTATGGGTGGGGAGTAGCTCACATTCGTATCTGTAGCCACAGAACCTGGCCAGAGGTCCTGCACGCAGAAGGCTGGTTGGATGGAGAGACAGATGGGTGAACAGATGCATGGCAGGATGGTTTGTTTGCTTCTTTCTTTCTCTCTCTCCCTCTCTCTCCCTTCCTTCCTTCTTTGTTTCTTTCTTTCTCCCCCCTCTTTTTTTTCTTTCTTTCTTAAAATTTTTTTACTTATTTACTTGTCAGAGCACAAGCAGGGGGAACTGCAGGCAGAGGGAGTAGAAGGCTCCCCACCGAACAGGGAGTCTGATGCAGGACTCAATCCCAGGACCCTGGGGTTATGACCTTAGCTGAAGGTAGAGATTTAACTGATTGAGCTACCCAGGCATCCCAGGATGGCTTGTTAAGGACATGAATGATCCAAGAGATTGAAAACGTGGCTACTAGAGGAACGAATGGTTCGGTGGAGCTCAGAGACATGGATAGATGAAAATTGGGGTGGAAAAAGTGGGTGAATGAAAGGGTAGATGAAAAAACAGTAGATGAATAGGCAGGCAGGAGGCTGCCTAGATGGTTGGATGAATGCATAAATAATGGAGTGGGTTGAAGGAAGATGGGTGATGAGGAGGAGGGAAAATTAGATGGTGGGTGGATGGAGGGTCAAGAAAGGTAGAACAAAGAGGCTTGTCCCAATATAAGCATTGGCAAAGGCATGTTGAGGACATCACCTCTTAGGGTCTGCATGTAGCATGTTTCTTCCCTTCTTCCTTAGGCTTTGCCCAGACATGTCTGAGCTTCTCCAGGCTTTCATCGCCTTCCCTGGAGAGTTGTTATTGCTTTGGCTATGCTAATCAAGTCTCTCCCTCATTAGAACTGTCAGCTCCCTGGTGGGCCACCTCTGTCATCTTTTGGGGGGCAGGCTGGGACATGTGTGTGTGGGTGCAGATGATGTATTTGTTACAGTGTGGGGGGGGCATTTGTTAGGACAAGTCAATCCTCTTTCTATACAGACCTTGTATAGACAAGGACTTGGCTGATAATCAGGGAACCAAGAGTGCGACCGAGGGAAGAGAGAGTATCTTTAAGAGATCTGAATCCGTGGGAGAGGGGAGAGAGGACAGAAAGAGATTTCTTGTTTAGGACACGATTCCTGACCAGGTGGGTATGCCGTAACTGCTCTCTACTAGCAGACGAGGACCCGCTAGAAAGTGTTTCATTGGACAGCCCCTTTTCTCAGCAGGTGGCAGGAGTGGGTCCTGGGGTGGGAAGCACTGTGTCTCTCTAGTGACAGGGGCATGGAGAAGGTGGAGGGGAGCGTGGACCCATCCATCTTGGTCATGCTGGGTCACTGCCTGGGGCAGTCAGGCTGGGAGAAACCTGGCAGGTCTGACCATTTTGAGGTTCTGGATTTTCTGCATCAGTGAAGGCTCCCGTCATGGTGGTCAGTAGTCAGCTCTTACTGTCAATTCAGTTATGTGTCAAGCAGGCTTCCTGGAGAGGTCCAATTGCAAATGGCGTAGAGGGATGACAGCCTGTCTGCTCCCCGTGGCCTGTCTGTGCTCCCAGCAACTGTCTGAAGTGGCGTCAGCGCTTTCTTTAGACAATGCACAAACCTTTCCTCTGATTTTCAGGCTTACACCTACCACATCCCACCCTCCAAATTCTGAGTAGTGCATGGACTTTTTTTTTCTCTCTGAAATTAGAAAAAAACTTCGACCTTCTTTCATGAAGGCAACGTCAGTACAATTAAACATCTAAAAACACATGAGGTTCCAACAGCCTTGACGAGGGTAATGAGGAGTTTTGCTGAAGGTTTTCTTAATGACACCATTGACCAGGAATTACACAGCAAACTTCTTCAATGTTCTCTCTAACTCATTGATGTCCTTGTGGGTTCAGCTTTTAACCACTGCTCACATCTGCTTTGTCTTGAAAATGCCTAATCTTGGGACAAGTTTGCTTCCCCCACTGCTCCTTCTGGCTCTGGCCAAGAACTTGAAAGCAACTCCCAGCTCCAAAATGTTTGTTTTCCTTCCAGTAAGGACAAGTCCATTCTTAGGAGATGGCTTTATGTTTTTGTGCTCATTCTCCTCCTGCTCTGGCTCCCAACCCTGACCAGTCCAATGAGGGGGGTGAGGAACTTGGTGATTCCAGGTTGCTTTGGACAGACTTGCTTGGGGGGGGGCCTCAGCTTGGCTGTGCAGGCTGGGGGTGCCAGGTGCAGCCTCTGAGAAGGTGAAGGTGGATAGGAAAGAAGTCTGGGATGTTGAGGGTGCTATGTCCTCAGATTGCCCATGCTTTGCAGAGCTTTCTTCCTTTTCCTTTCCTCTTCCTTTCCTTTCTGAAGATTTTATTTATTTGACAGAGAGAGAGAGAGACAGAGAGAGTGTGTGATCACAGGCAGGCGGAGCGGCAGAGGGAGAGGGAGAAGCAGGCTCCCCACTGAGCACAGAGCTGGACTAGGACACATCCCAATCCCAGAGGATCATGACCTGAGCCAAAGGCAGACACCTAACTGACTGAACCACCCACACACCCCGTCTGTCCTGAGATTTCATCTTGAGAAATGTGCCAGTAAAATCATCCTTGGCTCTGAGTAACAGAAACCCTCTCAAACTAGTTAATGGCAGTAAATTATTACAAGTATATAGGAATTTCTTTCGGAATCCAAGGATAGGAAGGAAGCTGGGACTCGGGAACGGCCTGAGAGTTGAACCTAGAAAGTTGTTTGCTCCTTTTCCAGGCCCCTGCTATCTCCTCCTGTCTCCTTTCTTCCCCTGCACTGTCTCTCTCCCATTTCCCTCCTCCCCATCTCTCCTTGTCTCTCGATTTTCCTCCTTCCTGTCTCCTCCTTTTGCCACCCTCCCCTACGTCTCTCCCTTCTTTTTCTCTCCTGACTCTCCCCCAACCTGCACCCCTACTTTCCCTTTCCTCTCCCCTCTTCCTGTGCAGGCCAACCTTTCTCCTGTCTCTGGAAATAAGAAGAAGATCATCCTGATCATTTGAGTTCCTACTTGGCACTCACTTGCAATCACAGGAGGAAATGAACTTTCTAAGTTCAACACCTGTGGAAATTCTCACTGACCTAGCTTGGGGCCAGTAGGCTCCAAAGGTCCGATCACCTGTGCTCAGGGAGGGAGGGCAGTCATGAGGCACAAGAATGGATGCCAGGATCCACACTTGAGCTGTGGGAAGATTGATTCTCAGGGAAGATGGGATGACTCATGGGCCTCCGAGGTGTTTGCCCTGGGATGTACTTGTTGGGCAAATAACAGAAATCCCTTACTCAAGTCGGGGAAGTGATGATGGCACTCACATTGTTGTTCATATGGCTCTGATCATCTGTGTGTGATTTTGTACCATTGCATTATTGTCTTAGTTTTCCACGTTATTACTAACATTTCATGGACTTCTAACAGTTTCATGACAAATAACTTAATAATTTTCTCATTGTGGGACACTGAACTTGTTTAAATTTTTTTTACCATTACAAATAATACAGCAATAGTCATCTTTATGGATAAGACTCTGCGTTTTTTTTTTTTTTTAATAGATTGCTTGACGTGGAATTATAGGATCAGGTTCTTGCTTGCAAATGAGAGAATATGCTGTTGATAGTTAAGCAGAAAGGAATCTTTACACAGGGTATTAAATAGCTCTGGGGATTGGGGTGGTGATGCAGAGAAGTAGGCTTGGATATGACAGCCAGAAACAACGTAGGCAGAATCCGTGCTCCATCCTACTGTGAAACTTCCCAGTGAAACATTTCTGACACTTCCTGATGCTTTGTTCTAATGTCTCCAGTTTTGAACTGCATACACTCTCCCACAGATTATGAAGGACCAGCCGCCGTCAACAACACACTACTGGACAGCTGAGCTCCTCGCACATGGCTATCCATTTCACCTCTCCCTTCTTCATCCAAGTTCCAATGATGGGGTCACATTAGTAGAACCTGGGACCCATAACCTCAGTCTAGTGATAAGGAAGTCTGATAAGTGGATTTTTGGGTTCCTGATATGGGTAGGTAAGATTGTTTTGAAATGACCAAAATACCACGTGATTATTAAAAATATGTCAAACAGCCATGAATGATGGATGCCCACTGTGTATGCAGATGCACATAGAGAGAAAAGACAGCACAGGTTGTAGCAATGGCTCGCTGATATTCTCAAGAGCCATGCTGTTTTCTCTTTCAGTGACAGTGTCTCCCCTCATGGCCCAAATAGCTGCCACATCTCTAAGCATCACATCATTGTTTGATGGAATCCCAAAGAGTAAGGAAAAGGGTAGGAGCAAAAGGGATTTCTCCTTAAGACCTCTTTCTTTCCAAGGATTGAAGTCTTCAGCTTTTGCCTTTTCATGGTCTACATCAAATGCCTAGTCCTAGATCAATTAAGTGGCAGAAGGTGACAGGAGTACTGTGGTTGCCTTAGATCTGGGCTGAGGACATCACTCCCCAAAGTTCAGATTCTTTTCATAGGAAAGTAACATGAATAGCTTTTCAGGAAGCAATAGAATATGCCATAGGAGGTCTTAAGTTTGTTTTTCTATGAATATTTTAAGATTTCTGGTACAGATTGCCAAATTGTTTCCAAAAGGGATTTACCAACTTAAATTCGTATGAACAGCATAGGAGATGTTTACTTCACTACATGCTTGCTGCCTCATGAGTTTTTCCATCTTTACTAATAACCATGATCTGGAACTCTCTTCTTACTAGTTCTGATAGGTTTTTAGATTAAATTGTCTTGACTTTTGTAGGAATGCAATCTTATCATGAATGATTGAATGAAAATAACAGTATAATCTCATTTTTCATAGCTATATTTTAAAGTGCTATTTCTTTTTTTTTAAAGATTTTATTTATTTATTTATTTGACAGATAGAGATCACAAGTAGGCAGAGAGGCAGGCAGAGAGAGAGGAGGAAGCAGGCTCCCTGCTGAGCAGAGAGCCCTATGAGGGGCTCGATCCCAGGACCCTGGGACCATGACCTGAGCCGAAGGCAGAGGCTTTAACCCACTGAGCCACCCAGGCGCCCCAAAAGTGCTATTTCTTATTGTATTGATGGGACCCTTCTGAACAGTCTTAGGTTTCAGTGGTGATAATGAGCATCCCTGTCTTAGTCCTGATTTTAATGTCAAAACTCCAGTGTCATGCTGCTAAGTATGATGGGAGCGGTTCATTCGAGATTTTTCTTATTTCCTTAAATTAAGATACTGGTTCTAAGATGCATCAACTTAATGCTTTGTGGGAAAGAGAGGGGAGGAATTATTTAATAATAACTTTGTGCATTGATTGAAAGACATTATTTCAACAATGTGAAAGAAACATGTCTTATAATAACCAAGAAAGGCATATATTTATTTTCTTCTCATTGACAGTGTCACATAATGAAATACACAATCATTAGATAGAACCAGTATCCTCATGGAAGAGAAGTTCTTTATACAGTATATGCTTTAGTATGTTCAGCAAATATCATTCAGTTCCCAAGTTTTAGGATTTAACAAGAGTCTAAGCATAAGGGTACCCCTAAGAAATTGATGCCCTGATCCAAGAGAGGATATGATTAATTTACTAACGTGTAATCATTTTTGCAATTCTGGGATAGACCATACTTTATTGTTACATATTATCCTTTCAATATTCTGTTGAATTTTCTTGCTTGGCATTTTATTTAGGATTATTATACCTCTTTTCATAAGTGAAGATGATGCATAGTTTGTTGTTGTTGTTATTGTTGTTGTTCTTGTCTAGTTACTATTTCTATCAGACTTTGGGTTAAAATTATGATAGTTTCTTTTTTTTAAGATTTTATTTATTTAAAAAATTAATTTTATTTTATTTATTTTAAGAGCGTGAAAGTGAGAGAGATCACAGAAGGAGAGGGAGAAGCAGCTTGCTGAGCAGGGAGCCCAATGCAGGGCTCAATCCCAGGGCCCCAGGACCCTGAGATCATGATCTGAGCTAAAGGCAGACGCTTAACTGACTGAGCCACCCAGGGGCCCTGGGTTATGATAGTTTCTTTCTTTTCTTTTTTTTTTTTAAAGAATATTTATTTATTTATTTATTTGACAGAGAGAGAGAGAGAGAGAGTGAGAGCTTAAGCTGGCAGAGTAGCACGTAGATGGAAAGGCAGAAGCCAGCTTCCTGCTGAACAAGGAGCCAGATGTTGGGCTTGATCCCAGGACCCTGGGAACATGCCTGAGCTGAAGGTAGTTGCTTAACCAACTGAGCCATCCAGGTGCCCCGAGTTATGATAGTTTCTTAGATTACACAGCTGTTCAGCTTTTTTCCATGTTGCTGAACAGTTCATATGATGAGAGTTAGTAGTGTCTTTTTTTTTTTTTAAGATTTTATTTATTTATTTGAGAGAGAGGCAGTGAGAGAGAGCATGAGCAAGGAGAAGGTCAGAGGGAGAAGCAGACTCCCCATGGAGCTGGGAGCCCGATGCAGGACTCGATCCTGGGACTCCGGGATCATGACCTGAGCCGAAGGCAGTCGTCCAACCAACTGAGCCACCCAGGCGTCCATTTTTTTTTTTTTTAAAGATTTTATATATTTATTTGACAGACAGAGATCATAAGTAGGCAGAGAGGCAGGCAGAGAGAGAGGAGGAAGCAGGCTCCCTGCTGAGCAGAGAGCCCGATGTGGGGCTCGATCCCAGGACCCCAGGATCATGACCTGAGCTGAAGGCAAAGGCTTTAACCCACTAAGCCACCCAGGCGCCCCAGAGTTAGTAGTGTCTTGAAAGTTAAATTCAACGTGTGGACCTGGAGCCTTTTGTGGAAGTAAATATTTGGTCATATTTTCCTTGATTATTGGTCTTAAGAAATTATTACAGGGTTCACTTTGATAATTTATATATTCTCTAGAAAATCTTCCATGCCACTGAGATCTTCAAATTCATTAGCAAAATATATTAGCTAACTGAAATTTATAATTCTTTCCTCTATCTGCTTTATCATTTAAAATTTTACCTTTTTGGTTCTTTGCCAGAAATTTGACTATTTAAATCTGATTTTCCCCAAAGAACCACCTTCATTGTATTTATAATGTTCTTGTTGTATCGTGTTTGGATTATTTTGGTTCCTCTCTGTTTTTCTTGAAAGAATCTAATGTTTTCAGTCCAAGACCATATTACCTACTTTTAACACAGGTAACACAGGTAATTATCTACTTTTAACACAGGTTTGGTTTCCATTTTGATTTGTGACTGTTTTGCTCCTGAATCTTGGAGTTTTGGGAGTTCTCCATGAGTAAATGATGCAAGGCAGGGATATCTGTTCCTTCTCTTTCTGATGTATCCCAAGCATCTAGAGCATTTCCTGGAGCGTAGAAGGGGTGTAATACGTACGTGTTGGCCAAATGAAATAATGAGTCTGGGGAGCTATGGGGAAGCTGCTGGAAGCTTCCTCTCCTGGGGAGACCTCATGGGGCACAGGGAACAAGAGGGGACATGTCACAAGCCTGACTGCGGTCATGAGCTTTTGCTCCTTCTTCTCCCCACCCACAACCAGCTTCCCACACAATATGAAAGAATTTCTTTCTTGGAATATGTGATAGCCATTTTTGAGCTGTGTCCCCTTCACCCTTGCCTGTGACCCTAGGTGGTGAGGTCTCTTGCAGTCCCAGCTCAAGATGCTGGCAGAAGTGTGATGCTTGGGAGAGAAGCCTGTCTGCTGGAAGGTGAAGAAGGTGAATACTAGAGAGGAGACAAGTCGCCTGGACAGATGGACAGGGGCTGAGGCTGTATGACTTGGTTATTTTGATAAACAGACCTATAGTAAGGTTTCATTACTGTCCTTGCAGAGCTCTGAACTTGAGTCCAGAACACTTGACCCATGGCTGCTATGGGGAGGGATGGTTGTGCTGGCCTGTGCCTTAGGAATGACAGAGACCCCCTGGGCTGTTTGGGCATGTGCTCGGCAGGTGGATACCTGCCTCCATCTCCATCTTGAGTTGCCACATCAAGTGCAGGTGCCCCTTGAAGGTAGGATTTCAGATCAGTGATGAATACTGTGTTTAGTACAAGTTGGTTCCATGCATTTGGGGCCTCTCGAGTTACCCAGATCTTAGGCAGGAGGCTCCTAGAACCTGGGAGGGACAACTCACTGGGAAAGCTATAAGGTTCACCATCCCTTGATCTCAAACACACCCTAAGATCGTCCTAGCAAAAAGTAATGTCTTTAGACATGAAAAAGCAGGGCCCCTCATTTCCCACCTAGTCTTGCTGCATAAATGCAAGCAGGAACTAAAGAAGCTCTCTGTACCTTCTTCCACTTGGTAGTGGCCTTTTAAAGATTTTTATTTATTTATTTGTTTGACAGACAGAGATCACAAGTAGGCAGAGAGGCAGGCAGAGAGAGAGGAGGAAGCAGGCTCCCTGCTGAGCAGAGAGCCGATGTGGGGCTTGATCCCAGGACCCTGGGACCATGACCTGAGCTGAAGGCAAAGGCTTTAACCCACTGAGCCACCCAGGCGCCCGGTAGTGGCCTTTTGGACAAGGCAAGTTCAGTCTCACAGGCTCTGCTGGACATGGGGATGAGTGAGATGAGCTCTTGCCTTCCAACTAGTCCCAGTCAATCAGAGGAAGTGGGGTAAGGGCCCAGGAAATAGGAGTTTGGTCAGGCTAGTGGCTTATATTGAGTGTTAAGGGCTCAGTTGGGATGATGGACTGGAGGGACAAGGTGGACAAGGGGGCCGTCCAGGAGATCACAGAGGCTGAAACTGAGCAGCCTGATGGCCACAGAAGGGGAGATGTGAAGCCAGTAAGATCAGGAAGACCCTCCTTCCCAGGCACTTTCTCAATGCCATTTACTTCCAGGGCCTCAACAAAGAGTCCCAAGTATATGGGCTACAAAATAAACTTTGGGTAGAAAGTGTCACAGGGGAGATAACCTCTAGGTATTGTCACGAAGTTTGTGTTACCCTTAGACTAGCCTCTTTATTTCTGGCAGAAGGTTAAAAACTATACAAATAATTTTAATGGACATAATTATGTTCTCATCACAAAATAATGTGGCATAGTTCCATAATTACTCAAAAGTGATCATTGTGTGAACAGCTATTAATTAGTGAATGGCTTTGGAAAAAATTTCAATAGATTTGGGAAGCATTGTTAATAACCCATTATGATATGTCTGGGGGTCAAATCACCATGTCGTGTCAAAGCATAGATTTATGGCTCCATTTTTAGTCTTTTCAGAATAATTAAAAATGTGCTGTGCATCTGACTGGGCAGATTTGAGGCATGAAAACCATATATCTGTATTAGGAAGAGAACGGGTCATTTCCGGCCAAAATGGTGATCAAAGCTCTTTTGACATCCATTTGGCAAGCGTATGCACGTTTTAGAGTTTCTCAAAAAGTATTAGTGATTTTAGATAAATAGCATTCAGCTTTTCTTCCCCTCCCCTCATGTCCTTCTCTCAAGCAAGAGAAGAAAAGCACCATTTGTCAGGAACTTCTGACCTTGACTTGGACGTCTGGGGAGTCCAGCTGTATGCGGTTGTAAGAAGGGGTACTTCTGCGTTACTCTTTGTCCTTCTCCAGAGTGGGTCTGAGTGAAGCAACTCTGCCCTTAGCTCTAAGGGAGACCCTCTCCCTTTTTGGGGGTGAGAGTGTGGTGCTGGAATCCCATTTTGATTCCTGGAAGCCTTGTTGGGGAGGGGAGGAAGTTGGTTCTGCCTGACTGCCTGTGTGTCCCAGGTGCTTTGCCCACCATTTGCGTACAGTATGTCAGCCTTCCAGTGGGACAGGTATTGTCACCCCTGTCTTAGCTGTGAGGAAATGGAAGCTCAAAGAAGAGAGCGACCCTGCAAGATGGTTTATCTTGAGAAGGAAGCCAAAGGCTGGCGAGAATTTTTAGGTCCAATATGCTGTCTGATATTTGGCTTTCTCTGGGGACTTACCTATGAAGAGGTCATCTGGCTCAGGGTTTGCTTTGTCCTGTGGACAGGGTGCTCACCACCACATGACTTGTTCCCTTCCGCATGAGTGATGAGTATACACGCTCATCGTTGAAACCAAAAGTGCACAGAAAAGATGATCGCGCCCCCATGCCCCTTCTCATCCTTTTACCAGAGGAAATCCCTCTTAGCAGTTGAGTGTGTATCATTCCAAACACCTTCTTATGAACAGATGAATACATAGATTTTTAGTGAAAGTAGGATCATGTGTACAGCACTGTGATCTGCTTCTTACTCAGTAGTAAACTGCGGCGACGCGCTCACGTATGCATGTGTATCTTCTTTATCCTGTTGATCTGCCACCGACCAGCTCTTCAGCTATCACCTGTTTGTCATTTATCTGTCTGGTTGCTTCTATCCTCAAAATAGAACTGACCACTTTTTTTTTTTTTTTAAGAGAGAGGGATGGGCTGGGGCAAAGGGAGAGGGAGAGAATCTCAAGCAGGCTCCATGCCCAGTGTGGAGTGGGATACGGGGCTCCATCCCAGGACCCCAAGATCATGACCTGAACCAAAATCAAGAGTTGGATGCTTAACTGACCGAACCATCCAGGTACCCTGATCTGACCCCTTTTGACCACTTGTACCTCCCTGTCCATCTCTTACTTGGATTATTGTCGTAGCTTCCTCCCTGGAATCCCTGCGTTCACCTTTGGCCAGCGCTGTAGTCTTTCTTAACCCAGCAGCCGCCAGAATGTGACCTTCACAAGGCTGATTAGGTCATAACACTTCTCCACTGAAAACTCTCCCATCTGAGTAAAAGCTGCAACACTCACATAGCCTTGGAAGGTCTCTGTGGCCCCCCTCCTCCTGCCAGCCCTCTCCATTTCTTTGACTTCATCTCCTGCTGTTCTCAGCCTTGTTCACCCGGTGGCTCTGTGGGCCTCCTCACACTGCCTTGGACTCAACAACATGCTCCTGCCTCAGGGACTTTGAATTTAGTGTTTGTACTGCTTGCAATGTCCTTCTGTGTGGCTTCCTCTTTTCCTTCCTTTCAAATATGTTGCTCAATGTAGCCAAGGCCTTCCCTGACCACCCCTTGATGGACTGGTATAATTTTTTAAGGTGATTTTTAGAAACCATATACCGGTATGCCCCAAGTCAAAGCAGCATTATACTGATCACTGAAATAATAGGAACATTTTAATTTACATGAGGAAAAAGACCAACCTGTTCATCCCTTCTGTTGGTCTCTCTTTGCACCTGCACTGCACTGATGGATTGGGCATGAAGAGTAGGGATGAAGGAATGGCAGTCTTGGCATGGTCAAAGGATGTGGAGAGGCAGCAATCTGACAAGCAAGCAGGAAAGAGGAGGGTGTGGTTAGAGGATGACGCTTGAATTACTGATGTTGGGAGAAGAGTGCTATTGGTAGATGACAAGGTTCTGGGGTGTGACTCTGGATGGCCGAGAAGGGATGGAGGGAGGAAGATACTGGAATGAAGGGGTCTAGGAAGTGGAGGTCAGCGTGTACGATGGGTCTTCCATGTGGACGCTGGTTCCCTAGGAGCTCGGAAGCACTGAGGGTGGGAGGAAGATGAGTGTCATGAGCCTAAGTCTTAGATGAATGAGTTGCTCATCACTGGGAGAAATTTTGATATGACAGGAGAGAAGAAGGGAGCTCTTCCTCCTATCCCTGAGGATGTAGGGAAGTGGTATCTCCTTGGAAGGCTAGGATTGGGAGAAGGTAGGAAGGTTTTTCAGTAGAGGCTGAAGATCCCAGAGAATTTTAAACTATGGAGCTGTAGTTCTAGAAGGCCTAGTGGAAGTTTGGGATGTGAGGGGAGCTATATATTAGGGAACTATGAGTATTAAAATTCCTAATTGAAGATTTCAGACATTCCTCATGAAATAGTATATTTCTAGCATTTTATATCCATTTCCCTTTGTAATTTACCAACTTAAGTATAATTAGCATCTGACAGAAGGCCAAAGAAATTGCTGCTTTCTTTCTATGGACTTAATGATGGCATCATTGTCTCAGCTGGTATATAACCTCGAGGCCATGAATGAAAAACACCTTGGGCTCTGTTGGCATACCCCTCTTTCCCTAAGCTCAGACCCAAGTCCATGAGCCCAGCTGGTTAGTTTCCAGCTCCATTCCCCCTGAATTCCATCCTCTGAACAGCAGAGCCTTGGCACAGACATCAGAACATTGACAGCTAAGGCAGGGTCAGGGGGGCACCTTCCATGGTTTCTTGGCTGTGGACGTTAGTGAGACTCACAGAGAGGGCTGTCTGAGCTCATGAGGTTGCCCAGAAACCCCATTTTTACTCCTAGTTCTGGGGAAACCTCTCTTACTCTACGACTACATGAGAGAGAGAGAGAGAGAGAGAGAGAGCCAGAGAGCCTATAAAAATGTCCAGCTGGTTTCCTGGTATACAGTAGGTTGTTTTTCTCTTAGTCAAAAGGCAGCCTGGTGGCAGTGGGGTGTCCACGTGGCTAGTTCAACGCCCCCCCATGTTTCGCGAGTGCCGCTGGCTGTGGGCCCATCTATCAGGCTGTTGCTGTCACGGAGGAAGATGCTGGGGCCCAGCCATGAATCACAGTGTGAGAGCTGCTCATAATTGCCTTATATGTGTTTTCAGTTCACAAATTTAAAACCATTTACTGCTGGGAACAGATGTTAAATTCAGGACGCTTGTCAACTATTGGCGCTATACACAAAAAAATGCTTAAAATTAGAAGCCTGATTGAAATTTAAGTACAGTGATCACAGTGGTTGGAACTGAAATAATTGTAGCGGTAAACAGCTTATTGTGGGAGGTGGGAGTAAGCTGAACTTGAATGTGAAAGCCTATGATGCTGATTATTACGGGGATTCTCCAGGGAAGGTTAAATTAATTAATATTTAATTGTGATAGAAACTCTCTAGCTGTACTTCAGGAACATTTATTCTCTTATCACTTAGGTGGACGAGCCATGTGGCATCTGTGGTCATGGTGAGAGCGGGAACCATCATACACTGGGCAACTACTATGTGCCAGATATTGGACTTGAATCTTTCTTGGTCTGATTCATGTCTGGACCGTTGGTGGTTCTCCAGGGCTAGGAAGGACTAGCAATTTAGGTGATCCCTGCTTTGGCCAGTTAAATTACGGTAAAATTATGTAATTTAAAACTTGCTGAGTTAACAATTTTTATATACCCGACTCAGTGACATTGAATACATTTGTAATGTTTTGCAGTCATTGCCACTTGCCATTTTGAGCACTTTTTCATCCCCAACAGAAACTCCATACCAGGGACACCTGGGTGGCTCAGTTGGTGAAACATCTGTCTTCAGCCTAGGTCATGACCCCAAGGTCCTGGGATCAAGTCCCACATCAGGCTCCTTGCTCAGTGGGGAGCCTGCTTCTCCCTCTGCCTGCAGCTCCCTTTGCTTGTGTGGTCTCTCTCTCTGGCAAGTAAATAAATAAAATCTTAAAAAAATAAAAAGAAACCCCATACGTATTAAATAGTAACTTTCCATGCCTCCCTCTCCCAGCCCCAGGTAACCTCTATTCTATTTTGTGTCTCCATGCATTTGCCTTGGCCACATTTGGTAAGGCTGATGTCACCTCTCTTTGACACCCAACACCAAAAAGAGGTTTTCCATCCTCACAGTAAGGACCCCTTCCAGGATGCACAGCTAGACAGGCTGGGTGGTGACCCCTCTGGGCCTCTTGGAGCATCACAAAGAGGGTGTGCTCAGAGAAGTCTGGGTGTTGGCAGCCGAGCTCTTGGAGACCTGTTCCCCCTGCAGAGGCCCCATGCCAGCTCCCTGCTCTGCCCCTTATCCTTCCCTGTCCTGCCGGGCTCAGGACGGAGTACATGCTGCGTGCCTGCTAACTTGTAATCCTAGTCTCCACTTAGGAATTCCTCCAGGAAGCTTTCCCTGGTTCTGCCATGACTCGCATCCTCTGTTGGGTCTGGTGACCTTCCAGAGGATTCTGCATGTCTTGTATCCCAGTGCTGATGACACTGGGTTGTGTCTGTTTGCTTGCCCATCTGCCACACCAGCTGGTAGGGTGTGTAAGAGCAACCCCAGGTCAATCAGCTTTGGCCCCAGGTCAATCAACTTCAGCCCCAGTATTAGCCCTGGGTGTAGGTACTTGGTAAGTCAGTGGGGGATGAACCCTCACCACAACTTCCAACCTTGGGGAGAATCACAGTGTGTGGCCCCTTCTCTGCCTGCTTGTACTGGCATCTGCCCTATGTTTCCCCGGTTCCTGAACTCATGGGGCTGCCCTGTCTCCAGACCGCAGGGGACAGGCGTGCGTGGAGGGTGTGTGCAAAAGCCGCTACAGGGTAGGATCTTAGAGCAGCCAGAAAAGCCTGGCCCAGCCTCAGGTGACAGGGTCCTCTGCTTGGGGAATATACCCTGACCCCTTGAGGGGAAGATGTGTTGTATGCAAAAGGGTGTTGGCTGGAATTCAAGTGAGTCAGGTCAAGACTCAGTTTCCCTGTTGTGTTCTGCGGTTTGTTCCTCGACAGGAATCCTAGCTGTACTCGAGGGCTGTGCTCTCCACTGGCCTGCTTATATCCTCCGGCTGTGGTTGCTGGGCTGTCAGCAAAGCAGATTTTTAATTTTCCAAAAGCCACAAGTGTTGTTTCTGTTGGAGATGAAACAGAGATAACCTGTTTCTGTCTCGCTGGGTGCTTTGTGTCAAGATAATATCATTGGATAAATGTTGTGTTTTAGTCTTGGTTCTTGTGTGAGGAACTCCATGCACAGCACAGAGAGAGTGCCAGTTATCCTGTGGGAGGCCCTGGACATATAGGACGATCAGAGATCAAGTCTGAAACATGTGGGACTTGACAAGGAAGAAGGGTGACTGACTGTGTCTATTGGTAGTAACGGGGACACATGGCCAAGGAGGGTCATGGCCCTCACATCTGTTTTCATCTGATGCATCCTCTCTCACAAAAGCACATCTTATAGGTTTGTGTATGTAATTTTTTGATTGCTAGAAGTTACTTACTGATGAAGACAGATTTGAATCCGTATTCCTTCACATACTAGTTCTGTGACCTTAGTTCTCTTCCCTCTTTGGGCCTCGGTTTTCTCATCTGTGAATTGGGACAGCAACCCCAGCCTGCTAGGGTGAGGTGAGAATGAATGAGATAAAGCGAGGGCTCACCACCGGGCCTGGTCCCTCGAAAACCTGAACTATAGGGGCAGTGCGGTGTTAGTTCAGTTACTGCATAGAATCCTGACTTATGCGGAATTTGGATTGTAGTGTCTCCCTTGGTACCAGACAGACTGGTTTCTACTGTCTCTCTTCTTCCCGGACTAGAATCACGAGTGATTCTGATGCTAAGAAAAACTGACTCTGGGGCCCAGTCAGAGGACTCTGGGAGGGCATCCCAGCCAACTCTGTGCCTCCCTTGCTTCTCTTCGGGGGTATCCCTTCCCAAAGTGTGGGACATCATGGCCATGAAAGAGAGATGTTGGGCATGGCAAAGTGTTCTCTAGGTGATCAGGGCTGATGAGGGAGGCCCATCTTGTGGCAAGTCTGGGAGACCTGGTGTTGTCAACAGGGTGCTCCTCAGAAGGAGAGAGCTGTTTATGTTGTGTATGTGGTGTGTGTGTGTGTGTGTGTGTGTGTGTGTGGCAAAGGAGGCTTCTCTGTGCTTAGGGACCTGGGCTTAGCCCAGCTGTCTCATGTTGACTAAAGCTGCTGCTGAGACAGATGTTCTTTGGTTTAGAGATTCGTTACAGGGTATTTAGTGCAAAAACTGGAGGTAAACCATTACTGCTCAAAGATTCACACTGTGCACTAAAAGGTCTTTATAAGCAATCTGATTTAATGGGCAGATAACCCGGAGTACCGGCGATAGTCATCTGTCACCTACTGAGCACACTTGGTCAGGTCGGGGTGGGCAAGCCAGCGGGCAGCAGTCTTGCAGGGCCTGAACTTGCTGTCTGAGCCCAAAGATCCATCACAAGCTGTTTTTTAACATGCCTAGCAGGGACCCCATCCTCCCCACTGTCCCCAGTCCTGCTGGCCCCTGAGCCAGACCCTGGTGTGGGAAGGTAGAGGCAGAGAGCTGGGCCTACAAGTTAAGTGTGGTCACTTCTCCCTTTTCCTGCCCCGCAGCCCCACTACTACCTCTGAGCTTGTATGTTGCCAGAAGTTCTCACGGGCCCTGGATGCGATCAGGCTGTGGTTTCAGGAGGAGAGGGAGTGATCTATGCAGCTCTGAATTGCCTGAGGTCAAAGTGCTTGAAGCTTCAGAAGCTTCTTCGTCTTCGAAACAGCTCAGGTTATAGATGCTGGGAGAACGCTGCTGCCAGGTGTAGCTCCCGGGGGCTTGGGCAACAGTGGAGGTGAGATGCAGTGTTCCTCATGCCTATGCAGTATGGGGCTGCATTCTCACTGGTGTTGTGTCTATAGTAGGTTCTGGAGAAGTCTGAAGGATGGCTGGCCATTGCAGCTGGAATGCCCATCATTTCTACAAATATGTTCCTTCCTCAGGATGATGGAAACTGGTTTTCTGGTTAGCCACAGGATTCTCTTTCCTTCTGTCTATTTCATCGTCCATCTGGAATGGTGTCTCCTCTCAAAAGCCTCGATAGCAAGGCTATCTTTTCTTAGAACAACTGAGAGAAAGAAAGATAATGAAAATGAGCCAAGAGAAAGTCCTGAAGAATGAGATCTCCATTGAGTTTACTCAGCTCTGTAAAAGTCTATTTACGCTGACGAATATTTCCATGTTTCATCTCATTACTCCGTATGTATTCATACATCAAGTCAACATGGCGTGTGACTCGCTCTGGTGAAGTGGAACTGGAGGTCAAGACATCCCATGATCCGGTAGCCACAGGGACGCTTGCTGTGGAACACCTGACTGGTTAACAAATGGTATTCTGGTTCTGGACTCCCTCAGGGCCTATAGCGCTCCTCACAGTAACTCACAACAGAAGCATGGCTGCTCATCTGTAACACCCATCCCAGCCTTCCCCGGCTCCCTCAGGCACTCCCTGAGACTCGAGGAGCTGGTAGCAGATGGATGCATCTGGCTTTCTATTCCCCTGTGTCAGAATCCTCTTCCCTTGTGAGGAACCAAGTCCGGGTCCTTGGTGTGAGAGCGGGGGGCCTTGCACAGCAGGGCAGGCTCTGTGTGGGCCATGGTGCCAAAACTCAAAGCACTGTTGGCTTGGAGAGATGTGTACCTAGTCACCGGCTTTGCCTTTTCACATGAGCCCGTCTGTGGAGATGCTCCGCCCCTTGTGGGGTTTGTAAGGGCATCAGAAATGTACCCCCACCAACTTCCATTCATGTTAAACTTCTTTTTTTTTTTAAAGATTTTATGTATTTGACAGAGTGAGAGAGCACAAGTTGTGGCGGGGGGAGGGGCAGAGGAAGAGGGAGAAGCAGGAAGCTTCTCCGCACTCAGTGGGGAGCCTGATACGGGACTCAATCCCAGGTCCCTGGAATCATGACCTGAGTGGAAGGCAGATGCTTAACTGACTGAGCTATCCAGGTGCCCCATCATGTTAGACTTCTTAGAGCTCTGCTTCTTTTTTTTTTTTCTCCTTTTTTTGTTGTTATGTTGTTTGATGTTAAGTCAATACCCTTTATCTGTAAAGCTTTGATCCCAGCTCTGGAGGGCATTGATGGTTCAGTTCCTTCCTCTATGGTCAGGGCTGGGACCTGGGTCCAGAAAGGCAGAGGCTCCAAAGCAATACAGAGCCTGGGAGCTTGGCTTGGTGTCATACCCATCGTCCTGTCTCAGAGTCAGGTGGGCCTACT
Source organism: Enhydra lutris kenyoni (assembly GCF_002288905.1). NCBI lineage: Eukaryota > Metazoa > Chordata > Mammalia > Carnivora > Mustelidae > Enhydra > Enhydra lutris. Next base: position 7,183,460 of record NW_019154089.1, on the reverse strand, counting down.
GAGCTTGTGGAGCAGGGTTGGCCACCAGGGCAAAGGCATTTCATGGGGCCCTGCACTATGGCCCACTTGACTTGGGCTCTGTGATTGAGTAAATTCTGGAATGATAAGAGCAGAAGAGAAAAGTGACAAAAATTTGCCTCTGAAAAGTGGCTCTGAGTTTCTGGGTTCTCCATGGGGTCTCTTTAGATTTGCTCTGGACTTGGTTGATTTTTTAGCCACAGAAACAGACTCAAGTCTAGAAAAACCATCAGTCCGAGGCAAACCAGAGTGGCAGTTTACCCTGCCTTGGGATGAACAGAGACAGTTGGTCCTCACTCTCTGAGAAGCTGTGTCTGACCTTAGGTTAGGAGCCATATACGGGCAGCAAGGCTCTGTCCTCTTCCTGGGTGGGCTGTGCCATTACCTTCTCCAGGCTCCCTTAAGAAGATAATCACACTGGTTTGGCCCTTCTCTTCTGTGTCCCCTCTATCCTTTCTTGCTCCGTATTGGCCTCTGTCAGCCTCTTTCCATCTTCTCTGCCTCAAAACATTATCACGATTACCTCAGTTGGCCTGCTACAGGACCTATTAGTTTCCTCCTTGGTGTTTTCCAGTGGCTCTCTGGGGCCTCAAGTGTGGTGTTTGTGTGCAGTGGGGCCAAGCTTTAGGCGGGAGCTTGGCTCAGCTGGGAAGGCCCCATTTTCCTCAGAGTCCTTGTCCTGTTTTGGTGAGTAGAGGGACACTAGTCCTGGGCTCACGAGCCCTGACATGGACCTTCCACAGCAGGGTTGCTCACGGGCCTTGGTCTTCTTAAACCCAAGCCACAGTTTTGGGGTGGGGCTGCCCTACTCCTCTGTCACGCTGGCTGCTTGCGTAATGAGTCCTGCCTCGAGGCAGCTCACTCCCCCTCTGTGTCTTACCCCTCTCCAGACTGCAAGCTCTTCCTGGCTGCTCAGTCTGACCCTCAAAGCTGGGACCTGTGTGCTGGTCCCTGCCTGCTGCCAGGAGTAGAAGCTGTCCAGATGATGACGCTTGACGATCGGAGGGGTAGGGACACTTTTTTTTTCCTCTTAAGAGAGATAGTAAAACTTTAATGAGTAGAAAGATTCTCCCACCGATCCAGAGGCTGAGAACAAGGGGAGCGTACATAATCAGGGTGTAGTCCTCTGGGGCTCTTGTCTGAGGTGGCAAATGCAAAGTCCACCCCCGTGTCACACATAGGCCGGCCAGGTCAGGCTCCTGAGCTCCCAAGCTAGGGCTCTGCAGCAGCCTGGAGTGAAACGAGGTGGTGTGGAGATACGGTGAATACCTGTAATGTCCAGAAAAATCAATTTGTGTCACGATCAGAGTGTAGAATTGGAGTGTAACAGGGGCTTAAGGAGCTGATGGGAGTCTTCAAAGGGAACTGGGCTTTCAGGCATGGATTTTGACATTTACCCAAGAGGAGCAAAGGAGCCCAGGAAATCGCATGTCTGTGGCACTCCTTAAATATTGCTTCCTGCACCAGGCCCTTGACCTTGCCTGGAAGGGCCTGTGTAGGATGCCGTTCCTGAAGGCTCATCTTTGTGGTTGAGCTCCCAGCACCAGGCACCTGCTCGGAGGGAGGCCGGTTCCTCAGTCCCAGGAGGAAGCCTGCTGCTCTGCGTGAGGGCTGAGGTTCTCTTTTGGCTGCTTTCACTTGGGGCAGAACTGTTTGGGAGGGCTCTTTCTGGGCCTTTTTTTCCCTTAGGCAGGATGGGTATGAGGCACTGACTGTCCTGCCTGGGGCTGAACCTCGAGAGTGGGCTGGGAGGCATCACAAGGAGAAGAGGATGTGAATCCTGTGATTTGGATAGGAGCTCGTGGCCTGGGATTTCAGCAGAGAGCACAGGAAGCAGGCAAGGTGCTGCTGGGGTCATTGCCCCCTTCCACACCTCACCCTGTTATGTATTTGTATTCTTAAATGGGTCCTTCCTCCCTACTTCCCTCCCTTCTTCTCTTCCTCCCTCCCTCCCTCCCTTCTTCCCTTTCTTCCTCCTTTTCCTTTTCCTTCCCTTTCCTTTCTTTTCCAGAGAGGGTGAGGAGAGGGAGAGAGAGAATCCTAAGCAGGCACCATGCCCAATGCAGAGCCTCTCAACGGGCTCAATCTCATGACCCTGAGATCAGGACCTGAGCCCAAGTCAAGAGTCAGACACTTAACCGACTGAGCCACCCAGGTGCCCCTGGGTTATTTTTCTTTTAATGTAGGGAGTTGCTGGGAAGAAAAACAATAGGCCGCAATCTTCCCATCAAGAAAAATCCTGGCAATATCATAAAAAAAAAAAGAAATAAAAAAAATTTATTTGACTGAGTGAGAGAGAAAGAGAGAGAGCACACACAGCAGGGAGAGCAGCAGGTTGAGGAAGAGGGAGAAGCAGACTCCCCACTGAGCAAGGATCCCGATGTGGGGTTTGATCCCAGGACCCTGGGACCATGACCTGAGCCAAAGGCAGACGCCTAACAACTGAGCCACCAAGGTACCTGAAATATTTTTAAGGTTAGAAAACTCAAGCTACAGAAAGGGGAAAAAAAAAAAACCATCAAAACACCCTGAAACCATCCCCCCCAATCCCAACCCTCTTCTTATAGACAACTGGGGTTCAAGTTTGTCATGAATTCCCTTTGGGAAGAATTCAGCATATAGTTTTATGTGTGAATCTGTAGTCTTTAAACTCATAAAGAGGATTATGTTTTTCTACACTTTGCTCTTTTTCCTCTCCAGATAATAATTTAGCCTGGAGATATTTCTTGTCAGTAGGTACAGATCTCTCTCATCACTTTTTCATAGCTGCATAATGGTTCTGATTGGAATAAACTACAATGTTCTCTAATTAATCTCCTTGATGGTCAGTTTGGTTGGTTCTTTTTTTTTCTTTGTTCTTTTTAACAATGTGGTAATGACTTTATATATATTTCTTGGGGAGCCTTGGCACATAAGTTCAAAGAGTACATCCTAGCGGTGGACCTACGAGGTCAAAGGGAATATGAAAAATTTTTATTTTATTTATTTATTTGACAGAGAGAGAGAGAGAGAGAGAGATCACAAGTAGCCAGAGATAGGCAGTTGCTCTCTGAGCAGAGAGCCTGATGTGGGGCTCGATCCCAGGACCCTGAGATCATGACCTGAGCCAAAAGCAGAGCCTTAACCCACTGAGCCACCCAGGCACCCCAAGGGAATATGAAATTTTAAATTTTGATAGACATGATCTTGTTGAAACCAAGGCAGACAAGGAGACAGGCATGGAAATTGTCTGTTGTATGGTTTTTATTTTCCGTAAACTATTCACACCTACTTTTCTTTTTCCTCTTGAGTATTTCTCATTGGTTTTTGTGAGTCTTGATAAATTAGTTGTTTGTTGGATATGTTGCTATATATGCTTTCCAACTTTCTTTTTTGAGGGCATAGGTAAAATTTGACTGCATAAATGCTTATGCATTTCTTTTTCCATGATAACATTTGGATTTTGTGCCACACTTCGAAAAGTGTAGGGCCAGAATTCTGCTCAGCCTCTGATTGGCTCCATGACCTACAAACCTTGCTGGGCAGAGCTGCTTGTGAAAAAATTATAGGAGAGTGTGTGTATAGGGTATAGGGGCTTAATATCTGGTATGACTTAAAGCTAGATCCTACATTGGCCTATTAATGTGTGCTTTATCATTGAAAAATCTCTTAAGGAAGAATTTTTGCTTCATCTGTAAGTCCTTTGGTCTGGAAGGTGTGAGGTTTCCCTTATGAGTGTCTGTTCTGTACTTGAGGGTTTCTCTCTCTGGAGAGGCACAGGGCGTTCCCTGGCTCAGACCCACTTGGAGGTGTCAGTGGGCCTCTGGGTGCACGTGTACTTCTCTCTTCTGGTGGGAGCATGCTCTGCGGCCAGGCAGAGATCTGTAGGTGCTCTTGACACAGCTCAATTGGATCTTACTGGGGCACAGCCTTGCAAATGGAAGGAGTTTCTATCTTGGCAACGAATAGCAATGGACTTGCTCTCATTCAAGCCCCCTCTTGACGTGTCAGGACTGCAGCAACCCAATACCTAGCTTTGGCTGACATCTGTCAGACAGGGGAGGGCCAAATGTAAAGTTTTTGGAGCTGTTTTCTTGGGTGCTTTCTGTCTTTTTTATATGAAATAAAATGTACAAAACTCTGATTCTCTTACTGTGTTCTGCATGAAAAGGGCAATCTGTACTTGGCTCCTCAGAATAATTGAGTAGTTAAAGACTTTTGTATTCCTTACATATTATCATTTTAATTGCTTCAATAAGATGTGCATACATATAGTCTCATTTTTGAAAAGGAAACCCGTACTAAGAAAAGCTGTATCCTCCTTGGACCAGCCTGATCTCGGTTCCATTCCCACCTTCCTAGAAGTTGCTATGGTTCTCAATCTGGTACATATCTTCCAGATCTTTATTCTATCTCTATACATACAGGTGTGTCCATGGAAAATCTGTACTCTTTATTTGTATGGGTCTATGTGTAGTAATGTGTGTCTGTTTGTATTTATAAAAACACAAGAAGTAATATACCATATGTCAGTCTATATGACTTGCTTAACAAACATTCACTTAACAAAATATCTCTGGAAACTAGCCGTGTCCTCACCAACAGGTCCACCTCATTTTATTTTATTTTATTTTACTTTACTTTTTACGTTATGGAGGGGAGAGGGGTAAAGGGAAAGGGAGAGAGAGAATGTCTTTTTTTTTAAAAATTTTTCTTTTTTTAAAGATTTTGTTTATTTATTTGATTGACAGAGATCACAAGCAGGCAGAGAATCAGGCAGAGACAGAGAGGAAGGGAAGCAGGCTCCCTGCTGAGCAGAGAGCCTGACGCGGGGCTCCATCCCAGGACCCTGGGATCATGACCTGAGCTGAAGGCAGAGGCGTTAACTTCTTAACTGAGCCACCCAGGCGCCCCAGAGAGAGAGAATGTCTTAAGCAGACTCTGTGCTGACCATAGAGCCCTACTTGGGACTCAATCTCACAACCCTAAGATCATGACCTGAGCTGAAATCAAGAGTCAGATGCCCAAACAATGGAACCACCCAGGCACCTCTAAGTCCATGTCATTTAAAAAACCCCTTCATTGGGTTTGGGGGGTAGGAAAAGAATAAATGAAACAAGGTGGTATCGGGAGGGAGACAAACCATAAGAGACTCTTAATCTCACAAAACAAACTGAAAGTTGCTGGGGGAGGGGTGTCGGGAGAGGGTGGTAGGGTTATGGGGAGGGTATGTGCTATGGTGAGTGCTGTGAATTGTGTAAACCTGGCAATTCACAGTCCTGTACCCCTGGGGATAAAAATACATTATGTTTATAAAAAATAAAAAAAAATTTAATAAAAAATTAAATATAGAAAAAAAAGCCCTCCATGGTTGTGGTAGGCAGAATAATGTCTGTCCATCCCATAATGTCCGCACCCTAACGGCTGGAACCTATGAATATGTTCCCTTACCTGGCCAAGGGATTTTGCAGATGTGGCTAAGGGTTGGGACCTTGAGGTGGGGAGATGATTTTGGATCAGCAGGGTGGGCCCAGTTGAATCACCAATCCTCAATGGTGGAAGATGAAGTCAGGGATGGTAAGAGAGACCTCGTGTGTAAAGGACCTCCTGTTGCTGGCTTTCAAGACTGAGGAAGGGGGCTCAGGAACCAAGTAAGACAGTGATCTCTATGAACTGGGAATATCCCTCAGTTTCGAGTCAGCAAGAAAAGGAACCTCTGTGAACAAGTGCAGAGAACAGAATTCTGTGGGCACCCTGAATGAACCGGGGTTGGGTTCTCCCCGAGAGCCTCCAGAAGGGAACGCAGCCTGCAAACACTTGGGTTCAGTCTACTGAAAGGTGCTTTACCGGACTTCTGACTTCTGGAAAATACTGTAAGAGAATGCATTTGTGTTGTTAAGTCACTAAGTTTGTAGTAATTTGTTAAGGCACTGTGAAAAGATTTTAATCTAGAACCAGTGAATAGGAATGGAGTATTTCACGCATGCGCCCTCAGAATGGGACTTAAGAATGGGGAGACTGATTCCCGTAAATGCTTGGCAGAAGAACATCTGGCAAGAATCCCTCCCCATCCTTGAGCTGAGGAACTTACTGTGTGGGCTTCGGCTGTACTTTCTGCTCCCTGCCCGCAGCTTCTGCATTCCTTGCCATAAACACAACCTGCCCCAGACCCTCAGCGGAGTGCTTGTAGCTTACTACAGCATGTGTTGCCCAAATTGCAATTCCTCTGCTGTTTGAATAAACTCAGTTTCTGGTAATTCCAGCCTACCTCCGTTTTCTTCTTTATTTACTTTGACAACAGCAATAGAAGAAAAATACAGTGGTGTTTCCCCTTGTGACCACCCCATATTTAGTTAGCTATACCCTTGTTGATGATAGATGTTTAAGTTTGCAGGTTCCTCTCTTACCCATGGTCCAGCCAAGAATTCCTTGTATCCACTTCTTTGTGCCCATGGGAAGGTGTTGTTCTGAGAGAGTGTTTTCTAAAATTATCTTTGGTAATCCCCAGGAAGAAATACATTTTATGTAGTGACCCAGTGAGTGTGCACATTACATGAAAATTTTAAGAAATTATACTTGTCCCTGCTACCTGTGTCGCATTCTAGTGTTTTATAGGCTAGTATTCATTTCGTTCGAGATCAGTGCTAGTTGCCAGCCACCATCATTCTCAGTTCACAAATAGATCTCAACCTATGTTTTAACAAACACTGATCTAGAAGCTGCCTGGGCAGGTTATCATGTAGTAAGCCTGAATGAACATGTGCCCTGACTACCACTCAGCCCATCAGGGACCTTCAAAAATGGCTAGTTCATTTCTGATGACATAGTCTCTAGTTCTGCAATCAGAAAATCTAGAAATAAGCTATTTTAGGATATATGTCATTTTAATGCTATGGTTTAATATTTCCAAAATTATTTTTATTTTTAAAGTTTTTTATTTTGAAATAATTATGGATTCACAGGAAGTTGCTAAGATATTACAGAGAGGTCCTGTGGACCCTTCCCTCAGTTTCCCCCAGTGGTTACATCATGCATAATTATGGCACAGTGTTAAAACCAGGAAGCTGACATTGATCCAGTGTGTTTATATAGTTCTGTCATTTTATCACTTGTATAGACCTGTGTCATTCCCATTGCATTTGGGATACGGAAATACTCTGTTGCTGAAAAGCTTCCCTCTTGCTACTCCTTTGTACTCAAACCCATCCCCCTTTCTTCATCTATCCCTAACCTTGGTAATTACTAATCTGTTTTCCATATCTATAATTTTGTCATTTTGTGAATATAATATAAATAAAATCTCATTTATATATAATTATATATCTTAGATATCTTATAGTGACGTTTGGAGACTGACCTTTTCCATGCTGCATAGTGACCTTGAGATGCATTGAATTTGTGTGTATCAATAATTGCTTTATTTTCATTGATGAATAGTGTTACATGCTGTGGATGTATCATGGTTTAACCATTTACCTATTAAGGGAGGTTTTGGGTGGTTCCAATTTTTGGCTTTTGTAATGGGTTATCAGCAATCATGTATAAAGTGTTGTTTGGATATAAGTTTTTTGTTTATCTAGGATTTCTGGGTCAGATGTGATGGTTGAGTCATAAGATGAGTGTATTTCTAATAAGTAATATACTCATATGACTATTGAAGTGTAGTTGACACACAATGTTACATTGGTTTCAGGTATACAACATAGTGATTTGATAACTGTGATGCTCACCACTAATGCCCCTAATATATTTATAGATTATAAAAAGTAACTGCCAAACTGCTTTCCTGAGTGTCTCCACCTTTTCATGCTCCTGCCAGCTACCTATGAGAGAGAGAATTTCTCTACCTCCTTGTCAGCAATGTTACTATTTATGTTGCTGTTCTAGCAGATGTAGTGAGCTCATAGTGATCTTTTTATGTATCTCACTTACGGCCAATGATGTTGAACATTTTTTTCATGTGCTTATTTGATAGCTGTATATACTTTTTGATGGAATGTCTCTTCATGTCTATTTTTATTTTTATTTTTTTAATTTATATATTAGTCTGTGGGGAGGTGTGATAGGAGGCAGATATCTTTGCGTGCTTTTTGGTTCTGAGTGGATGCTGAGAGTTGAAATTTCTGATCTTAGACTATTCAGACATGAACAATTTCAACTCTTCTTTTAAAAAAGATTTTGTTTATTTATTTGATAGAGGGGCAGCGATAGAGCGAACACAAGCAGAGGGAGTGGGAAAGGGAGAAGCAGGCTTCCTGGTGAGCAGGGAGCAGGATGCAGGGCTCGATCCCAGGACCCTGGGATCATGACCTAAGCTGAAGGCAGACACTTACCCCACTGAGCTACCAAGGTGCCCCTATTAACTTTTTTTTTTTTTCAAAGAAAAATTACAAGTAAGGCTCAAATCCTTTGCATATCATTCTCTTCCTTAACAGAACATCCTAAAAGTTAGTAGTTTGTAGCAATTGCCGTTTATCTGTGAGTGCACAGATGGTCTGTACACTAGTTTGTGGGATTGGGACTAAGCTGGTGTTCACCTGGCAGGATGGTGGTGGTTTGCTTGATCTGGATGGCCCAGCTTGGAACGACTTTGCCCTCCTCCACTTACTCTTCCACGAGGATATTCTGGGCATGTTCTCAGTGTGAGAGTCCCAGGAAGGAAATGGAAATATGCAAGTCCTTTTTGAGGACTCTGCTTGGGTCCAGTTTGCTATTGTCTCCTTGACTAAACCAAGTCCAGCGCCCATGTGAAAGGACATCATGAAAGGCACAGACACAGGGAGACATGAAGCATGGGGACTGTGAATGCCATTAGTCTACCATAGTTCATGCTTCTGCCACAATTAATCACACAAATCCCCTGTGCAAAGCAGCTCTCCCTCATTCCAGGATCCATAATGGATTTTCCAGTCATGTCGTTATGCTGGAGTTTACGATCTCATGATCTACGTAAGATCTGTTTGTTGCTCCCTGAAGGGGGGACATCTGAACTAAAAAGACAAGTGACTGCTTCCCCTGCCCTCCCCCTGCCCGCCACCCAATACAGTGGTGAGTCAGGAACAGGATAACCGCCATGGACACTCCCATTTAGAAGGGGAAAAATGGGAGGTGCCTTGCATCCCTGTCCATAGCACTTCTAAAATCAAACTGGAAGAATTTTGGTAGTTTCTCTATTTCTTTTTCTCCCCATTCCCTACCATTTTTTTTTTTTTTAAAGTAAGCTTCATGCCTACCATGGGGCTCAAGCTCAAAACCCTGAGATCAAGACCTGAGCTGAGATCAAGAGTTGGATGCTTAACTGATGGAGCCACCCAGGCACCCTAAGTAGGTTTCTCTATTTTTGTCGGGATTTCACTTCCAGGTACCTGCTCCTTCACAGGTGGTCAGTGTGCCTTGATTAGTGTCTAATTCTGCTCACCTGGAGTGACTTCCTAGTTCCTTATCTTCCAAGCCCTGAGCATCCCACTCTGAGATGTTCTTCCTTTTCCACAGCCCTCTGTGGTCATGCCTGAGAAGAAATATGCCCTTTGTGTAATTTCTCAGCCTTTCACTTCTCAGCAGGCCATCTTACATTTTGAATAATTTCTTTCCAGCTTGAGGGCACTGAAGGCAAAATGACAGTCTCAAAAACTTGGTGGGTTTTCGAATGCATCTGATGACATTTAACTGCATTTGCCAAAAGGCACACTCAGTATTTTTTAAACACTTCCTCTTTTCTAGGCTTGCTTACTTACTCTGGGCATGTCAGACAATGTTCTCAAGAGTCCTAGATTCCCTTTTGTCTAGCTGGGAGGTTCTATAAGGCAATATCTTAAGTATTCATTCAAGCTTTTGCTTGTGTCAAGTTTCCTATTGCCCTATTGGCCAAACCAAGCCACGTAGCTGAGCCCAAAGTCAGTCCAGGCAGGCACTGCAAAGGGCACGGATTCAGGGAAGTAGAAAAACGTGAGTGTTGATGCAATCCTTCTACCACAAAAGGTAATTAAAAAAAGTTTGGTGTGATTTCATGTGTGTGTATGCACATGTGTGCATACACACACGTGAGTATAAATATTAGACTGTATATCTGCATCTTAATCTTTTTATTCAGCAATAGCTCTTGTGATCTCCTTTTAGCTGTAATAAGAATTTCATTATATGAATGTATAGTGTGCATTTTGTTGAGCCATTTTGTGATGAATAAACATGAAGCTTATTTCCAATTTTTTTACTATTCTATTTCACAGTCTAAGATAGACCTTTTTTCCTCATTTTAACATCTCTGTAATCCCCAAGGTTTTACAATTATTTCACAGTGTCCTTCTTTTATTGACATACAAAATAATGATGCATCTTATAATCAGTGGTGTTTTAGAGTTGATGAAATGTGGTATAAACGCTGATGAATGCCCTGCTTGGATTGATCTCCACATCAGCTGTAATGGTCTGTGCTTTTCCCATTGCTCTCAGTCCTTGTCAGTAATTGCTACGTTGTGAGACTTTGTTAGGTTTTTACCAACCTGATAGAAGTGAAATGGTATCTCACTGCAGTCTTAAATGCACTTCCCTGATGACTAGTTAGGTTAGAGTTCACTTCATAGTTACTGGCCATTTACATTTCCTTTCTATGAATTGCCTGTTTTTATCTGTTGACTTTTTTTTTTTCATAGCATTGTCCTTTTCTTCTTGATTTATAAACATTCTTTCTACATCGTAGATTCTAATCTTTCATTAATGCATTGCAAATATCTTCTTCCAGTCTGTAGTTTATGTTTTCATTTTATTTGTAGAGTTCTTTATCACATTGATAATTTAAATGTTAATGGAGTTGAGTTTATAAAATGAATCTTTTTTTATAGTTTGGGTTTTTTGTGTCTTGCTTCAAAAAGTCTTTCAGTATTACTACTGCTACTACTAATAGTAGGAAGTACTATTTCTTGAGCCGAGCATTGTTCTCAATGCTTTACATGGATTAACTCATTCAATTATCACGGAACCCCACTGAATAGTTAAGGCTATCCTCGCTCTACACACCAAGGGAACTGGGGGTTTACTGGCCTTGGTAGGTTGAATTACGCCCCCCCCCCCCCAAGGATGATTATATATACTAATCCCTGGACGCTGTGACAATTACCTTTTTGACATAAGGATGAATATGACTTTGTATGGCAAACAACGTGATAAAATGAGAGGTCTTGAGGTGGGGAGAGCTTCCTGGACTATCTGGCTGTGACCCAAAATGCAGTTGCAAAGTGTATGAGACAGAGGGAGATATTCGTACACAGGAGGGAAGTCAGTGGGACCACGGGCCACAAGACGAGGAATGCCAATAGCCACCATAAGCTGGAACAGGCAGGGGACAGGTAACATATTTTCAGGTTACTGTCTCTGTGGTATTTCTTTCAGTCAATTACCTGTCTGTCCATTTTTTTTTTTTTTGTATTGGGTTATCTTTTTCCTAGGAGATCTTTATGTAGGCTGGATACTTCGTTAGATAAGCGACAAATGTACTTTCTGGTATGCAGCATGATGGTTTATGTTCTTCTGCTGTTTTTGCCATATTCCTACTTGTAATTTTTATTTAGTTGAATGTCTCATTTTAAATTTGTGTATATATCTATGATTTAAGAATACTTTCTCTAACTTTACATTTTCTTCTAAAGCTTTGACTTTTATTTCTTGTTTTCAGTGTTTAGGTCTTTGATCAATCTGAAACTTATTTTTTGAAAACAGTGTATGGGGACATTATTTTCCCTACATGGAGAATCAGTTATCTCAATACCACTATTGAGGTCCAATTTCCTACCTCTGAGTTGAAATATCTCTTACACGCATAGATCTGTTTCTGGACTCTCAGTTACATTCTTCTGCTCTATTTGCCTGTCCTTACTCTGATACAAACAGAAGTCATTCCTGCAGTTTTACATGTCTGTGCTTTGGTAATTGGTAGGGTAAGCTCTTCCTTTGTTGTTTTTTAAACTTTTTATTATATTTGTATACTTAAATTTTTTAAAATAAGAAATATATATTGAGACCATTTGAATTTTTTTTTAATTTTTAAAAGATTTCTATTTACTCATCTGAGAGAGACACACACACACAGAAAGAGCACAAGCATAGGGAGAGGTAGAGGGAGGCAGACTCCCCACTGAGCTAGAAGCCTGATGTGGTGCTCAATCCCAGGACCTGGAGATCATGACCTGAGCTGAAGACAGATACTCAACCATCTGAGCCATCCAGGCATTCCGAAACCATTGTTTTTGAGAACATTTTTGATTGTAGTTTTATTCTCTAGCAAAATTGAGGGGGAAACACAGAGGTTTTCCATATACCACCTGTACCCACACATGCACAGCCTCCCCCGCTATGACCATCCCCCACCAGAGTGGGACATGTGTTGCAGTCTGTAGTTTGTACTTGGGTTCACTTTTGGTGGTATGCATTCTGTGGGTTTGGGCCAATGTGTAGTGATAGACCTCCATCATTGTGGCATCATACTGAATAGTTTCGCCTAACAATCCTCTGTGCTCCCCCGATTTATCCTACCTTCCCCCGCTTAGCCCTGGCAGCCCCTGGTCATTTTAGTGTCTCTACAGTTTTTCCTTTTCCTGAATGTCTCATAGTTTGGAATTTGACACTAACTAACCTTTTCAAATGGGCTTCATCTGCCTAGTAATATGCATTTAAGGATCCTTAATGTCTTTCCCTAGTTTGATAGCTAATTTATTTTTAGCACTAAATGGTATTCCATCATCTGGATGTACTGTAGTTTATTTCTCTATATGCCGGCTGAAGGACTTCGTGGTTGCTTCCAAGTTTTGGCAACTATGAGTGAAGCTATAAATACTCGTGGGCAGGTTTTCATGGGGACCTAAGTTTTCAACTCTGAGGGGCAAATACCATGGAACAGAATTGCTAAATCATATGGTAAGAGTATGTTTAGTTTTGTAAGAGACCACCAAGCTTTCTTCCAAAGTGGCTGTCCCAGTTTTGTATTTACATTTTCATGAACCTCTTAGAATTAGCTTATGTAATTCCTTGAAAAATATTGTTGGTACCAGAATTGTGATTGCACTGAATTTATAGGTTATTCAAGAGGACTGATAGCTAGAAGAAATATTCCCATTCTCAAAAGTTGTTTCTCTCTCTTAGATCATTTTTTATTATCCTTCATTTAACTCTAGAGTTATACTGTTTCTTGCACATTTCTTACTAGATATATCCCAAGATACATGATGGTACTGATATTTCTTTTCCCTCTGTATATTACGATGGATTAGTGCTAGTATACAGAAGCTCTTGATTTTTTGTCCTATAGAAGTTTGACTTTGTTGTAGTCAAATTATTTTCTTTAATGGCTTCTGGATTATGAGTCATAGTAAGGAAAAATTTTCCCACTTTCAGTAATGCTGGATATTCACCCATGGTTTTTCTTTAATTAAAAAGAATTTTTAAATCCTTATATGGGTTTAGCTTTTACTTTTAGACCTTTTTAAATTTAAATTCAATTAATGAACATGTAATGTGTTATTAGTTTCAGAGGTAGAGGTCAGTGATTCATCAGTCTTATATGATACCCAGTGCTCATGACATCAGGTGCCCTCCTTAATGCTCATCACCCAATTACCCCATCTCCCCACTCCCCTCCCATCCAGCAACCCTCAGTTTTTTCCCTATGATTAAGAGTCTCTCATGGTTTGTCTCCCTCTCTGGTTTTGTCTTGTTTTATTTTTTCCTCTCTTCCCCTATGATCCTGTATTTTGTTTCTTAAATTCTACATATCAATAAGATCATATGATAATTGTCTTTTACTGATTGACTTATTTCGCTTAGCATAATACCCTCTAGTTCCATCCATGTTGTCGCAAATGGCAAGATTTCATGTTTTTGATGGCTGAGTAGTATACCATTGTGTGTATGTGCATGTGTGTGTGTGTATACACACACACAAACACACATATGCACACACAGACACATCACATTTTCTTTATCCATTCGTCTGTCTATGGACATCTGGGTTTCTTTCAATAGTTTGGCTATTGTGGAGTTTGCTGCTATAAACTTTGGGGAGCATATGCCTCTTTAGATCACTACATTTGTATTTTTGGGGTGAATATCCAGTAGTGCGATTGCTGGGTCGTAGGGCAGCTCTATTTTCAACTTTTTGAGGAACCTTCATACTGTTTTCCAGAGTGGCTGCACCAGTTTGCATTCCCACCAACAGTGTAGGAGGGTTCCCCTTTCTCTGTATCCTTGCCAAAACCTGTCATTTCCCGAGTTGTTAATTTTAGCCATTCTGACTGGTGTGAGGTGGTATCTCATTGTGGTTTTGATTTGTATTTCCCTGATGATGAGTGATGGTGAGCACTTTTTCATGTGTCTTTTGGCTATTTGTATGTCTTCTTTGGAGAAATGTCTGTTTATGTTGTCTGCCCATTTCTTGATTGGATTATTCTTTGGGTGTTGAGTTTGATAAGTTCTTTACAGATTTTGGACACCTGCCCTTTATCTGATAAGACATGTGCAAGTAACCTTTTCATTTGTGGGTTGTCTTTTGGTTTTGTCAATTGTTTCCTTTGCTGTGCAAAAGCTTTTTATCTTGATGAAGTCCCAATAGTTCATTTTTGCTTTTGTTTCCCTTGCCTTTGGAGACATGTCTATTAAAAAGTTGCTGTGGGTGAGATCACAGAAGTTGCTGCCCATGTTCCCCTCTAGGACTTTGATGGATTCCTATCTCACATTGAGGTCTTTTATCTACTTTGAGTCTATTTTTGTGTGTGATGTAAGGAAATAGTCCAGTTTCATTCTTTTGCATGTGGTTGTCCAATTTCCCCAACACCATTTGTTGAAGAGACTGTCTTTTTACCATTGGACATTCTTTCCTGCTTTGTCGAAGATTAGTTGACCATAGAGTTGAGGGTCTATTTCTGGGCTCTCTCTGTTCCATTGATCTATGTGTCTGTTTTTGTGCCAGGACCATACTGTCTTGATGATGACAGCTTTGTAACAGAGCTTGAAGTCCGGAATTGTGATGCCACCAGCTTTGGTTTTCTCTTTCAACATTCCTCTAGCTATTTGGGGTCTCTTCTGGTTCCATACAAATTTTAGGATTATTTGTTCCAGCTCTGTGAAAGAAGTTGGTGGTATTTTGATAGGGATTGCTCTGAATGTATAGATTGCTCTAGGTAACATAGACATTTTCACAATATTCGTTCTTTAAGTCCACGAGCATGGAACATTTTGCATTTCTTTGTGTCTTCCTCAATTTCTTTCACGAGTGCTCTATGGTTCTCTGAGTCCAGATTGTTTGCCTATTTGGTTAGGTTTATTCCTAGGTATCTTATGGTTTTGGGTGCAATTTTAAATGGGATTGACTCCTTAATTTTTCTTTCTTTTGTCTAATTGTTAGTGTCTAGAAATTCAACTGATTTCAGTGCATTGATTTTTTTTTTTAATATCCTGACACTTTACTGAATTCCTATATGAGTTCTAGCAATTTTGGGGGTGGAGTCCTTTGGGTTTTCCACATAGAGTGTCCTGTCATCTGCAAAGAGTGAGAATTTGACTTCTTCCTTGCCAATTCAGATGCCTTTAATTTCTTTTTGTTGTCTGATTGCTGGGGCCAGGGCTTCTAGTACCATGTTGAACAACAGTGGACATCCCTGCCATGTTCCTGACCTTAGGGGAAAAGCTCTCAGCTTTTCCCCACTGAGAATGATATTCACTGTGGGCTTTTCATAGATGGCTTTTATGATGTTGTAGTATGTTCCCTCTATCCTTACACTGTGAAGAGTTTTAACCAAGAAAGTATGCTGTACTTTGTCAAACACTTTTTCTGCCTCTACTGAGAGTATCATATGGTTCTTGTCCTTTCTTTTATTTATGTATTGTATCACACTGATTGGCAGATACTGAACCACCCTTACAGCCCAGGAATAAATCCCATTTGGTCGTGATGAATAATCCTATTAATGTACTCTTGGATCCTATTGGCTAGTATTTTGGTGAGAATTTTTACATCCATTTTCATCAGGAATATTGGTCTGTAATTCTCCTTTTTGGTGGGGTCTTTGTCTGGTTTTGGGATCAAGGTAATGCTGGCCTCATAGAAAGATTTTGGAAGTTTTCCTTCTATTTCTATTTTTTGAAACAGCTTCAGAAGAATAGGTATTAATTCTTCCTTAAATGTTTGGTAGAATTCCCCTGGGAAGCCATCTGGCCCTGGACTCTTGTTTGTTGGTAGATTTTTGATGACTTCTTCAATTTCTTTGCCAGTTATGTGTCTGTACAGGTTTTCTATTTTTCTCTCTTTCAGTTCTGGTGGCTTATACATCTCTAGGAATGCATCCATTTCTTCCAGATTGCCTAATTTGTTGGCACAAGGTTGCTCATAATATAATTTTAAAATTGTAATTTTTGGTGTTGGTTGTGATCTCTCCTCTTTCATTCATGATTTTACTTATTTGGTCCTTTCTCTTTTCTTTTTGATAGGTCTGGCCAGGTGTTTATTTATCTTTTTTAAGTCTTTCAAAGAACCAGCTCCTAGTTTCATTGATCTATTCTATGGTTCTTTTGGTTTCTATTTCATTGATTTCTGCTCTGATCTTTATTAATTCTCTTTTTCTGCTGGATTTAGGTTTTGCTCCTCTTGCTCCAGCTCCTTTAGGTGTAGGGTTAGGTTGTATATTTGAGACCTTCCCTATTTCTTGAGAAAGGCTTGTATCACTATATACTTCATACGTAGGACTGCCTTTGCTGCATCCCAAGGGTTTTGAATAGTTGTGTTTTCATTTTCATTTGTTTCCATGAATTTTTAAAATTCTTCTGTAATTCCCTCATTGACTCATTCATTCTTTAGTAGGATGCTCTTTAGCCTCCATGTATTTGAGTCTTTCCAACTTTCCTCTTGTGGTTGAGTACTAGTTTCAAAGCATTGTGGTCTGAAAATATGCAAGGAATGAATGATCCCACTTTTTGGGTACCAGTTGAGACCTGATTTATGACCCAGGATGTGATCTATTCTGGAGAATGTTCCATGTGCACTCAAGAAGAATGTGTTTTCTCTTTTTTAGGATGGAATGTTCTGAATATATCTGTAAAGTCTATGTAGTGCAGTGTGTCATTCAAAGCCCTTGTTTTCTTGTTGATCTTATGCTTAAGTGATGCATCCTTTGCAGTGAGGGGGGTGTTAAAGTCCCTTACTATTTTTGTATCATTATCAATGTGTTTCTTGGATTTTGTTATTAATTGGCTTATATAATTGGCTGCTCTCATGTTAGGGGCATACATATTTACAATTGTTAGATCTTCTTGTGGGATAGACCCTTTAATTATGATATAGTATCTTTCCTCATCTCTTACTACAGTCTTTGGTTTAAAAACTAATTTGACCCCTATATTTTATTTTCTCTTCTACTTCCTTGATAGACTTTTCTTATCATTTTTCCTTTGCTTTTGTTGCTTCTCAATCCTTAATCAAATTCTCTATGTTTCTAGATCTCTTGATTTTTAAGTAAAATAGTTTTATTACTGTTTTTGAGTTATTAAAAATGTTTTTATTCAATATTTTCATTAAAAAAAACTAATTTGTCTGATACAGGGATTGCCACCCTGGTTTTTTTTTTTGATGTCCATTAGCATGATAACTAGTCTTTAAATCTGGAGGTGTCTTTGGGTCTAAAATGAGTCTCTTGCAGATAGCATATTGATGGGGCTTGCTTTTTTATCCAGTCTGATACACTGTGTTTTTTGATTGGGGGTACTTAGCCCATTTACATTCAGGGTAACTCTTGCAAGATATGAATTTAGTGCTGTTGTATTACCTGTAAGGTGACTATTACTATATAATTGTCTCTTTTCCTTTCTGGTCTGTTACTTAGGGGCTCTCTCTTTGCTTAGATGACCCCTTTCAATATTTTTTGTGGGGCTCGTTTGGTGATCACAAATTATTTTAGTTTCTGTTTGTTCTGGAAGTTTTTTACCACTCCTTCTATTTTGAATGACAACCTAACTGGATAAAGTACTCTTGGCTGCATATTTAACATTTAACAGCCTAAATATATCATGCCCGTTCTTTCTGGCCTACCAGGTCTCTGTGGCTAGGTCTGCTGAAAATCTAATGTTTCTATCTTTATGGGTTACAGACTTCTTAGTCCTAAGCTGCTTTCAGGATTTTCTTTTTGTCTCTGATATTTGCAAGTTTCACTATTATATGTTGGGGTGTTGACCTATTTTTATTGGTTTTGTGAGGGGTTCTCTATGCCTCCTGGACTTGATTGCCTGTTTCCTTCCCCACATTAGGGAAGTTCTCTGCTATAATTTGCTCCAATATAGTTTCTGTCCCCCTCTTTCCTCTTCCTCTGGGATCCCAGTTATTCTAATATTATTTTGCTTTATAGTAGTACTTATCTCTTGAATTCTCCCCTTGTGATCCAGTAGTTGTTTTTTTTCTAAGCTTCTTTTTCTGCATCATTTTGTCTTCTACATCATGAATTCTCTCTTCTACCTCATTTATCCTAGCAGTTAGAGCCTCTATTTCTGATTACATCTCATTAACAGCCTTTTGATTTTGACTTGATTAGATTTTAGTTCTTTTATTTCTCCAGAAAGGGATTGTCTAGTGTCTTCTATGCATTTTTCAAGCTCAGCTAGTATCTTTATAATCATGATTCTGACTTCTAGTTCTGACATCTTACTTACATCCATACTGATTAGGTCCCTGGTAATCAGTGATGTGTCTTGTCTTTTTTGAGGTGAGTTTTTCTGTCATGTCAATCTGTCCAGAGAAGAATAGATGTAAGAGAGAACAAAATACTAAAATGGTAACCACAACCCCAGAGGAATATACACTAAATAAATCAGAAGAGATGCAAAACTGAAAAAAAATTAGAAAAAAAGAGAATATAACCAGACAGGTGAACAGAATAGAGCAATACACTGGATCCTGTTTGTATTTCTGTCCACTTGTTGGAACTCGATCTCAAAATTTTGAAAAAAAGAAAAACTTATATATGTATAAAAATAAAATTAAATAAATGAAAAGATAGAATGTAATTGTAAAAATGAAAATTAAAAGACAATAAAGAGAGGGAAAAAAAGGAATATAAACAGAGAGGTAATGGAACAGAGCAATACACTACATCCAGATTGTATTTTGGTTGGTTTGTTAGAAGGAACTGTATCTCAAAATTGTAAAGAAGGAAAAATTTACATATATATATATATAAAATTAAATACATTGAAAAGATAGAATGTAACTGTAAAGATGAAAAGCAAAAAGGATTTTGACAAAACAAAAAAAAGAAGGAGAAGAAAAAAATAAAAGAGGATATGATCAGAAAGATGAAGGGAACAGAGCCATACACTAGATTCTGGGTGTGTTTTGGTCTGTTACTGGAAATTGCTTCCCAAAATTTTAAAGAAAGAGAACCTTACACATATAGATATGTATGAGTGTATGTGGGTATGTATGTGTGTATTATATATGTGTGTGTGTGTGTGTGTATATATATATATATATATATATATATATATATATACACACATATATATGTACAAAAATAAAAATAAATACAATGAAAGGATAGAATGTATAACTGAAAAATGAAAATTAAAGATTTAAAAACAAGAGTTGATAAAATAGGAAATTGATTGAGAAGGGAAAGAGAAAAAAAAAATCAAAAGACTAAAGAATCATGGAAAAAAGCCATGAATTCTATGTGCTCTGTTTCCCTAACTCTGGAGTTTTGCAATTCTGACTGATTGGTAAATTTCGTCTTGGCTAGATGTTTTTGCTGATCTTCTGGAGTAAGGGCCTGTTGCAGAGATTCTCAAGTGTCTTTGCCTGAGGCAGAATTGCACCACTCTTGCCAGGGCACCAGGTAAGTAATCTGCTTGGGTTTGCTCTCTGTGGCTTTAGAGGATGAGAATGAAAATGGTGAACTCCCAGTCTCCGGCCTGGAGGAGCCCAGCATTCAGGGCCCCATTCCTCAGTGCACCTCAGAGAAAAGCAGTCAATCACTCCTGTCTCCCTGGTCTCCTGCTGCACTCTGTGCTCAGCCAGTCTATGACTGAGCATTTCTATCTCAGGCACATGACCCCATTTTGAGTCTCCAAACCCTGCAGACTCCTGTGGGTGCACCCCCAGTCTTCCTGTGACCCCGAGGATCTTGCAACCACAGTGTCCCAGCTGGGATTCTAGCCTGCTTTGCCACCTGAGCACCTTTCAGGCAGGGACGTCGCTCATGGGAGCAGATTTCTGAAAGTTCTGATTTTGTGCTCTGCTGCTCTATCACTTGCTGGGAGCTGGCTGACGGAGGCCCCTCCCCACTGCTGCCTATCTTCCCATATGTCACCTCAGATTCACTTCTCTGCACCTCCTACCTTGCAGGAAGTGGTTGCTTTCCTATTTGTAGAGTTGCAGCAATTCTTTTCTTAGATTTCCAGTTGAGCTCGTAGGTGTTCAGAATGATTTGATAGCTGTCTAGCTGAATTCCTGGGACCAGGTAAAACTAAGGTCTCCTACTCCTCCACCATCTTGGACTATCTCCTACTTTTAGACCTTTCACTGGAACTGGCTTGGAATTTATTCTGGGCTTTGGTATAAGGAACTAATTCAGTTTTATCTTCTTCTCTCTAACTTTCCAGTGTACCAACACCATTTTCCCTGAAAGCCCATCTTTTCCCCATTGATTTGAGGGCACTGCCTTATAGTAAGCTAAATTTTCACATTCCTGGATTTTCTCTTGTGTTTAGTCATGGACAGTACCACACTGCTGTGATCAAAAAGTCTTTATAATGTATTTTCATATTTGGTAGGGCTGGTGTGTGTGTGAGATTTATTTATTTTAGCATTTAGATTTTATTTGTTTTAGGTCCTCTCCTTCTGCAGACACACATTTATCTTCACATTGTGGTAGATGGTTAATGTTCCTTCTCTTTATTCTCCTTTCCCTTGCAAGTTTCCCTGTGTTTTTTCTTTCTATGCCTTGGTGCCCTATTCTGGAAGAGTTTCTGGCTGCTGTTTCATTCTTTGGATGTGTCTGCTCACTGACTAAGCTCTTTTATGGAGTCTTTTTTAATATCGATACGTCAATTTTTACTAAGACTGGTGTTTTTACATAACCTTTTTATTTAATGGATGCTATTCTCATATTTTTAAAGTATATCAAATATTCTCATGGTAAAAAAATCTTGTGCCTGTTAGCTCTATGAACTCTATTTGCTTTGAATTTGCTCTCCCACTTGCTAAGTTGGTCTATCTTTCATGGTCTTGATGTTTGGCAGTCCATTACCATGTTCTTTTTTTTTTTTTTTAAAGAATTTATTTATTTATTTGAGAGAGAGAGAGCATGAATGAGAATCACGCAGAGGGAGAGGGAGAAGCCGATTCCCCACTGAGCAGAGAGCCCCATGTGGGCTTTTATCCCAGGACCCTGAGATCATGACCTGAGTCAAAGACAGATGGTTAACTGACTGAGCCACTGAGGTGTTCCTATTACCATGTCCTTATGCTGAGTTGTGCATTCCTTAGTGTTTGTCTGCTATCTGCACAGTGCTTCTGTTGGAATGAGTGGGACCAGCACTCCCACTTGTCCTGAGAAGGAGATGTTGAAGGCCGATCTCATGGACATGGTGAGCCCTGTTCCTTGTCCACTAGCCATCTCCTGGGATGCTACCTTCTCTCTCTCTTCTGAGCATCCATAGTCACTGCTCTTCACTGGAGGCAAACACCTTCATGTGGAGGATTGGCCCACTGAGGGTGGTGTGGGCACCTGCAGGGTTTGTTTGTGTTCTTGGTACAGTGTCTCTAACCATCACCAGTGACTCAGGCCCCCTCTGGCTCTGGCTTTCCACTAGGAGCGTGAAACATCTGTCTGCTGTCCTTTTCCTTTTTTGCACCTGAATTGTTTTTTATCCTGGCTAGTGGCATCCATCTCTAGTTTGTAGTTCTTATTTCCCCCCTCTCTCTTTTTTGTCTTTCAGGCATTCCTTACATTTTGTGGTTAACTAGAGTTTCCTTCCTTGTTTTGAACACACGTGTGTGTGACATTAAAGACTTTGCCAGTATTTTTGTGGATTTGTTGCAGGAGGAGAAGAGGGTAGTCTTGATTTAGTTTATCACCTTGAAACTGAAGCTTCATTACTTTTGCTTTTTTCTTGCCTTTATGGAATTTTGAAATGAATTCTTGTTGATTGAAAACAGAAGAGTAGAAAATGATATCCACCATCCAGAGCCATATTTGTGTTAAAGAGTAGGTTATTACAACTTACAGGTATATATTCATTGATTGATTGATTGTTTATTTTCTTATTTATTTATTATCAAAAAGTATAGCAGTGAATTAATTTTTTAAAATTGGGAAATAGAGTGAAGCATAAAATACAGATCTCTCAAGATTCTCAAATTATGGGGCACCTGGGTGGCTCATTGGGTTAAAGCCTCTGCCTTCGGCTCAGGTCATGATCCCTGGGATTGAGCCCCACATCGAGCTCTCTGTTCAGCAGGGAGCCTGCTTCCTCCTCTCTCTCTCTGCCTGCCTCTTTGCCTACTTGTGATCTCTGTCTGTCAAATAAATAAATAAAATTAAAAAAAAAATAAAAAAGATTCTCAAATTATTTATATTCTGGGTGTAACTTTAAAAATGTGTTCATTATGTAGAAAAGTATGGACAAGTACATAGCAAACACTCATGTACTCTATTATCCACTGCTCTGCCCCATCATGCCTATATCTAACTTATTTTCCTTAGATTACAAAAATAATGGAATAGTACATATGCAGGTAAGGTCTTCAACAGGCCCTTCCCTCACTCATTCTCTTCTTCCTCCCCTGAGGTAACCATTGATAGGGATTTTGGGGTTGTGTTTATCATGTTTTTATACTATCATTACATAGGACTGTATCAGCAGACAGTGTCTAGTATATTTTCCACATTTTGAAAAGTTTATATAAATGACATGGTACTGTGCATATTTTTATGTGATTTGCTTTTTATTTTTATTTTTTACTTTTATTTATTTATTTTTAAGTGGAGCCCATTGCAGGGCTTGAACTCATAAGTGTGAGATCAAGACCTGAGCTGAGATCAAGAGTTGGATGCTTAATCAACTGAACCACCCAGGTTGTGCCTGATGATTTGCTTTTTAAAGTCAATCTCACACTTTTAAGATTTATCCGCATTAATATTCATAGCTTGAATTCATTCATGTTCCATTCTGTTCTATGATTATACCACAGTTTATTTATATGTTCTTTTTCTGAGGGTCATATGAATTGTCAGGGTTTCTTTATTATCAAGAGTCCTGAGAACATTCTTTAAAAGTTTCTTTGTGTATAAGTATTAGAGTCTTTCTAGGGTATAGACTTGGACATGTAACTGCTGGATTACAGGATATACACATCTTTAACTTAATTAGATTTTGCCAAATTGCTCTCCAAAGTGGTGGTGCCAATTTGCACTTCCCCTCGAAGTGTCTAAGAGGTCCCATTTCCCCTGGAGCTTGTCAACACTGGGTGTTATTGGACTGGTTAATTACTGCCACTTTGAGGAGGGTGAAACCATATTGCAGTGTAAACTTAAATAGCATTTCCTGATTACTAACAGAATGGAGAAAACTTTCCTTTTTTTTTTTTAATTTTTTTTAAAGATTTTATTTATTTATTTGACAGACAGAGATTACAAGTAGGCAGAGAGGCAGGCAGAGAGATTGGGGGAAGCAGGCTCCCTGCTGAGCAGAGAGCCCGATGCGGGGCTCGATCCCAGGACTCTGAGATCATGACCTGAGCCGAAGGCAGAGGCTTTAACCCACTGAGCCACCCAGGCGCCCCAAACTTTCCTTTTTTTATCAGCCTGCAGGTTTCACTGCTGTAATTTATTTGTTCCTACCTTTGCTCCCCCCCCTTTTTTAAATTGGATTGTCTTTTTACTACTAACAGTTTCTTTCTTTTTTTTAATTTTTTTTTAAAGATTTTATTTATTTATTTGACAGACAGAGATCACAAGTAGGCAGAGAGGCAGGCAGAGAGAGAGAGGAGAAAGCAGGCTCCCTGCTGAGCAGAGAGCCCGATGCGGGGCTCGATCCCAGGACCCTGAGACCATGACCTGAGCCAAAGGCATAGCTTAACCCACTGAGCCATCCAGGTGCCCCCTACTACTAACAATTTCTTGATCTATTTTTTATTTTTTTAAGATTTATTTATTTGAAAGAGAGCATGAAAATGGGGGGAGCGGAGAGCAAGCAAGAGAGAGAGAATCTCAAGTAGACTCTGTACTGAGCACATCACCTAATGGGGGAGTGGGGCTCAATCTGTTGACTGAGATCATGACCTGAGCTAAACTCAAAAGCAGGGTGCTCAACCGACTGAGCAACCAGGTGCCCCTAGATACTAATACTTTATTATATGACTATAAACATCTTGCCTCTGATTAGGGCTTGTCTTTTCATTTTGCTTCTGATACCTTTTGGAGTATAGACATTTAAAAAATCTCTTTTTTTAAATTGGTAGTGTAATCAGGGTTATGGTTATAGTCATGGTTAACAATACTGTAAGTATAAATAAAATGATTGCCTCTACTCTTGTCCCCATCTGTCCAGCTTTTCAGCACTGTTATTCATTCCTTATACAAAATTCCTTCCTGAATTTCTCTGTGCACATGCAAGCAAGTACAAATGTATATCCTCCATGTATAAAATGTAGTCAGATTTATTTATCTTTCTCTTTATGGTTTGTGTTTTTTATTTGTTTAAGCAATCTTTTTCCTGAGAGTTTTGAAGATATTTTATGTTTTCTTCTAAAGATTTTATAGTTTGGCTCTAACTTTATCTTATTTTAATAGGGATAGTTAATTGTCTTAAGACCACTGATTGAATCACATATAATTTCTCTCTGATTTGTTAGTAATGCTGCCTATTTTGGCAAAGTATCTGACTCCCATGTACATGTGGGTTTGTTTCTGGGCTTTCTACTCGGTTCCCCTGGTATATTTATTCATCCCCAAAGCATATGACTGTTGTAATTACTATAGCTTTATAAGAAATCTTATTTTAAGATCAACCCTGCCATTCCTTACTTTCCAGATTATCTTGGCTATGCTTGGACTCACTGGAATTGGATTAGATTTGATTAGAATTACATGAAACTTAGGGGTACGTGGGTGGTTCTGTTGGTTAAGTGTCCAGCTCTTGATTTTGGCTCAGGTCATGATCTCTCATCCTGGGGTGGAACCCCATGCGCTCAGCATGGAGCCTGCTTGTCTCTCTCCCTCTGCTCCCTCCCCAGCTCACACTCCCTCTCTCTCAAATCAATCAATCAATCAATCAATCAATCAAAAGAAAAGAATTACATGAAACTTCAAGATAAATGTGGGGGAAAATTTTATTTTTAGAAAATTTGGCCTTCCTAGTCATGAACATAGTTTATAGTATCATTTATATAAGTCTTCTAGGTGTCTTTTATAAGCAAAATTTTTTTCTATAAAACAGTGTACATTTTGGTTAGGTTTATTCTTTGGTACCTTGTATTTTTTTGTGTGCTATTATAAATGATGCATTCTTGAAAAATTGTATTTTCTAGTTGTTTGTTGCTCTTAGAGAAGATCACAAGTGATTTTTCCATATTGGTTGGTAAATTTGCCAAACTCTTGTATTTTATAAACTTGCGACTTTTCTGCATATTGACATCTACTTTAAGTAATGATATTTTTGTTTTTCCCTTTTCAATCTTATGTCTGTTCACGGTCTATTCATCCACCTTCCCACCCATAGTTATCCATCAGTCAGTCAGACTACAATACTTGCTAGAGTCTCCAGAAAGGTAGTGAAGACCTTGAACGTCCTTGGTTTGTTGCTGACAAATCAAGCATCCATGATTGTTGCTGAGAGTGTTTAACATTTCACTTTGAGTATGATGTAGATTTTATTTACCTCTATTAGTTAAGATAGTATTAACTGCTATAACAGGTTTCAGAATATCAGCCTCTATAGCAAAAAGTAAGGTGATCTCTTGCTCCCTTAAAATTCAAACCAATTCTGATAGGTGGTCACTTCTCTAAAAGATCACATGAGGGACCCAGGTTCTTTCCAACAGGGGCTCAACAAGGGCACTGGAAGTAGAAGCAACATGGACAGTCATACATTACCTAGGCTTGCTTTCCAATGGCAGTGACTCTAACATCTGGCCACAGATAACTGCAGAGGCAGGACTCTGTGTACCTATGTGCCTGGAGTGAAGAAGGACTGAGTTTTGTGACCAGCCAGGCAGTTTCTGCCACAGTCAGCCCCTAAAATCTTTGAGTAGCTATTTCAGCCCTTCTCAGAGGCACATAACCTAGTACCCTCTCTTCAGGGAACACATCCCAGATCACACCTGGTCCCTACCTGCAGATTGAATTCCAGCAGATCTCCAGGTGATGTGCAGGCTCTCCTTGAGATCCTGATGTCATCTGGAGCTCTACGAACTCAAAAGACATGTCCCAGACTCTCTGTCCGCAGTAAGTGACGGGAAGTGAAGCAAGAGCAGGATGAAGCCCAGTTAGAATTTCTGTTCAGAAAAGGGGAGGGAAAGCAGATAGCCCGCTGTCCCTGGTTCCCTGCAGTGATTAAATGTTGCCTGGCGGCACTGGGATGTTCCTCTGCCCACTCTGTTTCAAGTGCTGGAGAGAGCACTCAGAAGGCATTACTGGAGATCATTCTCCAACCTGATTTTCCCCAAGGGATCCACCTTCTGTTCCTAAATGGCTAGGTGTTTGTGTTTTTGTTTTTGTTTTGTGAATGGGTATTGAATTTTATCAAGTGCTTCTTCTGTATCTGCTGAGGTGATCAAAGATTTTTTTTAATGTGTTAATGTAGTGAATTACAGGAATAAGAATTTATCTGTGCTTGTGTGCTGGGATATGCTCTTCTTGGTCCTGAGGTAGCATCTTATAAGTCTGATTTGCTAGCGTTTTATTTAGAATTTTTCTGTCTGTTGTTCATAAGTGAGATTGACCCATAATTTCCTTCTTTTTACTGTTCTCATCTGGCATTTGCTTTAAGAGTTTACTAGAGTCATAAAGTGAATGGAGGAGCTTACCCTTCTGTTTTCTGAAATATTTTGTATAAGACGGAATTGCCTCTTTAAACTGTCTGGGCCCCTTGGTTTTGGTTTAGTTTCTGTGAGCAGATTAACTATTGATTTGCTTTCTTTTATAGGTTTATTTGGGGTTTCCATTTCTTTTTTGAGTTTGTTTTGGCAAACCATTTTTCTAGGGAATGGTCCAATGCATTTCAGTCTTCATACAGATTTCTTAAAGTTGTTCATAGTAATCCATTATGTTTAAGAAAAAAAAATCTATGCTAGATCTGCGGTAACTCACTCTCTCTTTTTCATTCCTGTATTGTTTATACTCTTTCCTGAGCAATGTTGCTGTGGAGATGCTATTTTACTGGTTTTTGCAAGAAACTAGATTTTGGTCTTATTAATCATTTTTATCATTTGTTTTCTATTAAAAAAAATCTCTGCTCTTTTTTGCCTATTTTCTTCATTTACTGTTCTTTTTGTGATTTTTTTGAGTCGAATGCTCAGATATATGATATTATTCCTTTTGTTCTCTCTCTCTCTCCTTCTCCTCAAAAGAGAGTCAGGGGATGGGCAGAGGGAAAGGGAGATAGAGAATCTCAAGCAGACTCCCTTTTGAGTGTGGAGCCTGACAAGGGGCTTGACCCCACATCCCTGAGATCATCACCTGTGCTGAAATCAAATCAAGAGACAGATGCTTAACTGACTGAGCCACCAGGTGTCCCTAGCCTTTTGTTCTTTTCTAATACAGACTTTTTTTTTTTTGAACATATGTGTTTCTATCTATCTGTTGCTGTATGTGCATCACACAAGTTCTGATATATACATGTCTTTATTATATCCAAGTAGTGTATGTGGGTATAACTCTAATAACTCAATTTAAAATATTTTCTAATTTCCATTATGACTTCTTCATTGATGCATGAATTATTTGCAAATTTACATGTAAGTCTCCAAATACGTAGAAGTTCTTAGGTCATGGTTTTTTTTTTTTTTTTTTTTTTTTTTTTGTTACTGATGTCTATTTTATTGCACTGTGGTCAGAGAACTTGTTTTGTGATTTTGATCCTGTGGTATTGAAAATTTTTCTATGTAGCACATGGTTAGTTTTTAGTATAGTTTGCTGTAAGCTTGAAAAGATTGTATTCTTTTCAAACTGCTGGGTTCTGTATATATGAATCAAGCTTATATATGGTGTGGCTTCTGTCTTCTATATTTTTATCAATTTGTATTTGCTGAAGAGAGTTACTGAGAGAGCTATGTTAAAATTTCCTGAAATGATGGTATATTTGTCAGTGCCTCGTATAACAGGCTCATGTTTGCTTTATGTGTTTTGAAGCTATGTTTTTAAAAGTTGTTTTATTTGCCTGGTGAATGGTCACTCTCACCAGGCAGTAATTCTTTTTATCCTTATTTTCTGCCTTAAAGTCTCTTGTCAGGAATGAATAGAACCAGAAGATTTGACAGACAGAAATCACAAGTAGGCAGAGAGGCAGGCAGAGAGAGGGGGAAGCAGGTTCCTTGCTGAGCAGAGAGCCCGATGTGGGGCTTGATCCCAGGACCCTGAGATCATAACCTGAGCCGAAGGCAGAGAATTAACCCACTGAGCCACCCAGGCACCACCTCAGAAGAGGTTTTTTTTTTAATTTGTATTTGACTTATATTCTATCCCATCATTTCACATTTTTTAATGTATGTCTTTTTTATTGAGATGGAATTCACAGAGCACATAATCCATCTTTTTATTTTATTTATTGTTTAAAGATTTTTAAAAATTCATTAATTTGTCAGTGAGAGAGAACACAGGCAGGAGAAGCTGCAGGCAGAGGGAGAAGCAAGCTCTCTGCTGAGCAAGGAGCCTGACATGGGACATGACCCCAGGACCCTGGTATCATGACCTGAGTCGAAGGCAGATGCTTAACCCACTAAGCCACCCAGGCATCCCAAAATCCTTCTTTTTAGAATGTACAGTTAAGTGGCTTGTAGTACATTCACACATTTGTGCAGTGATCACCACTATGTATTTCCAGAACATTTTTACCTTCTCCAAAAAAAACATTATCCATTGGCTGTCATTCCTCATTTACCTCTCCATTTTCCTCTGGCAACCACACATCTACTTTCTATCTTATGGATTTGCTTTTTCTGGGCATTTCCTATAAATGGAGTCACACAGTATGTGGCCTTTTGGGTCTGGCTTCTTTCACTTAGCATCATGTTTCCAAGGTTCATCCAGCTTGTAGCATGAATCCATACTTTGTTCCTTTTGCTGATTGGGTAACATTCTGTTGTGTGGATATACTCTATAGTGTTTACCCCTTCCTCAGCTGATGGACATTGGGTTTTCTGATCCATTATTTTAATTTTTGTGTATGCTTGTGTCTTCCAAGTTTCTCTTATAAACAGCATTAATACAAAATTATATCTCTAAAATGTAATCTAATCACGTTTAACTGGCAAGGTACTTCCTTTGTGATTTCTGAAAGAAATCCATGGGGACTTACTTTTAGCATCTTACATTGTCATTTCTATTTACCACCCTCTTTCTTTGCTATTATGTGTCCTCATTTTTTCCTTCTATCTATCTGTCTATTTGGGGGTGAGGGGAGGGGCAGAGGGCAAGAGAGAGAGAATCTCTAGAAGGCTCTACACCTAGCAGGGAGACTGATGCAGGGCTTGATCCCATGACCCGGAGATCATGCATGACCTGAGCCAAAACTAAGAGTTGTATGTTCAACCGACAGAGCCACCCAAGTGCCCCAAGTGTGATATTAATTCCCTTTCATTCCATTTGTTGGTTTGGAAATCTTAAATCAATTTCAAAGTGAAAGGAACAATACAAGGGCTTTAGGATATTTAACTTTGATGACTCCCCTCCCAGCCTGTGTAATTGTTGTCCAGCATTTTAACTTCACTTTGCTTTTCTGTCGCTCACTTTGATAATTTTTATTTTTTAAAAACAAACAAAACTCTTCATGAAAAATTGAATCCAGAAGTGCCCTTGGGGAAAAGTGAGTTGCTACAGAATTTAGGCACTGAATTAAAATCTAAACTTGCTCGAAGTCTGGGCAAATACAGAAATTATGATGTTTTAGACTTTAAAAAAATTTTCATGTTGCTAATTCTTACTGGCTGACTTATTTAGAGGCATAGCCTTATTAGTTTCTCAAATTCCTTCCATTCTCAGCATAATTTCAGGTTTCTGGAAGGACACACTTGAGTAGTTTTTCTGGTGACAATTCTAGGCTAACCTTTGCTGGCCATCATTCCCTTATTTTCTGTAATTTCCTATTGCTGTTCTATCTGTCCTTGTGGTTGCTATGCTTTCATAAGTGGACTATGTTCTTTTGTGGGTTGCTTTGAAGATTTCCTTGGAGATCTGCTATCTTCCTACAACTATGGATTTACTCTTTGAAAATTAAAAAAAAAAAAAGGTTTAAGTTATTTATTTACTTAAATTCCAGTATAGTTAACCCACCATGTTAGGTAAGTTTCGGGGGTATAAAACAGTGATGCTCTGGATGGGGGGATGGGAGCAGTAGGTGGAGGGGATGAAGCATATACTTGGCTTCATGAGCACCAAGTGTGGATTTACCTTTACTTTTCCTGCTCAGCCCTCATTTCCTGAGGCTTGTCCGCTCATGGATTTCATCCCTTCTCCGGCAGGAAGGTTGCATATGGCCTTTGTCCATGCTTCCAGGTCTTAACTTGCACCGCCTCTTAGATATGTGTGGCTATTTTCATCCAGTCTACTCTATTTTTAATTCCTGTCTCATACTTTCCACCTCTTTATCTCTTCGTGTATGTTGGGAGCACTTGCGCTGCCCTTCCTCTCAGTGCTAACGGTGCTGCGGAAGGCATTTATTGAACTTGGCATTTCTCTGTTTCTCATTTATAGAAGTTCCCTTTGGCTCTTTTTCATCTCGGCCCGTTCTTTTTTTTTTTTTTTTTTTTTTTTTGGTAGCCTTTTTTTTTTTTCCTTTTGCGATTTTTCGATTCCTTCTTTTGATTTTAAACACTTTATACATGCTTTGTCTCAAACTATTTTAGTATCTGAAGTTCTTAGGCGGGGGTTTATCCTGCTGTTTCTTAGGTCTGTTGAACCTTGCTCACGGTGGGCTTTTCCTCGTGCCTAGTTTGTTTTAAGCTCGTATTAAACATAAGTTTATCTTTGAGAATCCTGTGTGGCCTGGATGGAAGGCTTGTCCATCGAGAGTGGTTTTGTACCTGCTTCTGCTAGTGCGCCCCTGGGGACCCTGGCCCAGCACCTGTCGTAAAGCATCCTTCTCACTTTGGAGATTCCTGAGCCACAAGGGTAGTAGAAATTTTAAGTCCAAATCCACATGTTCAGTAAGGCCACAGTTATGAATCTTCCCGGGAGGTTGATTCTCCCATCCAGACACAGAGGCAGACGTTTTTCCTGGTTTCTCTGAACCAGTGGGTGAACGTTTCTCTAGAACCCTCTTTCCTTAAGAAAGCTTTCCTTGGAATATTCCTATTCATTCTGGTCTCAGTTTATAGTTCCTCACCTTGCTTGACTGTAGAGTTTTCTTTCTATTCCTATTTACATATCAAAACTCCAGCTCTAGTTGGCTTGTAATTTATCTTCTGATCTATCTTTCTCTTTTCGGTAGATTTTGATACCTTTAGCTCTCCATTTCTGAGCATTCGTTGTATTTTCTCCCACCTTATAGGTGGGAATAGATTCTTTTTGGTAGTATGGCTCCTTAGATTGCTGGTAACAGAAGTCTTTTCATAAATATTTTATTGGGGCACCTGGGTGGCTCAGTTGGTTAAGTGACTGCCTTCAGCTCAGGTCATGATCCCAGAGTCCTGGGATTGAGCCCCACATCAGGCTGCCTCTGTCTGTGGGGAGCCTGCTTCTCCCTCTCCCTTTGCTTGCCATTCCCCCTGCTTGTGTGCATGTGTTCTCTGTCAAAAAAATAAATAAAATCTTTAAAAAATATTTTATTTTTTTAAAGATTTATTCTTTTAGAAAGCATGAACATGCAGGTGCCTGGGGTGGGGGAGGGGCTGAGGAAGAAGGAGAGAGAATCTCAAGGAGATTGTCCACTGAGTGTGGAGTCTGACTAGGGGCTGGATCACACAATCCTGAAATCATGACCAGAGCTGAAATTAAGAGTCAGATGCTTAACCAACTAAGCTACCCAGGTACCCCTTGATTATATTTTAATGTAGGAGACAACACAATACAGAAAAGCACATATAACAAATGTACAATTATTAATCAAAAATCATGATCATCACCAGGTCAAGGAATAGGACATTGACTTTTTGCTTTTCTCAGTAGCATTCTCTTCCCTTCTCTCACGATTCTGACTTTTGTGACAATCTTTTTTTATTTGCCTGTCTTCATAGTTTTGTTACTTACCTGTGTCTCTGATAAAGTACAATTCAGTTTAGCTTTGACTGGTTTTGGACTTTACTCTTGTTTGACATTATGTTTCCAAGACATAGAATATTGTGTGTATAGTTGTATTTTGTTCACTTTCATTGCTATTCTGTTACATGAATATATCATGATGTGTTTATCATTCTACTGCTCAAAGACATTAGAGTTGTTTTTGGTATTTGCTATTACAGCAATGCTGCATGACTTTGGAAGAACTTGTGTCCTGATGCATGTGGGTGTGTTTTTTGGTTTTGTTTTTTAATTTTTATTTACTTTTGCAAGAGAGAGAAAGAGGCACCCCAGATTATTTTTTATTTTTTATTTTCTTTAAATATTATTTATTTGCAAGAGAGAGAGTATGTGTGTGTGAGAGAGAGAGCACGAACAGGGGGAGCAGCATATGGAGAGGGAGAAGCAGACTCCCTGCTGAGTAGGGAGCTGGGTATGGGGCTCCATCCCAGGATGTTGGGATCCTGACCTGAGCTGAAGGCAGGTGCTTAATTGACTGAGCCACCCAGGCACTGGTGGGTGTGAGTTTTTATGGTGCATTTACCTAGGAATAGAATTGCTGGGGCACAGGTAGTATACATCTTCAATTTTTTAAAATAATGCCTGTTGTCCAAAGTGAACGTACCAGTTTACACTCTACCAGCCATGGGCAAGCAGTCCTGTTGCTCCACTTGGTCACCATCCTTTGTTTTTATTAGTCACTTTAATTTTTGCCAGTCAGATTGGAATTTATTGGTATCTGAAAAACATTTACATTACTCGATTTTACTTCATTGACTTGATTACTGATGTGAATGAACATCTTTTTATGTGTTGGTTGGCTATCTGGGTTTGCTTTTTGTTACTATTTTTGGAAATGCAAGAATATATATATTCTCCTATAACTTTTTAAAAATTATGTTCATTTAGCCCGATCATTAGTTTTGCAGTAGTGTTCAATGATTCATTAGTTACACATAACACCCTGTGCTCATCACAATACATCTTTTCTTTTCTTTTTTTTTTTTTTAAGATTTGATTTATTTTATTTGATAGAGAGAGACAGTGAGAGCAGGAACACAAGCAGGGGGAGTGGTAGAGGGAGAAACAGGCTTCCTACCAAGCAGGGAGCCTGATGTAGGGCTCAATTGAAGGACCCCGGGATCATGACTTGAGCCAAAGGCAGACACTTAACAACTGAGCCACCCAGGCCACCCAGGCCCATCACACGTGCCCTTTTAAAAAAAAAATTTTATCTTTGGGTGCGTGCATGGCTCCGTCAGTTAAATGTCTGGCTCTTGATTTCAGCTCAGGTCATGATCTCTTTGTGTTGTGGGTTCCGGCTCCACACCCAGCCTGTTGCCTGCTTGAAATTCTCTCTCTCTCCCACTACCCAGCCCCCTGCTTGTGAGCTGGCTCTCTCTGTCTCTCTCTCAAACAAAAACCTTCTTTTTATCTTAATCACCAGGGCTCTTCATGACAAGTGGACTTCTTTTTTTTTTTTTTTTTAAATATTTTATTTATTTATTTGACAGAGATCACAAGTAGGCAGAGAGGCAGGCAGAGAGAGTGAGAGGGAAGCAGGCTCCCCGCCGAGCAGAGAGCCCGATGCAGGACTCAATCCCAGGATTCTGAGATCATGACCTGAGCCGAAGGCAGCAGCCCAAACCACTGAGCCACCCAGGCGCCCCGACAAGTGGACTTCTTAATCCCAACACCTGCTTCAACTATCCCCTACCTCCCCTCTGGTAACCATCAGTTTGTTCTCTATAGTTAAGAGTTTTCCATATAAAGAATCATGTCATCTGCGAAGAGAGAGAGTTTTACTTCTTCATTGCCAATTTGGATACCTTTTATTTCTCTTTGTTGTCTGGTTGCTGTTGCTAGGACTTCTAATACTATGTTGAACAAGAGTGGTGAGAGTGGGCATCCTTGTCGTGTTCCTGATCTCAGCAGGAAGGCTGTGAGCTTTTTCCCATTGAGGATGATATTTGCTGTGGGTGTTTCATAGATAGATTTTATGAAGTTCAGGAATGTTCCCTCTATCCCTATACTTTGAAGTGTTTTAATCAGGAACGGATGCTGGATTTTGTCAAATGCTTTTTCTGCATCAATTGAGAGGACCATGTGGTTCTTCTCTCTTCTCTCTTTTTTTTTTAAAGATTTTATTTATTTATTTGACAGACAGAGATCACAAGTAGACAGAGAGGCAGGCAGAGAGAGAGAGAGGGAAGCAGGCTCCCCGCTGAGCAGAGAGCCCGACGCGGCACTCGATCCCAGGACCCTGAGATCACGACCCGAGCCGAAGGCAGCGGCCCAACCCACTGAGCCACCCAGGCGCCCTCTTCTCTCTTCTCTTAATGATTTGTTCTATCACATTGATTGAGTTGCGAATGTTGAACCATCCTTGTAACCCAGGGATGAATCCCACCTGGTCATGGTGGATAATCTTTTTTTTTTTTTTTTTTTTAAAGATTTTATTTGACAGAGAGAGATCACAAGTAGACAGAGAGGCAGGCAGAGAGAGAAGGAGGGAAGCAGGCTCCCCGCTGAGCAGAGAGCCCGACGCGGGACTCGATCCCAGTACCCTGAGATCATGACCTGAGCCGAAGGCAGCGGCCCAACCCACTGAGCCACCCAGGCGCCCCTGGATAATCTTTTTAATGTGCTGTTGGATCCTGTTTGCTAGGATCTTGTTGAGAATCTTAGTACCCATATTCATCAGGGATATTGGTCTGAAATTCTCTTTTTTGGTGGGGTCTTTGCCTGGTTTGGGGATCAGAGTAATGCTGGCTTCATAAAGAGTCTGGAAGTTTTCCTTCTGCTTCAGTTTTTTGAAACAACTTCAGGAGAATAGGTGTTATTTCTTCTTTGAAAGTTTGGTAGAATTCCCCAGGGAATCCATCAGGTCCTGGGCTCTTGTTTTTTGGGAGGTTTTTGATCACTGCTTCAATCTCGTTACTTAGATATCAGTCTATTCAGGTTGTCAATTTCATCCTGGTTCAATTTTGGGAGTTTATAGTTTTCCAGGAATGCATCCATTTCATCTAAGTTGCTTAGCTTATTGGCATATAACTGTTGATAATAACTTCTGATGATTGTTTCTACTTCCTTGGTGTTAGTTGTGTAAGAGTCTATTTCTCGGTTTGTCTCCCTCTCTCCCACGCCTGCTTTTGATCATTTGTTTTTGTTTCTTAATTTCCCCACACGAGTGAAATCATACTGCATTTGTCTTTCTCTGTCTTATTTCACTTAGCATTGTACTCTCTAGATCCACCCATGTTGTTGCTGGTAGCAGATTTCATTCTTTTTAATGGCAGAGTGATGTTCATTGTGTGTGTGTGTGTTTGTATACACACACACACATACCACATCTTCTTTATCCATCTGTCAGTTGATGGACACTTGGGCTAGTTCCATAATTTGGCTATTGTAGACACTGCTGCTACAAACATTGAGGGGCATGTATCTCTTTGAATTGGTATTTTTATTTGTGTAAATACCTGGTGGTGCAATTGCTGGATTGTAGGGTAGTTCTAGTTTTAAATTTTTTTTTTTTTTTTTTTTTTTTTTTGGTTTTAACATTTTGAGGAACCTCCATACTAATTTCCACGGTGGCTGTACCAGTTTGCTTTCCCACCAACAGTGCAAGAGGGTTTCACTTTCTCCACAGCCTCACCAACACCTGTTGTTTCTTGCATTGTTGATTTTAGGCATTTGACAGGTGTGAGGTGATACTTCATTGTGGTTTTGATGTGTATTTCCCTGATGCCGAGTGATGTTGA
This sequence comes from Enhydra lutris kenyoni, assembly GCF_002288905.1. NCBI lineage: Eukaryota > Metazoa > Chordata > Mammalia > Carnivora > Mustelidae > Enhydra > Enhydra lutris. The sequence continues at coordinate 7,147,240 of NW_019154089.1, read as the reverse complement.
GCATCTTTTCATGTGTCTGTTGGCCATCTGATATCTTCTTTGGAAAAATGTCTGTTCATGTCATCTGCCCATTTCTTGGATTATTTGTTCTATTGGGTGTTGTTTTATATTGAATATTCTTTATCAGATATATTGTTTGCAAATATCTTCACCCATCACATAGGCCACCTTTTATTTGCATTAATTGTTGCCTTCACTGTGCAGAAGCTTTTTATTTTTATGAAATTCTAATAGTTTATTTTTTATTTTGTTTCCTTGGCCTCAGAAGATGTTACTAGAAGGAAGTTGCTACAGTTGATGTCAAAGAGGTTACTGCCTGTGTTCTCCTCTAGGATTTTTATGGTTTCAGGTCTCACATTTAGGTCTTTCATCCATTTTGAGTTTATTTTTGTATGGTGTCAGAAAGTGGTCCAGTTTCATTCTTCTGCAGGTGCCTGTTGAGTTTTCCCAACACCGTTTGTCAAAAATTATTTTTCCCACTGGATATTTTCTTCTGTTTTGTCAAAGATTATTTGAACATACAGATGTAGGTTCATTTCTGGGTTTTCTAGTCTGTTCTATTGATCTATGTGTCTCTTTTGTGCCAGTACCATACTATTTTGATCACTACAGCTTTATAGTATAAGTTGAAGTTCAGAAGTGTGAAGCCTCCCGTGTTTTCTTTTTCAAGACTGCTTTGGTTATTTGGGGTCTTTTGTAGTTCTATATGAATTTTAGGATTGTTTGTTCTCGCTCTGTGAAGAATGCTCTTGGTATTTCCATAGGGATTGCATTAAATGTGTAGATTGCTTTGGGGGAGTACAGACAGTTGAACAGTATTTGTCCTTCCAATCCATGAATGTCCTTCCAATTCTTTGTTTCTTCTTCATTTTCTTTCATCAATGTTTCATAGTTTTCAGAGCACAGGTCTTTGACTTCTTTGTTGGGGTTTATTCCTAGGTGTCTTAGTGTTTCAGGTGCTGTTGTAAATGTGATCGATTTGTTCATTTCTCTTTCTGCTGCTTCATTATTGGTGTATAGAAATGCAACAGATTTCTGTACCTTGATTTTGTATCCTGTGACTGCACTGAATTTATTTATCAGTTCTAGCAGTTTTAAGGTGGAGTCTTATGGGTTTTCTATATATGGTATCATGTCATCTGCAAATAGTGAAAGTTCTACTTTTTCCTTACCTATTGGGATGTCTTTTCTTTTGTTGTCTGATTGCTGAAGCTAGGACTTCCAATACCATGTTGAATAAAATTGGTGAGAGTGAACATCCTTGTCTTGTTCCTGATGGAAACTTTCCCTTATAGGAAAGGTTCTCAGTTTTTCCCCATTGAGGATTATGTTGGCTGTGGGTTTGCCATATATGGCCTTTATTATGTTGAGGGATGTCCCCACTAAACCTACTTTGTTGAGGGTTTTTATCATGAATGGATGTTGTTTTTGTCAAATGTTTTTTCTGTGTCTCTTGAAATGATCCTATAGTTCTTATCCTTACTCTTACTGAGGTGATGTATCACAGTCAATTTGTGATGGGTTTGCTCTTTTTTGAAGTGTTTTTTTCAAGTGTTTCCCCCCGGTTTTCTAATGGACGGTAAGTCTCTTTCTTACTGTTTTGTGGAAGTTTGTGTATTTTGAATTTAGTCATTTGTTGGTTATATGAGTAGAAAATGTCTTCTTATGTATGCTCTTATGTAAACAGCATAGATTTTTCATTTTGACGTTGTTATTCAAGTGTACTCATCTTTTTTGGGTATTTTTTTTTAAAAGAAATTCTTTCAACTTTAAGGTCCTAAAGACAGCCTTTTTTTTTTTTCCTTCTAAATATTACTTTGTAAAACTTACCTGGAGATGATTTTTTTTGTATAGGGCAAGATAGGGTCCATTTTTTTTCTCCTTAAGGATAGCCAGTTGCCACTGATATGAGGAATCTGAGAAAGAAGACAGAGGAACATAGGGGAAGGGAGGGAAAAATGAAACAAGATGAAACCAGAGAGGGAGATGAACCGTAAGAGACTCAATCTCAGGAAACAAACTGAGGGTTGCTGCAGTGGTGGGCGGTGGGAGGGATGGGGTGGCTGGGTGATGGATGGACATTGGGGAGGGTATGTGCTATGGTGAGTGCTATGAATTATGTAAGACTGATGAATCACACACCTTTATCCCTGAAACAAATAATACATTATATGTTAAAAAAATTGGGAAATTGAATACAAAAAGAGCAGAGCTCAGAACCTAGAGGAACTCACCCACAGCCCTTAGAAATGCTGAGAAACACAGTGAACTCAAAGGGTTCAGGGGTGCCATGGTTGTATTTCTTGTTGCCCCAAATGCTTCTGGAAGTTCATTTTGAATCCCATTGCTGCTGCCAAATCTGTTAATTAACAAAAATTCAATCAATTGAATTTTAAAGATTTAAAAAGAAAAAAAAGTATATCCAGTTGCCCTCATAACATTTTTTGAAAAAAGCTTATCCTTTCTCCTCCAGTCTGCCATACTACCTCTGCTATATATAAAAATTCCATATATTCATATATATATTTCTGATTCCTTTATTCAGTTCCAATGATCTTTGGCTAATGTTGTGTAATTTCACACTGCCTTAATTACCATACTTTTCTGTTAAGTCTTGTTATTTGATAGGGCAAGTCCCTCCAAGCCTTTTTTGATTCAAGAGTTTCTTAGCTATTTGTGGCCCTTCAGAATTCTATATAAGTTTCAGAATTAGCTTGTTACACTCACCTCTTGAAATGATATTTGAGATTGTAATTATTCAGTAAATCAGTTAGGGAAAATTTAACATCATTATATTATTCAGTGTTTCAGTTCACCAACATGGACACACTCTCTCCCTTTACTGTCTTTACTGTCTCTCATTTGGAGTTCTCTTCAGAAAGATCTTGTATATTTTATTGATTTTCTTCCTGGATACTTGATTTATTTATTTATTTTTTGGGGTTAAAGATTATTTCTTTACTTATTTGAGAGAGAGAGAGAATGAGAGAGAGAGCATGAGAGGGAACAGGTCAGAGGGAGAAACAGACTCCCCACCAAGCAGGGTGCCCAATGTGGGACTCGATCCCGGGACTTCAGGATCATGACCTGAGCTGAAGGCAGTTGCTCAACTAACTGAGTCACCCAGGCACCTGTCTCCCTGGATACTTTAAAAAAGATGTTCTTGTAATGGGAGAAGATATTTGCAAATGACATATCAGATAAAGGGCTAGTATCCAAAATCTGTAAAGAGCTTATCAAACTCAACACCCAAAGAACAGATAATCCAATCAAGAAATGGGCAGAGGACATGAACAGACATTTCTGCAAAGAAGACATCCAGATGGCCAAGAGACACGTGAAAAAGTGCTCCACATCACTCAGCATCAGGGAAATACAAACCAAAACCACAGTGAGATACCACCTCACACCAGTCAGAATGGCTAAAATTAACAAGTCAGGAAACGATAGATGCTGACAAGGATGCGGAAAAAGGGGAACCCTCCTACACTGTTGGTGGGAATGCAAGCTGGTGCAACCACTCTGAAAAACAGCATGGAGGTTCCTCAAAAAGTTGAAAATAGAGCTACCCTATGACCCAGCAATTGCACTACTGGGTATTTATCTTAAAGATATGAACGTAGGGGTGCCTGGGTGGCTCAGTGGGTTAAAGCCTCTGCCTTCAGCTCAGGTCATGATCCCAGGGTCCTGGGATCAAGCCCCACATCGGGTTCTCTGCTAGGCAGGGAGCCTGCTTCATCCTCTCTCTCTGCCTGCCTCTCTGCCTACTTATGATCTCTATCTGTCAAATAAATAAAATCTTAAAAAAAAAAAGATACAAACGTAGTGATCTGAAGGGGCACATGCACCCAAATGTTTATACCAGCAATATCCACAATAGCCAACTATGGAAAGAACCTAGATGTCTATCAACAAATGAATGGATAAATAAGATGTGGTATATATATATACAATGGAATACTATGCAGCCATCAAAAGAAATGAAATCTTGCCATTTGCGATGATGTGGATGGGACTAGAGGGTATTATGCTTAGCGAAATAAGTCAATCAGAGAAAGACAACTATCATATGATCTCCCTGGTATGAGTAAGTAGAGATGCAACATGGGGGGTTTGAGGGGTAGGAAAAGAAATAAATGAAACAAGATGGGATCAGGAGGGAGACAAATGATAAGAGACTCTTAATCTCACAAAACAAACAGAGGGTTGCCGGGGAGAGGGGTAGGGAGAGGGTAGTGGGGTTATGGACATTGGGGAGGGTATGTGCTATGGTGAGTGCTGTGAAGTGTGTAAACCTGGCGACTCATAAACCTGTACCCCTGGGGCTAATAATACATTATATATTTATAAAAAAATTAAAACATTAAAAAGAAAAAAAGATGCTCTTGTAGAGGCTCCTGGGCAGCTTAGTCAGTTAAATGTCGAATCTTGTTTCAGCTCAGGTCATGATCTTGGGGTCATGAGACTGAGCTCCACTCTAGCTCCGTGCTGGGTATGGAGCCTGCTTAAGACTCTCTCTCTCCCTCTGTAGTCCCCTACCCCACCCCCATGCACCCTCTCTTCTCTCTTAAAGAAAGAAAAAAAATACTATTGTAAATGGTGTCTTTTTTTTTTAATTGTTTGTGCTGGTATGTAGAAATATAATTGAAACTGTTTTATTATTTGTTTTAATCTAGTAACCTTGCTAAACCCTCATAAATTTTATAATGTATCTTACATATTTCTTTAAAATTTTTCCCTCCATAATCATAAAATCTTGTTTCTTTCCTTCAGGTCCTTACACCATCGATTTAATTTCTTGTCCTATTAATCTGGCTAGGACCATAGTGTAAGAGCTGAATGTAAGCAGCAATAGTGGGATCTTTGTCTTTTTTCCCTTTCTGAAAGGGAATACTTTTTTTTCTCTTGCCGCGGGCTTATTTGTACAAATAGCACAGGAGGACACCAGCCCCATGCGGACAGAAGCTAAGGGGTTACACCAGTCTTTCTGTCCTCACATTGGCAGATGGCAGCTTCTATGCTGGAGGCTTTGTGGGGGTCTGGGATATTTTGGGAACCTGAGCCACACCAAAGAGGGGCTGGAGCTTGGATTTGAAGCCACAGCCTGGGCTTTGGTTTGAGCTTTGACCTTGGCATTTGTCCAGCAGAGCCTGAGACCCTTGGCAGTGTGGGCATGAGCACATTTCCTGAGCTTTAGGTGAGCAATGTAGGCAAGTCGGTTCAGCTTGTGACTGCAGACCATTGGGATCTTGGGCTTGACCTCCTTGAGGTTGATGAGGCCCTTGACAGTGTGGGCATGTGCACTAATGGCCTTGGTGTTGTTGGCCTGCATTCTTTCTAGGCCTTTCTTGTTGTGTTTTTTGTCAAAGCATATGTTCCTCAGGAACTTGGGGTCTACCCCCAAAGAGATTCATATCTTTGTGACTGAGGTTTCTTGATGCCATTTCTGGGCCATTTTCATGACTGGTTATGCATGGTGTGGTTCTTGGACTTGGCCATTTCAGCACCAAATTCCATGGCTGCTAAAGCGCCTTGGGCCAGATGAGAAAGAGCTGAAGGGGAACATTTGCAGTGTTTCACTATGAAGAAGGTTTTCATGTCAATTACGAAAGTTTCTGTTTCTGCTTTGCAAAGAAAAAATCATGAATGTGAGTGAATTTAGAATTTTTTTTTCAGTGCTTTCACTACATTTCTTGAAATGCTATTGTTTTTCCTCCTTTAATCTGATATTGTAGTAAATTACACCAATCATTTTTTCCTAATGTTCAATCAACTTTGCATTTCTAGGATTAATCCTACTTCATCATAATGCACTATTCTCTTTTTAAGCTGCTGGATTCATTTAACTAATACTTTATTTAGGATTTTGGTAACTATATTGTTAGTAAACGAGGCTAATAATTTTCCATTTCTTGAATTGATCTGGTTGGGTTTTCATTTGAAAGAGTTATTCCAGCATCACAAAATGAGTTGGGAATTATTTTGCTTTCTTTGTATCCTTTGGATGTATTTGTGTAAATTGGTGTTCTATCGCCCTTCAGTGTTTTTTTTTAATTTTATTTTTTTTCAGTGTTCCAGAATTCATTGTTTATGCACCACACCCAGTGCTCCATGCAATACATGCCCTCCTTAATACCTACCGTCAGGCCCTCCCAACCCCCCACCCACCCTCCCCTCCCAAACCCTCAGTTTGTTTCTCAGAGTCCACAGTCTCTCATGGTTCGTCTCCCCCTCCGATTTCCCCCAACTCACTTCTCCTCTCCATCTCCCAGTGTCTTCCGTGTTATTCCTTATGCCCTTCAATGTTTGTTAGCATTCATTAGCGACACCTTCTGGGCCTAGAAGTTTTGAAATGTTTAAAGATGTTGAGGTAATGGTAGTTTCACTTAGAGTTGTACGAAATAATAGAGTGGTCTGTGTACTCTTGGTCCAGCTTGCTCCAAATGTAATATTTGCAAAACCACAGTGCAAAACCACAACCAGGGGACTGACACTGATAAAATCAAGACACTGTATTTCCATCACCACAAGGATTGCATGTGGTCCTTTTAATACTGCTCCCAGCTTCCTTCCACCCTTGAACACTCTTCCAATCTTTGTGACTGCTTATCTCTTCTCCATTTTTATAATTTTGCCATTTCAGTAATGTTATGAGTGGAATCATATAGATGGTTGGCCATCTTTTGGTATTGACCTTTGGCAGTCAGCCAAAGGAGACTCATAATAATCCTCTGGAGACTCATTCAGAGTTGTTGCGTGTGTCGGTAGTGTTTTCGTCTATGCTGCTGAGCCGAGTTTGCCAGTGTTGACGTAATGTACTACAGTTGGTTGAATTGTTCATCTGTTTAGGAGCCTCTGAGCTACTTCCAGTTTTGAGCTGTTTTGAATAAAGCTGCTATGAGCTTTGGTAAATGCGTTTTTGTGTGACGATAAGTCTTCATTTCTGTGGGATAAATGCCCAGGAGTGTAATCATTGGGTCCTATAGTAGCACAAGCTGATTTAAAAAAGCCAAAATGCTCAGTTGTTTTCTGGAGTCGCTTCCCCACCTGACATCTCCCTCCGGTGTGTGAGTGATCGAGTGTTGCCACAGCCCTGGGACCATTTGTTGTCTCTAGTTCTTACTTTAGCAGAGTGGGATTTTAGTGATCCCCAAAGACCTATCATGATGTTTCATTTTGGTTTCCATTTGTACTTCCCTTTTGGCTAATGATGCCCATCTTTTCATGTGCTTATTTCTTATCTTTATTTCCTCTTTGGTGAAAGGTATTAGAATTTTAGAATTCATGTCCTTTGTGCATTTTCCCAATTGCATTGCTTGTTAGTTTAATATTGACTTTGGGTGTTCCTGTATTCTAGATGCTAGTCTTTTGTTGGATGGATGGTTTGCAAGTGTTTTCCTGCTATTGCTTCTTTTCATTCTTTTTAAAAATTTTTAATTAACAATTTTATTGAGGCATGAATAGCATACAGTAAGTTGTACTTATTTAAAGTACAACTTTTTTATTTCTTTTCAGCGTAACAGAATTCATTTTTTTAAAAAGATTTTATTTATTTGACAGAGAAAGGGAGCAAGCAGGGGAAGAGGCAGGCAGAGGGAGATGGAGAAGCAGACTCCCCTGCTGAGTAGAGAGCCTGATGGGGGCTCCATTCCAGGACCCTGAGACCATGACCTGAGCTGAAGGCAGAGGCTTAACCCACTGAGTCACCCAGGCACCCCAAGAAGGTGTTTTCTTAAAAAAATTTTTTTTCTCCTCTATGTTTAATGGTCAAACAGTTTGGGGTCCTCGGATCCGCCATAAACGGGGAGGGAGGGCTGACCCTTGTTTCTGAGCTAGGAGCCCCTGAGGCGCTTCTCAGTAATGCTATTACCTCCCCATCCGTGGGAGGGTGCGGTTTCCGTCCTCCTGCCTCGTGCTTTTGCTGTTTTTATTTTGTTAGTATGGTAAACTACATTGATTTTTAAATGTGAATCCAATCTTGCAGTTTAGGATAAATCCTACTTGATCATGATGTATTACTTTATTTGCATATTATTGAATTAGAATTGTTAAGATTTTGCTGAGGAGATTTGTATCTATGATCTTGTTCTCAAAAGATGATTGTATGAGTGCATGCGTGTATGTGTGTGTGTGTGTGTGTATTTTCTTTGTAATATTTTCTTGTCTGATTGGTATCTAGATAATGCTTATCTCATAGAATCAGCTTGGAAGTGTTCCCCCCGATTTCTCTGGAAGAATTTTTGTAGGGTTTTATAGAATTTATACCATTTCTTAAATATTTGGCAGAATGTACCAATGAGACCATCTGGCCTAGAATTTTCTTTGTAGAAGATTCCAATTTGTGAATTAATTTTCTTCACTAGGTGTAGAGCTATACAGGTAGCCTATTTCTTCTTAAGTGAACTTTGGTCACTTGTTCTTGTCAATTCTGAGACTCTGAAGACATAAATGTGAGTTTATATCAATATATCTGTTAGGTCCCCCAATAATGGGTCTGTGATCAAAGGAGTGAGACTGATACAAAGCGAAGGTCAAGCAAAGCTTTTTTTCATGCCAAGCATCGAGAATCAAACAGACCAGTCAGGGCCGTCTCTTACAAAGAGGTGACCCTCTCCCTGCCTTACTGACTAACTTTTAAGGGGCAAGGGCCATGTGGTTGGGCCTGGCCACACACAGGGGGCCAATGAGATTGCAACACACAGAGAAAGCTGCATAGTCATGCTAGGTCACACATAAATGACCAATTGAATCACAATTTACCCTATAGTAGATACTTGAACTAGCCTATCACCTTGGTCAGAATTGGCACCCAAAAGGCACCCAAAAGGGCCCAAAAGGCGGGGCCCACACTCCTTGGTAGCTAGGGAGACAGTATGCACCCCCCACTGATTGGATGTCTCCACCTGGCCTGACCTGCCCTTGTATTTGGGCTTTGTTCCCTGGGACTAGTTTCCCAGACTTGCTCTTAAGTAAGCCCCCTGTGTGAGGGGGTAGGGTCAGTTTAAGTTTTACTGCATAAACAACAAAATCACTGTTTAACAGGATGGGATTGCTCTGGCTAAATAGGCGCTTACATTTCCAATATGTATTTAAATTATAGAGTTCTCCGTGAAGTTTTTTTGAGATAGTAGTTTATCTCTTTTCTTGTGTGTTAACATAAATCCTGTGGAAGGTTTTTTCTTTTTTCTTTTCTTTTTTTTTTTTTTTTAAAGATTTTTAATTTATTTGTCAGAGAGAGAGGGAGAGAGAGCAAGCACAGGCAGACAGAATGGCAGGCAGAGGCAGAGGGAGAAGCAGGCTCCCCGCCAAGAAAGGAGCCCGATGTGGGACTCGATCCCAGGACGCTGGGATCATGACCTGAGCCGAAGGCAGCTGCTTAACCAACTGAGCCACCCAGGTGTCCCTTCTTTTTTCTTTTTTAAAGATTTATATATTGGGGGACCTGGGTGGCTCATTCATTAAACGTCTGCCTTCAGCTCAGGTCATGATCTCAGGGTCCTGGGATCAAGCCCTGCGTTAGGCTCCCTGCTCAGCGGGAAGCCTGCTTCTCCCTCTCCCACTCCCTCTGCTTTCCTGTCTCTCTCTGTGTCTCTCTCTGTCAAATAAATAGAATCTTTAAAAAAAAAAAAAAGATTTATTTATTTATTTTAGAATGAGAGAGAGCACAAGTGGGAAGCGCAGAGGGAGAGGGAGAGAGAATCTCAAACAGAGTCCACCTTGAATGGAGTCCAACATGGGTTGAATCTCATGACCCTGAGGTCACCATCTGAGCTGAAACCAAGAGTGCAATGTCCAACTGACTCTGCCACCCAGTGGTCCCCTTGTTGATATTATGCTTTTTTTTTTTCTTCCCCAAAGATTTAATGTATTTACCTGACAAGAGAGGGCACAAGCAGGGGGAGCAGGAGGCCAAAGGAGAAGCAGGCTCCCTGCTGAGCAGGCAGCCCAATGCAGGGCTTGATCCAACGACTGAGCCACCCATGCGCCCCCCTGATGTTATGCTTTGAGCTGCACGTGGGTGTGTGAGGGACTGAACTTCCTGACCCGTGTGCTTGGGTATAGTTCAGACCAGTGACTTGTAAGCAGAAATAGTGTATTTTCACTTCCACACTAGATTACTTAATGGCATCAGTTCTCTTTTCCCAGCCTCAGCATTTGTGGAAATGTATCGAGACAGAGTTTTTTTTTTTATCAGCTTTGGTCCTTTGGAACCTATAACAAACAGAGCATTCTGACAACCTCTCCTTGGAATGTACGGCACGTGCAATAAATAAATCTTGTTGTTTGAGGCCACCGAGGGTGTGAAGTTGATTGCTATTGCAGCAAAATCTCCTTTCCTGATGGGTACCATTTCCTATTAGCTTTATCCTGCTAAATACGTGAGAGAGCTTCAGAATAACGTACAAATACTAGTAACAAGAATATACCATTATTATAATATAGTACCTATACCACTCTAATAATATCATTAGTAATAAATTACTGAGTGAGGCTTAATATTTTTTTGCAATTCTTTTAGCTCTTAGTATGACCTGCTCCTACTAAGGATGAGCAACATATGTTATCTTGAAATATCTGAGTATCTGAGTATATCTGAATAAAACGAAATATCTGAATATCTGAGTATCTTGAAATGATCATTTTCCTTTTGTTTTTAAAGATTTATTTATTTGAGAGAGAGAGTGAGCACGAGCAGGGAGGAGCGGCAGCAGGCAGAGGGAGAAGCTGGCTTCCCAGTGAGCAGGGAGCCGGATGTGCCGCTGGATCCCAGGACCCTGGGATCAAGACCTGAGCCTAAGGCAGACGCTTGACTGAGCCACCCAGGCGCCTGATCATTTTCTTCTGTGATGATGTCCCCCGTTTTGTATATTGCTGAGACATCTTTAAACCGAATTTGAGGCTTAAGGGTTTTTTTTTTTTTTTTTTTTTTTTAAGATTTATTACTTATGAGAGAAAGAGAGTGGGGGTAGGGGCAGAGGGAGAGAGCGAGAGCGAGAGAGAATCCAGAGACTCCTGGCTGAGCGCAGAGCCCCATACGGAGGCTCGATCTCATGACCCTGAGATTATGACCTGAGCTGGAATCAGGAGTTGGACCCTTAACCAACGAGCCACACAGGCGGTGGGTGGGTTAAGGGTTTTTCTGAGTCACGTGGGTGGTTTGAGGGTGGTCTGCAGATGGGATTCCTAGCTCTCAGCCATCCCCTCCCCCAAGGCAGCTTTCCTCCCAGCTCCCTGAGGTTGGGGGTCAACTAGTAGACTTGTAGTTCATCCTTCACCCAGGATGTAGTTCTTTGAGGCCCCAGCCCCCTGGGGGAGTGGGGAGTGGGGATTCCATCAGAACCCCATGTCCAGTAGGTCCTGCCCACGCCCCTACGAGACTGTGGGCTGAAAAGCCGGCCCTGACCCGGAGAGACAAGCACTGCCCGGACACTCCCCCATCCCCCAAAGCTGGCGGCCACCCGGCCCTGCTCCCACAGTGGCTTCTCACTCTCTTCCCACCTTCTCGCTGTTCAAGAAGGTGTTCTCTCTCTCTCTCTCTTTTTATTTTTTTTAAGATTTTATTTATTTATTTGACAGAGATCACAAGTAGGCAGAGCAACAGGCAGAGAGAGAGGGGGAAGCAGGCTCCCTGCAGAGCAGAGAGCCTGATGCGGGGCTCGATCCCAGGACCCTGAGATCAGGACCTGAGCCGAAGGCATAGGCTTAACCCACTGAGCCACCCAGGCACCCCAAGAAGGTGTTCTCTTAAAAAAAAATTTTTTTTTCTCCTCTAATGGTCAAACAGTTTGGGGTCCTTGGATCCTCCAAAAGCGGGGAGGGAGGGCTGAGCCTTGTTTCTGAGCTAGGAGCCCCTGAGGCGCTTCTCAGTGATGCCATCACCTCCCCATCCAAGGGAGGGTGCTGTTTCCGTCCTCCTGCCCCATGGGAAGGAGTGGGCGGGCTCCTGGGAGATCAGAGTCTCCCTTACACGCCTGGAGTCCCAGGCTCATGAGTCTTCCTAGGCCTGGCCTGTCCCCTAGGGAGCGAGAGGGGAGGGGAGGCTGCCCCCTCCCTCCGGCTGTTCGCCTCCTGCATGGGCGTCACAGTGAGACTCTTCTCCATACAGAAGGGGGCACTCACCTGTACGCACATAATACAGAAGTAGACATTTTAGAAAATACAAACAAACCCATCTGTAGAAAAACCCGGGTCTGCTTATGATCCCAGAATTCAGGGATGAACGCTGGACCTGTTTCCCCTCCCTAGCTCTTCTTTTACAAAAATGCGGGTATCCAGCAGGCGTTTTCCTCTATCCCCAAGCAGTGTCAGTGTGGTTCCCTGGAGGTGTGAACAGGTGCTGATGGAGATCGCCCTGGGGATTTTTGAAAGCTTGATCAGTGTGAGCGCAGGGCTGTGGCTCCATTTGGAGTTTCCTTGGGCTCTCTGTGAGTCAGACTCTCTTTTTTTCCCCAGGGATGCAGAAAGTCTCCCTGTTGTGGATCCTGGGCGGGGGTGTTCCCCCACTGCACACAGTGTGGGTCCTGTCGGTGGTTACTTGGCATCTCTTCTTCCCGGGCTGCTCACTGATGCCCATCATCTCTTGTCTGGAACCTGCATTTGATTTGGGCACGAAGCTCTGCCTTGGGAAGGTGAGCTCTGGTGGCCAGTGGCCCTAGAGAAGTGGGAGCTAAGGAAACAAATGCATTTTTTGGGGCAGATTAGAGGAAAACTTTGTGCACATAAGGCAATAACCATCTAGACCTAATAATGCAGTGTACTGTTTATTGCATAAATAACGTTTATTTTTACAACGTTGCTAAGAATTTTAGATGCACGTGAAGCCAGGCATGGCTAAGAGGCTTGTGGCTCTGGGATGCTCCACTAGCTAGCCTCCAGTTTTCTCTCATGGCCCACCAGCCTCTGCATGTTGGGGTATTGGGACCCAAGCCTGCCCTAGTCTTCCTTCTCAGCCCCCCTGGGGCCTGACTATGCCTTACTTCTCAGATCCCTCTCTCGTAGGGATGCTCCCCTTCCTCCCAGAAGCCCATTGTCCAGCCTCCTCTAGGTTTGCGCCCCCCCCCAACTTTGTGCAGTCCCAGCTTGTTTGGACACCACACTTGTCTCTTGCTCCTGTCGCCCCTTGCAAGAGCTCCTCTCTGGTGCTCAGAATCCTAACACTCTGTGTTCATAGGAAATGATCCGGATCGTGGCCCTGTGTCAGCCACTGCCTGCCTCCTCTAGGGGGATCTGCCTTCTCTTTCTTGGCTCTAACAGCCCTTGGTGACGCCCTGTGGACACCTTCCCCTGGAGCAGAGTGATCCCAGCTTTGGACATCTGGGTCCTAGACGTGCGGTCACTACTGGGCAGCATCTCTCTTTCCCTCTTCCACTTAGCATGGATGCTCAGAATGCCCAGGGCCCTGGTTGCAAGGTAGTCTCCATTGCCCAAAGGATGCTCTCTACCTCCATAACCACACAGTGACCCGGCATGACGCCCCTTCACCTCGGCCTCCCTTTATGGGACTGTCTGCCATGTGCCGCTGGCACTCCTGCTCTTCTCTCCTGGGTCAGGTCTTTGTTCCCGTTCCTGTCGGCAGGCAGATGCTCAGCCCGCTGCTCCTCCCTCTGGCCTCCCACTTCACTGCATCTGGAAAGCCTTGCCAGACCATGCCCCTTGCATGCCCCCTCATGGATCCTGTGGGCCACTGGTTCTTCTTGCGCCTGTTTGGTTCCTGTAGACTGTGGGCTCCATGTGTGCAGGCCCAGCGTTCAGAGATGATTTTTGGAAAATAGTCGTTGAATGAGAGAGTGACCGCAAGGTGAAGGCCCTGAAGGTGAGCTGGTTGTGGGCAGAGCCGAGGAGTCCGTCCTCCTCAGAGGCCTCCCCTGCCTGGATGCATGGGGCTCAGCCCACACATTGTGTATCTCTGAGCGGCCTCCTTTCAGCCTGCTTAGGAGGGAATGGGTGGATGAGATGTCTGCCCCCTGCCTGGGGTGGGTCCTATTGCAGGCTTCTCCTGGTTGCCTGCACCCCACCCCCCATTCCAACTCCAACCGCGGCTGTCCTGGGGCTTGTGAGCTGAAAGGAGGTCGCCAGAGTGTATGCGGTGAGGAGCTCGGCCTCTGGGGGCAGGGAGAAACTGACCACTGCTGTCTGGTCTCTGCCCAGAGTTTGTTTGTTTGTTTGTTTGTTTTCCCTGCACAGAGCTTTTAATCATGTGCATTTCCTCTTGTCTGAGGGGACCAGGTGGACCCCAGATCTTGAGGGCTAGTCTGGGCACCTTGCTTCCCCAAGGTGTGAGTTAAAGCGGAGCAAAGTCCCTCCCCTGCGGGGACTGTGGCGCCTGGCGGTGTAGCGGGGGCGGGGGGTGGGTGCGGGTAGTAAGGCTGGAGCCGCGCTTGGAACTTGGGTGGTGTGGGGACTGTGCTTGGCGGTTTCATGGTTAAGAGCACGTGTCTTGGCTGTGGAGACATGAATCTGAATCTGGCTCTGGTGCTCTTTCATGTCCTCTTCACTCGACTGGAGATCATACCAACATCTGCCTTGTGCGGATGATGTTAAGCTTTGAAACTGGTTCTTACTACCTGTTTATCACAGCGCCTGGCATGTAGCCGGTCATGCCTCCAAGATAGAAGAGGAGCAACCTCTTGTTTTTGTCAGTGTGATGATTAATTTTCTGTGTCAATTTGGCTGGATGGTGGTGCCCAGAGAGATATTTAGTTAAACAACCTCTTGTAGGTGCTTCTGTGAAAGGAATTTGTCAGGGAGATTAACACTTAAGTCAGTAGACCTGGACTGAAGAAGATACCTTCCGTGGTGTGGGTGGACCTCATCAAATCAGTGGAAGGCCTTAAGGAAAAAAAAAAAAAAAGACTGACCTCCTCAGAAGAATATAACCAAACAAATTGGCTTTGGACTCCAACTCCAGCCCTTCCCTGGGTCTCCAGCTACCAGCCTCCCCTGTGGATCTGGGACTTACCGTCTATCACAATTGCAGGAACAAATTCCTTAAAATAAATCTCCCTCTCCCGCTTCCCCCCACCTACACACACACACGCACGCACACACACACACACACACACCCATTGGTTCTATTTCCTGAACCTGACCTGACAGCCATGGTGCAGGGGATCTGAAGCTGACCAAGGGGAAACACTGTGCTTCGTGCCGCCCTCGAGGCCCCACAGCTCTCCCAGGGCTCACACCCAGTAGGAGCTCCACGCTGGTACCTTGGTGATAACGATGACTGAGCACTTGGTGCACTCTGTGTCCTAGCTGGCAAGTCCGCCCCGACCAGAATGAAGAGGGACTGGAGTCCAGCCTGGGTTGGTGCCTGTGGCAAATTGCAAATGTCCACCAGAGCAGGTGAAGAGAAGTTCAGAACCAGACGTTTTGGTTGTACATGTTGGGGGCTGAAACTTCAACATGGGGGAAGGGACTTCTCTGTGCAGGTGCCTGCCTTTGTCCACAGCCCTTAGGAGCAGGCCAGTGAGAGGCCACTCCCCTTGGCCCTTTGAGAAACCTGCAAGGTGATAGAGAATGGGGAGAAGGGCTTGCGTGGTCCTGCCTTTATCCCTTCTCGCTTCCCTAACAGCCCACAGACTGGCACAAACAGAAGGTCAGTTTTCTCAAGTTTTATTGTAAAATCCTCAGAAAAAGAGCATTTACAATGACAATACTTCATGATAATCTGTGAGTCGTCTTCTTATCAAGTGGTACTGTGGTTACATGGTGTGTTTAATATGGTGCAATACGTCAAAGTAAACACAAACATTTCATATGCCACATACAGTTACTGTGTTGGTACAAATTTCTACTAAAGTTGATGTATTAAAAATAATTTATATATATTTTATAAATAAGGAAAAATTCACATGTATAATAATTACAGGAGGCCTTTTGAGAAATACTGGTGATTACAGAAAATATATTTTGGTGTCTACACAACAGCTCAAAATAATGTATCTGCCTTGAAATAAGAGATCTGAAAGTTTTCTGAGGTGGGGGAGGATGAGAATCTTCACGGGACAAAGGATGTGCCTGTGACTTCCTATCTTGAGGGCTGTTCAGCTACACTAGAGTGTGAAACAGCATGTGTGTGATCACTCCAGCCACACACCATGCCCACTTTTGTTCCAAGATCATTTTGCATGGCCTTCAGAGAGTGCAAGCAGAGGGGAGAACAGTGGGGTGTGATGGGGCCAGGCCAGGAAGGGGGGCTAACCAGCCACAGGAGCCAGCCTGGGTGTGCCGTGGGGTCTGGGGTGACAGCTTATGGACCTGTTATCCCACACCTGTCTGAAGCAGCTCAAGTAGCAGGGGACCAACAACTCTTAAACCGATGGCAGATGTCACCCTGGGCAGTGGACGAAGGATGAGATTTTGGGAATTTTCTCATTGGAGAGCACTCAGGCCCCATGATCAGCCAAGACAGGTTGCCCTGCCTCAGAAACGGAGTTCCAATCTTGAAGAGCATATCCCTAAAGGGCAGCATTCTCCGATCCTGCCATGGTGACGTGTGGCGAGGTCGCCTGCTGGGCGTGGGGGCCAGTCAATCATTATTGCTTTGTGGAGTGCAGGCTAAGCCTTCTAGAACCCTTTGGGGTGTGGCCCATGTTCTCTAGGGCCATAGAGGAAAGAGATGGTTCCATATTAGTTAAGACGAGCTTGGAAAGAGGGGTGTGTGAATGGTAGGTTTGTCCAAGAATAGTGACAGAAAGTACACGGTCAACACTCTGGTGCTGGCTCCAGGAACCTTGCTGTCAGTGTTGGAAGCCAGTCTCTGCTTTCCCCATACTTTGCGTGATTTCACACATTGTGTTTGGGTAAATCCCCATTGCTGTCCACAGCTCCAAAGAAGGTGTGAGAATGTGCTTGCAGGGCTCCTGGTGTCAGCAGGGTGGCTGGTGCCTAAAGTCTGCAGGCTCCCAGAAGATGCGCAAGTTCTCAAGTAACTTAGGTAGTCTGGTGTAGACCAGAGCAGGAAGTGGCTTGCACTCCATCAGGGATTTGGGGTCTGTGGTCAGACCTCGAGCATAGGCACTGTCTGTTTTCTTCTTTGAATCTTCTAAGCCTCTCTGTTCTATAATCTTGACGATTTTGAAGAGAAACCATGGCAGCTAATGACTTTGTTGAACAAAACTGCTCTGCCTACATGCTAGTCTGGGAGCAAATAGTAGCATCTGGCCCTGTGAGGGACTTCTTACTTGGACTTGAAAGCAAGGTAGCAGCATG
The DNA here is from genome assembly GCF_002288905.1 of Enhydra lutris kenyoni. Classification (NCBI taxonomy): domain Eukaryota; kingdom Metazoa; phylum Chordata; class Mammalia; order Carnivora; family Mustelidae; genus Enhydra; species Enhydra lutris. The sequence continues at coordinate 7,130,026 of NW_019154089.1, read as the reverse complement.
GGGCAAAGGCCATTGGGGGAGCTGGTATGACAGTAGGTCAGTTGCTCCTCAAATTGTAAAAGCTGTGGCACGACTGATGCACAGGAGGCCCGAGGCATGGGGTAGGGGGATCCAGCAAGGCAGAGAATAAACTGGAAATGAGGAAGGTGTAGTTCAGGTCTTCTAAGGGATAAAGCTTGGCTGAGTCATCACCGTCTGTATTCCTGTCCGACAGTTTCTGTTTGACAATAATTCATTTCCCTGACACCTAGGAGTTTGCTCTGGTCTTGATCACCTCGCTTGGAGAGGCTGCAAGGTAGGGCACGGGGGGTCATGATTCTGGGCAGCAAAGGGCTGTGTCCCAGTGGGTTCTGATCGCACTTGGAGAAGGATCTGGGTTCTGGGTGGGGGAGGAGAGCATGGTTGTCAGCATATGTCACAGTTGGTCTTCAGGGTGGGGGGTGGGTGGGAGGACAGCTTCCAGAGGAGCTGGGTGCAGGGAGGAGAAGGTGAGGTAGACCAGTAGGTGCATGGGAGGGAGTGAGATGTGGCATCAGCAACCTGGAGCCTTCCCAGTGGAAAGGAGGACCCGAGACAGAGTTGTGAGATTGGTGATGAAGATGGTTCAGTGTCCGTGGTATGTGAGTGAAACACACAGTGAGAAATGAATGGGTGACGTCATAAGCCCCTGGTAGAAAAATATATCCAGAGTGGATCTGTTGCATGTCTCCATTCTGGATTCTCCTTTAGTTCACAGGTTACTGGTCAACAGAAAAGAAGTTGTGGCCACACAAAGCCCACTTCCGGCTGCTCTCCTAAATGAAGTCTCAGCAGTTAGACTGCCTAGGGCAGCAGGAGGCTCTCTGTGTTCCTTGGGGTTGAGAGCTATCCTCGGGGCCCTTCCTGGAACTGGGAGCCCCTTCCTGCACAGAGGAGCAGTAAGGAAAGGAAATGGCTGGGGTCGGGTGGGGCGGGGCGGGGCGGGGACTGAGCTGCTGTCTCTGCTCACGATGCCTCGAGATTCAGGTTCCTGTAGCTTGGTATTAGCGCTTGGCCCCAGCCCGACTTCATGGGGCACTTCCAGGTTCTTCCAGCAGTTCTGGGAAGGTAGTGGGATCCTTAAATGCCTGGGAGACCAAGGGAAGAAGACTGGGCCAGCCCCAAGCAGGTTGCTGGGGTGGAGAGGGTGACATTTACAAGGCGTGTACTCCACACCCAGGCTTCCTGCATGGGGAGTCCACGCAGTTGCCTGGAAGCCGACGAATCCCTCTTCCTACCAGCCATCTGTGCAAGGCTGGATGGGCTTTGTGGACTCAGAGCCCCCATGCAGGGTTCTGCTCACGTGGGCAGAAGGAGCACGTGTACCTCCGTTTCAAATCTTTAATATCAGCAAAGGTGTAGATGATATGTGAGTTACAAAAAAAAAATACTGTTGAATTTTTGTGAAATCAGTTTTATTTCAAAATTGAATAATTTTGAAGTAGTTCATTATGAAAGCAGCTTTTTAAATGTAAGATGAATGCTTCTTTAGTGTGAAATAGTTGTTGTCAGCTGAACTTGGGTGTTCGGCAGAAGGATCCCCAGCTGGGCTGGCTGCAAGGCTTACCATCTCTGACTTTCCAGCTGTGTCCCAGGGAGCCAATTCTGGGGCTGGAAAGGGCCAGGGGCAGCCTGGCCCGCCTTTCCCCTGCCTCCCCCTGCCCCAGCAGTTCTGTTGGTTGCCCAGCTGAAAAGGCAGCTACTCTGCGGCCTTTGTGCGCTCTGCTTGGCTGCTGTCCTATGTGGAGTGTGCGCCTTGAGGCCTGAGCTGGGGGCTCCAGTAAACACGGTGAGTCAGCGTGAGGCAGAGATACTTTCTCAGACACACCTAGAGATGGAAGATTGGGGCCAAGGATTGGTGGCTGGAGTCACTCCTGGTGCAAAAGGGCCCTTGGGATTGAATGGTCTTTGACTTAGGAACCCTGTGACCCAGAGGGGCTGCTGCTCTGGCCTGGCAGCTGGGAGGTTCTTCCTCAGGTAGGCTCGGAGACTTTTTTATCATGTTCAGCTAGCCAACATGTAGTATGTCATTAGTTTTTGACGTAGCGTTCAATGATACGTTAGTTGCGTATAACACCCAGTGCTCATCCCAACTGTTTTTTTTTTTTTTCCCTCTCCAAGGGGCCGCCACTGTGTAGAAGATTTTCCCAAAGGGACAAGTTCATGAAAGTTGGAGAATTTCCACTATAGAAGTGGGAGTATAGAAGTGAAGGTGTCAAGAGACCGAGACAGGAATAAAAAGAAAGGGTGAGGGGCATTGTCCGTCCCAGCCCTGGTGAAAGTGAGAAGGCGGCCTTTGAAGGCCATTCCCTCCACCTGTAGCTCCATCCTTTACCAGGAACAAACCCTCAAGTCTGCATGGGCATATCTGGCCACACTCTTGGGAGCTGGAGTGGACAAGTGTTTGGTGAACCAAGACGAATGGGAGATGCCAAGGGACGGGCCGATTTCAGGAAATTGGGGCGGACAGGGTGGTTTGGGTGGGCTGGGCAGTCAGGTGAGTGTGAATGGGAGCTGTGTGTAGGTAAAGCAAGGCAGGGTGTGTCTTTCTTCTGAGAGGGGCTGGTGATCAGCACACAGGAAAAGCTCAGCCATGTTGGCAGGTGAAGGGGGCTATGTGAGCTGAGGTGACTGTGAAGGGAACTTTTCCATCTTCAGGTGGCTTGAAAATCAATCACTTAAACCAGAAAGCATACGGGTGTGTTGTGACTGCTGACATGAGGAAGAAAAGGGGGTTCTGGGGGCCCAGGGAAGCTTCTTCACTGGGGACATTCTCCCCCACAGGGCCCTTCCCTGGGCCAGCTGTTGTACTTCCTTGTGCCCCCCCCCTGCCCCCCGCTAGCCTGGCAGGGTCTGAGACATTGGGGATCATGCAGCATTGACAGCCTGTATCCTTCTCCCCAGCCCCTGAATCCTTGGGATTGTGGGTTTTGTGGCATGGGTTACTGGGGCGAGAAGGGCCCATGTGTAAGGAGGTCCTGAAACATGCTGTCTGGGCTGTGTTGAAGCAGGGACTGGAGTGCATGGGCCACAGAAAAAGAAAGGGACTTTAAAAACAGATAGCCTACAGAACCCACCTGGACCCCACACGGGTCTTTGGGGTTACTGTGTGGAGCCTGGAGGTCACTGTTCGGTAGGTTACCGCCCCCCACTTTGCCTGGCAAGCCCAGTCTACCCTGAATCTGGGGTCCTGGGCCTGGCTAAGAAAACCTCCCCCTTCAGTGGTAAAAAGCAGGCACGCAGGGTTTGTCCTGGTCTTTTGCGTCCCAATCCAGAACAAAGTCTTGGCCAAGGTGGTAGCCAGAGCTGCATGTGGGACTTCCGTGGTGTGGAGGGCATTATTCTTGGATGACCATTGTTCCTTCTGGCTGTGGGACGTGGGGTGGGGGTGCTCAGAGACTTGGCCTAAGGCAGGGAGAAATAGAGCTTGACGTCGGAGAGCATCTTTCTGCTTACGAGCATTTGAGGTTATAAAAAATTATCTTTTAATCAAAATTTCCAAAATAAATTGAGTGATTTCCCCATCCCCAAGATGCAAGAAGTCTTGTCGGCTCTCCCTCAGGCTTATACCAAGTCACATGGAAAGAAAAGCACGAAGCAGCTGCGCAGGAGAAAAGGAGGTCCAGGAGGTGGGCGGCCGTGGCTCTCAGGCCTGGAGTGCAAGCCCTGCTCCCGGCGAGCCTGTCTGCAGGCCTGGCTTCCGGCCACTCCGTTGGGGTGAAGCCTGGCGGGACCCGGCGGTGAGGGACAATGAGCACATGAAGGCAACCGACGGAAAGGTAAGCCTGGACAGCAGGAGCTCTTGGTTCCATGGTGTCCCCAGGTAACATGGTGTGGAGCTGGGCGCAGAAATGATTCCTTGACACAGCAGCATGGGTTCTCACCAGAGCTCAAGGCATAACTCATACTTCCCAACGAAAAACCCCAATCTGGTTAGCAGCGCATACCTTAGACTAGGAAACTTGCAAGGAGACCAGTGTTGAACCACAAAGCGAGTACAGGTTTTGCTTTTGTCTGTAAAAATGTACAGGGCGCCTGCTTGGGGCTACGGAGTGAGGACTAGGCGGAGCTCGGTGGCCCGGGGCTCTGCTCGGTGCTAGGGGAGGACCCCTTCATACCTCACCCACCCACACGGCTGTGGTCCCCCGCCTGATGCCCGCCACCTCACAACGCAGTGCGTTTTGTCTCCCATTGATGAGGAACAGCGACTCCTGGGCCGGTGTGAGCAGGTACTGTCCGAAGAGCCCGCTGTCCCTCACGATCCTGCGGGGCCCTCCCCACGGCCCGCCCGGCCCCGCAGGCGGCTCCTTTAGGTTCTCCAGCATGCCCATCTTCCCTGTGGACAGCTCCAGGAAGAGCAGGGCCGGCTCCGTCTCCGCTGCGGCATACACGTAGTACTGGTTGCCCTGGGTGAAGGAGGGCTGGAAGGCCACGTCTGAGACGCCAGGGCTGATTTTCAAGCTGTAGAGGGTCCGGATCCGGCCCTGCAGCGTGATCTCCTGCACGTGCAGCTGGGAGCTGGTGGGGGCAGCACTGACAACGAAGCGCCCGTCGGGGGACACGTGTGGCGTGCCGCTCACGTCACCATTGGGGCCGACCACCGAGTCTGTGACGCTGTCGAGCAGCAGCTGGGGGGCGGCGGGCGCGGGGCTGTCCTGTCGGCACTGCACGAAGAAGTAGCCGCCCAGGTGCGTGTGGGCCATGGCCTGGGGTGTGCAGCCGTGCCGCCGCAGGCTGACGGTTTTGAGCAGCACCAGTGTTTCCAGATCGACTTTGTGGATGGCGGCGTCGGACTTGTTGAAGATGAAGCCGAACCTGCAGAGGGAAGAACTGAGGTCAGAAGTGTAAGGGATTGCATCTTTTCTCTTCCCTCTGTCGTCTCCCTTCAGGGATCTGATAGTTTCTTAAGGAGATGTACCGTCCCACAGGGCACAGCTTCTTCCGTGATTCAGCGATGATGTCAGACCAGATGCTCCTGGATGGACGCTCCCCTGACACGCCCAGGATAGAAGGAGCATAAAAGTGCCCGTGGCCGCTCCTCCCTGGGGGAAGCCTTCAGATCAGCACCCCTGAGGCTTTGCGCCAGCTGGGAAGGACAGGACACACCTGCTGTCAGTGCTCCTTCCCCTGGAAAGGACCGTGGTGGGGCAGCCTCTCCTGGGTCCTGTTTACGAGGCCTTTGGGAGCCATCCTGGGCAGGGGGTGTGGAGGACAGCGTTTACCTTTGCAATCGGACGGCCAAGGCGTTGCGCACTGCCTCTCTCCCAGCAGAGCTGGGCACGTGGCTCGCCTCTTGGAGGCTCTTTGACTCTAAAGAGGGCAGTTCCCTCTGAGAGGGTTGTCAGAGGACTGGATCAAAGAGGAAGCTGCAGGGGAAGGGCTCAGTAGGTGGGCGCTGCTCACATCTGGTCTTGGCACAAGTCTGCTTTGGAGGCGGGTTGTAAGCTGCAAGGAGACCTGACCCCGGGCAGGACTTGGCTGTGACTCGGGGGCCTCTGCCCAAATCCCTGGCTCGGGGAGGCCTTTTGGTGCCTGTGGACACCTACAGGAGTAAGAGAAAAGTCTCCGCCGCACTTATCTCCTGAGTAACGAATGGAGCATCAGAGTGGGGAGGTGGCCAGTTTAAAGCTTCTTTAAAGCATTCCTAAAGAGCCAGGGCACAGAGAAAGCAGGAAAGAGAAGCCTGCTCATAGAAGCAATTTGAATGCTAAAGGCCACACACAGACAACGCAGATCCTGTAAGTTAGACTGGCTGAAGTCAGCTTCTTTGGGGGATTTTACCCCTTCAGAGGCATCTTAGAAGCTCTTCCCAGGTGCTGTCTACAGGGAGGGGTTCGTTAAGGGGTGTTTTCTTCCCGGTCTTGGATAAACGGGTGGGCCTAGTTTTACAAGCCCAGTTTCAGTGTACAAAAATGAGGCATTTCTTCTTGGAGAAAGGTGTTTGATGTCAGACAAAAGAAAGGCATAAATAGTGCCCCCAAGACCTTTGGGTCTCGGTGCCTTGATGAGAGGGAGGCTTAGTCTGCTGCAGTGCTGACTTTCCGGGGTGGGGGGGTGTCTGGGGGGTTCTCTGACGTGAACAGGCAGGGGGAGGGGCCGGCTGGGATGAGGGTTGCAGTGGAGACTGAGGACGCCTTTATTAGACTGTTCTTCTGGATGGTGACAAACCAGACAACTGGGAGGGTGTGTTTCCTGGCTGGCCCTCTGCATGGCTGCTCAGGGGGCTCCTGGCTGTGTTAACTTGGCCGTCCAGGGTCTTAGCTTCTTCGAGCCTCTGTTTCCTCATCTGTAAGAAGGGGTTAAGACCACTTTGACTAGTTTTTTGTGTGTCTGGTAAGTATAGTGCACTCCAGTCACCACTGCTGATTTTCCTCTCTTGTCCTCCGTGGACCTCGGAGGGTGGGAGAGCTGGCTGCCTTCCTTAACTATGACCATTAAGGACTCGGGATGTGTCTATTTCTCTGTCCCCTCATGAAGGAGCCCAAGGTCAGCTCAGCATGAGTGGGAAAGAAACAGAGAAGGAGCAGGTCTCACGCTGGGCAAATGCAGCCACAGGCAGGGCTGAGCTGGGTTACAGGGGGTACTGGAGGGCCCCGTGGCCCCATCTCACCTGACGTGGTTGATGATGAGGTTTGTCTGGGGAATGAAGAAATCGTCCACTCCTGAGAACGGTGTGTGGATAAGGTGCTGGCCCTGGGCAGTGCTGGCTTCTGTGATCACCTACAACACAGAGCAGGAGTCCTGGTGAGGGTCCACATGAGTGAGGGGGGGCAACCTGGAAACATGTTCATGTGCTGGCAGGGACCCTCAGCGGACAGGCTGCTTCAGAGAGAGAGGGGGCCAGGAGCAGAGTGGGAGCTGCTTGGGAATGTCAGAGGCAGGGACCCATCCTCCTGTGGAGAGGAAGCGATGGTTTGGGAATGCCCGAACCATGCCCTCCTGCTTAGGGAGGCCTAAGGTCACCCTGGGAAAAGAGGGAGAGAGCTTTTAAATCACTAAAATGTTAAATGGTGGGAAGATTTACTGGTTCCCTGTTTTCCTCTGATGTCAGGTGCCTGGGCCTGTCTGTTGGGAATTTCTGTCCTATACTGCTCACAGAGGCGTTCTCTGGGAATTGTGACTCCAAATTTTATCAGAGGAAGCAGGAATTGTGCAGAAATGCCATTCAAAGATGCTGCTCTGGCCATTTAGATGGCTTGCAGTTAGAATGCTGGGGCTCAGGCCTGCTAGTGGAAAGGACTTGTGAGAGAAATGGAGAATCCAGCACTGGATTTTGTACACGATGGGAGTGACCGAGCACAGCTACCTCTGTTTCCCTGGAGGTAACACCTGATCCCCGGTGGAGTCAGCAGGAGGCTGCTGCAGCCACTGTCTGGTGCAGAAATCTCTGGTGGGTCTGTGTCAGGGAACAGCATGCCACCGATGCGGAAGAGAGCCACATGCTGTCGGAGATTAGGTGGGATGACAGAGTAGTTTGAAGGTCCTGCCAGGAAGCCCTCTGTGGGCAGGCTGAACATCTGTCCCGCAGCTACCCTACTCTTGGGTGCGACTAGGCCAGAGACATCGTGCCAGCCAGCCTGGGTCCCCCTTGTCTTTGCACATGCTCATCAGCCCTCAGTGGCTAGGCCAGTGCTCTGAAAGATGGCCGACCTGCAGCCAGAGGAGGAGCTTGGCCACCTGGTGGGCCATTTTGGGGGAAAAGCCACAAGGTCAAGCCCAGACCCTCTGAGCAGGAGAGTGGGGGCTTAGGCCTGAACACAGAGCTTAGACACTTTTCCTGATCTAGATATTGTGGCTATGTCTACAGAAAGAAGGGTCTAGACTTGTGCAGCCTGAGGCTGAGGACAGTGTCTCCTGGAGCTTTGTGACTCACAAGGGTTGGAGTTCTGGAGGCTTTTACCTTCGAAGAATAGGCCTGACTTCTGGCTCTTTCTTTTATGGGAAAATGAACACCACTTGGCCTGCCTCCTCAGGCAGGGTTGAGGTTTGAGACTTTTCTGGATCGTGGTTCCCACGCAGGCAGAACGCCAGATTGGAATGATGAGGCCTGTGATTTGTATTATTAGCCTTGGGGCAGCTCCAAAGTTGTAACATGGCATTAGGTTATTTTGCAGTGGTTTTTTAAAATGGCCAAATGACACTTCCATGGCAAGCACATGGAGAAAAAAACCTCTCCGAACTGGGCATTAAGAAAATAGCAGCCTGAGGAAACTGGATCTTGGGAGTGTCTAAGGGAAAGTGCCAGAGAATTCCAAGAAGACATACAATCACTGCTTGATATCAGGCCTGTCATTTTCACTTCTAATAGAAATGGAAAATCACAGGCTGTCAGCGGTCAGGGTCATTCACGCCTCACCACACCGACACCCTGTACTGAGAGATTACCTCATCAAAACGCACTAGCACGGGCCATTGAGCCGATGGGTGCTACCTGCCTCATTTCTCCAACGAGTCTTGAGTTCCTTCTTGGCCTTGCATCCTGCAGAGGGCCTGGGCACATTCGTGTCCTCATTCATGCCCAAAAGATAAGTGTTATTTGAACCCCTCAGTTTTGTTGGTTCTCTGGGCTTGGTTCAGGAGCTGTACATCAGTGGCGAGATACCATGAAATGTCACTTGGTCATCAGTGCGGGGTCCTGAAGGCTGGGCAGCTCTCCCAGTGGGTAGACAGAACCAGCTGAGAAGGGAGGTCTCGTTGGGCTTCAGATACTGTTGCCTCTCGTGTCTACTTTTATAGGATTTAGTTCCTTTGTGGTTTCTGATATACTTGTGTGGATGTGGACATGAGAAAAAATGGTTTTGCAGATGCCAAGTTTATAGTAAACCAAGTTGTGTCATTATTCAGGTTTCCCCTGTTCTTCTTTGGTCTTTTTTGTACAATGTGAGTGCATTTTTAATCGAATTCGTCTTTATGTTAAATCACTCTTGTTTGAGGCATTTAGTTGTTAAGAGCTTGATATCTCTTGGGTGTTCATCCCATGGTGTCTCTCTGTGTATGCTGTTTTTAGTGCTTTTGACCTTAAACCCCACCTTGCCTGATGTGAGTGGCAGTCTGGATACATTCTTGTCACCTGTCCTTACTATGCCTGCCCTTTTAAATTCAGCCTTTTCTTCTCTTTGAAACATGTGTTTCTCATCAACAAGTTCTAGTTTCCTTCCTTCCTAACCCAGTTTGATCATCTCTGCTTTCAAGAGAAATCAGTCTGTCAGATGTGGAATAATTAGACCGTTGCTTCCCAGCTGCTACATTCCGCCAGCATTCTCCAAACTTTCTCTTATTCCAGTAAGGTATTTCTAAGTATTTTTACCCCCTCTTCTTTCCTCCACTCCCTATGCTTATTTTTATGGAAATAATTTATCTTCGGTTACCGTCTGGTAGCAGGGTTTCTCATTCAGCGTGTCTCTCCTCATTCAGACATCCTTATTTAGCACTGATTACCATTTCCAGGGAGGCTGTCCTCATCCTTCTTCTTCTCTGGGTTCATTGTTCAGAACTGTCTCCTCTTTATCTTTCTTTATCTCGAGGACTCTGATCTGGTTCATCTGGTGTTTGTTGGGTATCTTTCCACAGATCTGTTCCTCAGAGGGGGTGGTGAGTGATGCGGTCTCTGAATTCTTATGCCTACGCTCTCTTTTGTCCAGTGAAGGCTATCTGGGCCAGGAATAGGACTCTTGGATTTCAGTCCTAGAGCATCTATGATGTGCCAGCTGCTATGGCAGGTGGGAAATCCAGGGCAAGCTGATGTTTTTTTTTTCTGTTTTTCAGCTTGTAGCTGTTAAATTAGGAAATAATAATTTTTGGTTTCAGAAAAAAAGTGTTTTGGTGGACCCTCCCCATGAATTACTTTAGAGGCTTTCCGGGAGCTGTCAGAGGGACCAATAAGTTAGGATTTCCCTGGGCTTACACTCTGCTCTGAATGACCTTCATTCAGGCTCCTAAACCCTCTAATGGGGATTTTCTGTCAGTTCACTGGGGCCCACGGTCATGGCATCCCTCAAATGACAGTAGTCTCCATTTACAGAAGGTGTGGCAGAGACTTCTCCCTGGCCCAGCAGGGCAGAGACAGGCAGGCAGGTGGTCAGTCTTCTGGAGGATGACCCTTCCTTCTTCCCGGTCTTGAGAACAGGGTGAACTGGGCTCCCTCTGCAGTTCTTCTCAGCTGGTCTTCTGAGAGAGAACAAAGCCCTAATGTCCTGAGGCATCCAATGCATGAATTAACTTCTCTTCTATCTAGAGTGGCTCTGTGTACATCTCTGGGAGAAATCAGGCATTCAGATCTCTTTTCTTAGGGCTTAATCCTTGAATGCATCCCTGCTGATGAGAAAGGCAGAGGCATGCACTCTTAACATGGGGGTGGTGTTGACTGTCTCTTGTTGGTGGACAGGGGAATCCCACAGAACTCTCAGGCCTAGACTGTTTCCAACAGACCGTACCGTGCACTGGCTGACACTGGGCTGCAGAGCCGCAGGGCCTGGCTTGGACCACGGGTACGTTACTGAACTTTCCTGTGCCCTAAAGCACCATAAGCACTCAATAGATGCGCTTCTAGTGTGGACACGACTGCTACTCTTACTTTCCTTTCCTTATCAAGTACTTGCTTGCACACTGCTCTCGAGCCTGTTCAGCCCAAGGAGCAGAACACCCTTGCTCAGGAGAGGGGGAGTCCGGGAGCCACATTCCACTTGTCCTGACATCACAATCTTAGCCATCATCAGGATTCTTGTCCTTAAAGGTAGGCCTGGCAGATGATACCTTGGTAATGGTCTCTGAGGGGCTCTGGCTCTCCTCAAGCCTTGGTGGATAGATTTTGGATAAATGTGATTAGCTACCTAGGGAAGCAAGAGACGTGTATGGGAGGTCAGCATCCTTTGTTCCTGTGGGGTGAGTGTAGGTCTCCATGTGTTCAACATACCTGGAGGCTCGGTTGGGATTTGTGCACATCCCCCCAGCTCAGGACCCACACTTGGTCATGAGACTTGTCATAGGTCAGCTTAGCTGGCAGAGGGTCCACACCTATGGACTTGAGAAAAAAATACATACAAGTGGGTCATCATTATTATAAGCTGACACGGTGGTCACTTCTGGACTTGGTGTACACGACCGTCATGCCTAGGTGAGTGGAAAGCCAACCTCTCTGCCTTGGCACAAAGCCGGCTTGGGAGGCTCAGGGCTTAAGCTGCCCTTCTGGGTGTTCTTTAGAGGCAGAAGTAAACTCTTGCCAGTAACTGAAACCTTTTTGAAAACTTCTTCCATGTTTTACTCAAAGGGGACCCAGACCATCTCAGCAAAAGCCTAAACGTAACCAGAGGGTTACATTTTCCACTCAAGAATCAGCTGCAGGGCACTCTGGTCCCTGCTCCTAGAAGGCTTTTAGGCCTCTAGAACCCTCTGTGTCTTTCCCCAGGTGGTTCTGAGCTGAGATTCTGGTGCATTGGCCCTTCCTCCTGAGCCACCTGAGACTGACTTTGAGGTTAGCCCTTATCCCTGGACTCTTAGGTCAGCAGAGCTTTCCCTTTCTCTTCCCCTTCCCTTCCCCCTTTTCCCCTTCCCCATTTCTCCCTTCCCTTCCCTCTTCCCTTTCCCCCTCCCCTTCCCTTTAAAAAATTACTAGGCATTACAAGATACAGAGTATATGGCTAGAGACTACTAAAAAATACAAGAGAAACAGACCCATGAATGATTTATAAAAAGATAATTACAAATTTATATACAGAAGTAAAATTAAGTAGTTTATGCATTTGTTTATGCAATACCTGAAATTAAGAACTCACTAAATAGGTTCTGTGAAATCCATATTAGGCATAGCAGAAAACAGGGCTAGGGAAAGATAGGTTGATAGAACATACGAAAATTGAAGCATGAAGAGACAAAAAAAGGATGGAAAAGAAGAGTATAAGAACATGTGGGATGCAGTAGAAATGTCTAACTTTTAAGTTTCCAAAGAAGAGGTAAGAGACAATCCCAGTCTGATGAAAGTTATCAATCTACACATTCAAGAACCACTAAAACTTCAAAACCACTAAAACTTCGAAATTGGAATACATACAAAGAGCATCATCCCTGGGCACATCAAAGTAAAATTGCTAAAGATCAAAGAGTGACAAAAAGACTGGCAGTTGACCTATTACCAAAACAACAGAAGACAATGGAGAAACATCTTAAAATGCCAAGTGAGTATAATTGTTAAGGTAGAATTCTATATCCAGTGAAAATAGTCTTTAAAGGGCAAATACAGTTCTTTTCAAAGAAACAAAAACAGAGTGTGTTGCTATCAGGTCTCCACTAAAAGAGCTACTTAAAGTCATTCCTCACAATGAAAATGATCCCAGACAAAGCTGTGTACTTCAGGAAGAAATAAGGAGCAGTGAGAAAAGTAAATATGTGGGTGAATATATATGACTACCAAGTGTACAAAATAATGCTAAGCCAGGTCTTGTGGGGTTCAATTATATATAGAGTTAAAATCTATCCCCACAATCATATGAAAAGGCAGGAGAGGAGTTAAAGGAGTTACTGTTACATGGTTCTATTGTTAGAGAAGTGAAATCATAAATTATGAGACTGTATTGAGACAACTATGCATATTATAATCTCTGTGGTAGTCCTAAAAATAACAGAATAATATTTAACTAATCCAAAAGAAAGTAAAACGGAGGAAAAAGAGAAAAAACAGATCAAGTAAAAAACCAGTAAGATGGTAGATTTAACTATAAAATTAACTGCCTTAAATATAGATGGATCAAATGGCCCAAGTAAAAGATCAAGATTATAATACTAGATAAACCCAAACACACGTAGCTTTATAAAAGACCACCTTAATCGCTGAGCCACCCAGGCGCCCAGGCCATAAAAGACCACCTTAAATATATGGACATAGAAAGATTGAAAGTGACAGGATGGAAAAATACAGCTAACACTAATTAAAAGAAATCTGATCTGTCTGTACTAGTAACATAGACCAGAAAGGAACAGAGACAATATACTGTAACAGTCACCGTACAGGCGATACAATGGCACTACATTCATATCTTGCAATAGTTACCTGAATGTAAATGGGCTAAATGCCCCAATCAAAAGACCTAGGGTATTGGAATGGATAAAAAAAAACAAGACCTAGCAATATGCTGTCTGCAAGAGATTCATTTTAGACCCAAAGACACCTCCAGATTTAAAGTGAGGGGGTGGAAAACGATTTACCATGCTAATGGACATCAAAAGAAAGTGGGGGTGGCAACCCCTATATCAGGCAAATTAGATTTTCAACCAAAGACTATAATAAGGGGTGAGGAAGGACACTCTTTCATACTTAAAAGGGTCTGTCCAACAAGAAGTTCTAATAGTTTTAAGTATCTATGCCCCTAACATGGGAGCAGCCAATTATATAAACCAATTAATAACAAAATCCAAGAAACACATCAACAATAACACAATAATAGTACAGGACTTTAACACACCCCCTCACTGAAATGGACAGATCATCCAAGCAAAAGATCAACAAGGCAATAAAGGCTTTAAATGACACACTGGACCAGATGGACATCACAGATTCAGAACATTCCATCCCAAAACAACAGAATACACATTCTTCTCGAGTGCACATAGAACATTCTCCAGAATAGATCACATCCTGGTTCACAAATCAGGTCTCAACCCGTACCAAAAGAGTGGGATCATTCCCTTCATATTTTCAGACCACAGTGCTCTGAAACTAGAACTCAATCACAAGAGGAAAGTTTACAACTCCACTCCAGATATATGGAGGCTAATGAGCATCCTACTAAAGAATGAGTGGGTCAACCAGGGAATTGAAGATGAATGAAAAAAATTATGGAAACAAATGAAAATGAAAACAACTGTTCAAAACCTTCGGGATGCAGCAAAGGTGGTTCTAAGAAGAAAGTATATAGCAATACAGGCCTTTCTCAGGAAATAAGGTCTCAAGTACACAACCCAACCCTATACCTAAAGCAGCTGCAGAAAGAACAGCAAAGAAACCCTAAACCCAGCAGGAGAAGAGAAATAATAAAGATCAGAGCAGAAATCAATGAAATAGAAACCAAAAGAACAGTAGAACAGATCAATGAAAGTAGGAGCTGGTTCTTTGACAGAATTAATAAGATTGATAAACCCTTGGCCAGACTTATCAAAAAGAAGAGAGAAAGGACCCAAATAAATAAAAACATGAATGAAAGAGGAGAGATCACAACCAATACCAAAGAAATACAAACATTAATAAGAACATATTATGGCAACTATATGTAGCAAATTAGAAAATCTGGAAGAAACAGATGCATTCCTAGAGATGTATAAACTACCAAAACTGAACCAGGAGGAAATAAAAAGCCTGAATAGACCCATAGCTAGTAAGGAAATTGAAGCAGTCATCAAAGATCTTCCAACAAACAATAGTCCAGTGCCAGATGGCTTCCTCGGGGAATTGTACCAAACACTCAAAGAAGAATTAATACCTATTTTCCAGAAACTGTTCCAAAAAAATAGAAATGAAAGGAAAACTTCCAAACTCATTTTTAGGAGGCCAGCATTACCTTGATCCCAAAAGTGGACAAAGACCCCATCAAAAAGAATTATAGACCAATATCCTTGATGAACATATGTGCAAAAATTCTCCCCAAAATACTAGCCAGTAGGATCCAACAGTACATTAAAAGGATCATTCACCATGACCAAGTGGGATTTATTCGTGGGCTGTAATGTTGGTTCAACATCTGCAAAGTCAATGTGATACAATATATTAATAAAAGAAAGCACAAGAACCACATGATCCTCTCAATAGATGCAGAAAAAGCATCTGACAAAGTACAGCATCTTTCTTGATCAAAACTCTTCACAGTGTAGGCATAGAGGGTACACATATCACTCAGTATCATAAAAGCCATCTATGAAAAACCCACAGTGAATATCATTCTCAATGGGGGAAAAACTGAGAGCTTTTCCCCTAAGGTCAGGAACATGGCAGGGATGTCCACTATCAGCTCTGCTCTTCAACATAGTGCTAGAAGTTGTAGCCTCAGCAATCAGACAAAAAGAAATAAAAGGCATCTGAGTCGGCAAGGAAGAAATCAAACTCTCACTCTTTGCAGATGATATGATACTTTATGTGGAAAACCCAAAAGACTCCACCCCAACACTGCTATAACTCATATAGGAATTCAGTAAAGTGTCAGGATATAAAATCAATGCTCAGAAAGCAGTTGCATTTCTAGACACCAACAACAAGACAGAAGGAAGAGAAATTAAGGAGTCAATCTCATTTACAACTGCACCCAAAAATGTAAGATACCTAGGAATAAATCTAACCAAAGAGGCAAAGAATCTGTACTCAGAAAACTATAGAATACTCATGAAAGAAATTGAGGAAGACACAAAGAAATGGAAAAATGTTCCATGCTCATGGATTGGAAGAACAAATGCTATGAAAATGTCTATGCTACCTAGAGCAATCTACACGTTTAAGGGAATCCCTGTCAAAATACCATCAACTTCTTTCACAGAGCTGGAACAAATAATCCTAAAATCTGTATGGAACCAAAAAAGACCCCAAATAGCCAGAGGAATGTTGAAAAAGAAAACCAAAGCTGGTGGCATTCCAATTCCAGACTTCAAGCTCTGTTACAAAGCTGCCATCATCAAGACAGTATGGTACTGGCACAAAAACAGACACATCGATCAACAGAACACAACAGAGAGCCTAGAAATGGACCCTCAACTCTATGCTCAACTAATCTTTGACAAAGCGGGAAAGAATGTCCAAAGGAAAAAAGACAGTCTCTTCAACAAATGGTGTTGGGAAAATTGGACAGCCACATGAAGAAGAATGAAACTGGACCATTTCCTTATACCACACACAAAAATAGACTCAGCATGGAGAAAAGACCTCAATACGAGACAGGAATCCATCAAAGTCCTAGAGGAGAACACAGGCAGCAACCTCTTTGACCTCAGCCACAGCAACTTCTTTCTAGAAACATCACCAAAAGCAAGGGAAGCAGGGGCAAAAGTGAACTATTGGGACTTCATGAAGATCAAAAGCTTGTGCACAGCCAAGGAAACAGTCAACAAAACCAAAAGACAACTGACAGAATGGGAGAAGAGATTTGCAAACGACAGATCAACAGCTAGTATCCAAAATCTATAAAGAATGTATCGAATTCAACACCCAAAGAACAAATAATCCAATCAAGAAATGGGCAGAGGACATGAACAGACATTTCTGCAAAGGAGACATCCAGATGGCCAACAGACACATGAATAAGTGCTCAACATCACTCAGCATCATGGAAATACAAATCAAAACCACAGTGAGATGCCACCTCACACCAGTCAGAATGGCTAAAATTAACAAGTCAGGAAATGACAGATGCTGGTGAGGATGCAGAGAAAGGGGAACCCTCCTATACTGTTGGTGGGAATGCAAGCTGATGCAGCCACTCTGGAAAACAGTAGTTTTTGCATTTGAGGGGGTTCCTCAAATAGTTGAAAATAGAGATATCCTGCAACCCAGCAATTGCACTACTGAGTATTTACCCTAAATATACAAATGTAGTGATCCAAAGGGGCATGTGCACCTGAATGTTTATAGCAGCAATGTCCACAATAGCCAAACTATGGAAAGAGCCCAGATGTCCATCAACAGATGAATGGATACAGAAGCTCTGGTATGTGTATACACACACACACACACACACACACACACACACACACACAAAATGGAATATTATGTAGCCATAAAACCCCCCAAATCTTGCCATTTGCAATGACATGGATGGAATTAGAGGGTATTATGCTAAGTGAAATAAGTCAATCAGTGAAAAACAATTATCAGATGATCTGACATGAGGAATTTGAGAAACAAGATAGGATCATAGGGGAAGGGAGGGAAATATGAAACAAGATGAAACCACAAAGGGAGAGAAACCATAAGAGACTCTTAATCTCAGGAAACAAACAGGATTGCTGGAGTAGAGGGGAGTGGGAGAGATGGGGTGGCTGGGTGATGGACATTGGGGAGGGTATGTGCTATGGTGAGCACTGTGAATTGTGTAAGACTGATGAATCACAGACCTGTACCCCTGAAAGAAATAATACATTTTATGTTAAAAAAAAAAACCTCAAGGGGTGCCTGGGTGGCTCAGTGGGTTAAAGCCTCTGCCTTTGGCTCAGGTCATGATCCCAGGGTCCTGGGATCGAGCCCCGCATCGGGCTCTCTGCTCAGCAGGGAGCCTGCTTCCTCCTCTCTCTGACTGCCTCTCTGCCTACTTGTAATCTCTGTCAAATAAATAAATATTTAAAAAAGAAAAAAAACTCAAAAAAGTTTCTTGATGATTAAAAACAGCAGCAACAATATCTTCTATCAATTTTGCATCTTACTCCCCCTTTTCTGTATCCAGTTTTGGGTACAGAGAAGGCGTTTAATAAATGCTGGTTCAATAAATGCCTAGGCAGTATTTTTGGGGATTGTAACACAATTTTATGTACCTTTCACTTGAATTGAAGTAGATCTTCGGGAGCCTGTCCAGGGCTCATAACACAACACCACTGAGGAGATCTTTCATCTTCTCAGTTATCCCTCCCCCCAATGTTGGTCCCACCTAGAATGTATTTCCTTCTCAGAAAAATTAAACAAGAAAATTAAATCCTATAAAAAATGGATGTAATTTAGATAAACCTACAACCACAGTGTGAGACTTCAACACACCTCTCAGCAGCTGATAAACTAAGTGGACAAAGGAGAAAATGACTTAGAAGATCTGAACAATGCAACAAACAAACTTGCCATAATTGACATGTATACAGAATACTGTCCCTACTGTTAGAACACACATTCTTTTCATGTTCATGTTCATGTGGAACATTTTTATCCACATTGATTCCAAGCTGGGTCATACAGCAAGCTTCAGTGAGTGTCAAAGGATTGAAATTACCCAGACTATGTTCACTGGCCAGAAAAATCACTAAGAGAAAATCTTCTGCCCGAGTGGCCTGGAGAAACCACAACCCAGGTCACACCCACATTCCCCCTGCAATGAGCATGCACAGGGGCATTGCTAGGAAGACAAACCACAGCCCTGCTCACTGGCCTCACTTTCTCCCTCGATCCGCAAGCCTTCAGTGGGCCTTTGCTGTCACCCAGCAGTCCTTGCACAGTGGCCTGGTCAGTTCAATCTCAAATGCACCCTTCCCCTCTCTCTTCAAAACTCCAGGCTGGGTGATCATTTTCCTTCTTATTTCACTGAGAAAATAAAAGCAACCACAAGAGATGTGCATCCACCTGCCCCCAGTTGTAACTGTCACATCTTTATAAGTGTACCTGAGTATTTTCCATTTCCTTAGGTTATATGAAAGAATGTGATTTTATCCAACGCTTGCATCTCTACTTCTCTGCCCTGGATTCCACTGACTCCTGCCTACTTCAGTGATGCAGAAGAAATGGATGATGTGTGGGAAGGTTTTTGTTTTTTTTTTTTTTTAGCATTATATTCATACATATACACATGAAAACGCTGTAATGTCATCTATTCTAAAGAAACTTCTGTATGCTCTTCTACCTACTGTCTCATTTGACTCCTTTTACTCATATTTACAGCAAACCCCCTCACAATGATTGTATTTCTATGACCACAAGCTTGTATTGCATGATCATTCTTTCTGTTCCAGGGTAATCCATGGGACACCAAATCCAATGGTCGGTTCTTAGTCTTGTTGATTTGAAATGCTCAGCTCTATTGGACACCATTCTTAAAACACTCCTTTTCTTCATTTCTGGAAAACCTTTCCTCCCCCCAATTTTCTTCCTACCTTTTAAGCTCCTCCTGCTTGGTCTCCTTGTTGGCTTCTTCTCTCCTTCCTGATCTTTAAGTGTTGGAGTGCGTCAGGGCTCCAAGCTTGACCTCTTCTCCATCTGTACTACCTCCAGTCATTTCATGCTTCTCTGGATGTAACACTTGGTATGGTGACCTTACCCACCCTGACCTCTCTGGCCTAGAGCTCTCGCTGGCCTCCAGACCTGTTCATCCAATTGCTTATTTGACATCTATACTTACATTTTTATTTTTAAAAAAATTATTTATTTTAGAGAGCGAGAGCATGAGCGGGGAGGAGGGGCAGTGGGAGAGGGAGAAGCAGACCCCTCACTGAGTGCAGAGCCTGACATGGGGCTTGAACCCACAGCCTGGAGATCATGACCTGAGCCGAAATCAAGAGTCATACACTCAACGGAAGAAATCACCAAGGCGCCCCAACGAACATTTATAATAGCAATGAACACTTAGCAGGTCTAAACCCAAATTCCTAATTTTTCTGTCTTCCTGCTCCATGGCCTATACCACCTGCCATACCACCTGCTCTAGAGAGTGCATTATTTTCCTATTACTATGATAACCTCTTACCACACACTTAGTGGCTTAGAACCACACCAATTTAATTCTTTTACAGTTCTGGAGGTTCAAAGTCCAAAATTAAATTTCCCTGGGCTGGACAAGGATGACTGCAGGGCAGTGCCCTCTCTAGAGGCTGGAGGGGAAAGTATGTTCCCTTGACTTTGCCCACCTCTAGCGCTGCAGTCTTTGGCTCACGGCCCCTTCCCCCATCTTCAAAGCCAGCAGAGCCCCAGTGTGCTCCAGTCCTCCCAGTGCCTCCTGCCCCTAACAGTCACATTTCTCCTTGCCTCCCTCTGATACTGGTACTTGCACTCGCATTGAGGAAGGGCTCACCCAGGTCATCCCCGGTAATAGTCCATTTACACATCCTTACCTTAATCACCTCTGCAGAGGCCCCTGTGCCCGAGAAGGAGACATTCATAGGTTCTGGGCATGACAAAGTCGTCATCTTGGGGCCGTTACTCAATCCACCACACACAGTAAAAGGCATCACCATTCTACTGTTCTTCAAAGTAACGAAAAGCCCCCAACAACCTGATTTCCCGCTCTTAAAACTTCCATTCGACCCAGAAGGAAATCTTTCCACACTTAAGATCTATCAAGGATCTGGTCAGTCCTTGCCACCTTCATGGCTGGCGGCAGTTCATGCCTGAATTATTTCAGTAGCCACGACGCTGCCCTGCTCTGCCATTGCTTAACAGAGCCTGCCTGTTTCAGAGTCTAAGTGGGATGAGGTCACTGCCCGGATGAAAAACCTCTGTGGCTTGGGCCGTACTTTACCCCCACTTCACCACTCCCCGCTCTCACCGCTTCTCACTGTCCTCTAGCCCCGACCCACCCTCTGCTACCAGAATGGGAATGCGGCAGGCTGTGCCCCTGAACCAGTGGCACCCTCACTCCCTTAGAGAGATGTACCTGTAGGACTTTCTGGGCTTGCACGTCAACCACAAGGACTCTGTTCAGTGCTGGCTGGGCCACGTAGATGTACCGGTGCCGGACGTTCACGGCTGAGGCCCACTGGCATGGCTGGGTGGCATTTCCTTCCCCTTGGGGACAGATTTCTTCCTGTAAAGGAGACAGGCTGCCATGGATCTTCTTAATCCCCTGGGTCCCCTGCCCTGTGTGGGTCCTTCTCCCTCACTGCCCTGTCCCTCTGTCCCCTTCTTAGAACCCACAAACATGCCACACCAGCCCTCCCACATCACCTGTTTTGAACATTCACCTCCACCTCCTCCCACTCGTGAGGCTGGAACTCCCTTTGCATGTGTTTTTTATGAGCAGCCACCAGGCCTGCCTTCTTCCCCTCTTGGGTGCGAACTTCCCCGTCTGCACTGAGCTCAGCACTCCAGACTTCTCACTTATTAAGTTAAATCTGCTCCCCTTTTTTATTTGAACTTGGGGTACCACCTGACTCCATGCTGCCTATTCTTTGCTTCCTTCCCCCAGCTCCCCCACCCCACAGGCTGGTCCTTCTCTGTTGGCTGGATCCTGCTCAGTTTGCTGATCTCTTGGTCTCTATATGTCAGAATGCACAGGGGTCAGTCCCTCAATGATTTTTCCTCTTCACCACTCCCTTTGCTCATCTCATCCCAACTGATGGCATCAAATACCATCTACGTGCATACAGCTTCCAAATTTGTATCTTTAGTTAGAGCCTTTTCTCTGAACTCCAGACGTACGCAGCCAACCACCTCACTCTACTTGGCTCTTTGCTGTACACCTCAAACTTGAGAGAGTTCAAAGTCAACTCCCAATTTTACCTCCCAATCCTGCTCATTCCTTTAATAAAATGGCAGCTCCACTGTTTTCCTTCCTTAGACCAAAACCCTTATGGCCATCTTTGAGTCCTCTTTTTCTCCTCATCCTCTCAGTCCTCATCAGGGCATCAAAAGTCATTTCAGCTCTGCCTTCAAAATACGTTCAGAATTTGACGTTGCCTCACTGCTCCCACCTCCATCACCCGGGCTCAGGCCATACTATCTGTTGAATAACCGCTGTAGCATCCCTGTTGTACTCCTTGATTCCACCACCCCTCCCCCCGCCCCCCATTCTCAACACAGAATCCAAGGGCATCACTGAGAGTCTGCCCACACCTCTCCTCTTCTCAACACCCTCCACTTCATTAACATTCCTTCTGGCTCAGAAGAGGAGCCAAGGTTTTCAGGAAGTCAAGTAGGCCCTGTCCCCTTTGGCTCCTGCTACTCCTCTGACCTTTAGCTTTTCTCTCCTGTCCCCGCTGTGCTTGCTTTTCTTCCCTCATGTCACCCTCCTGCCCCCTTCATTGGCCTAGCACCGCCAGCACACTTCGCCTCCGTACCTGGCTGCATTTGTCATTTCCACCTGACGTTGTGCACTGATCTGGCTACATCTTTTTAGGCTCTCTTCTGTCACTAGAATGCTCTGTGATGGGCTCTTTGTCTGTCTGCTTCACTGCTATATCCTTAGCACCTAGTAAAGGCCTGGCACAGAATGAGTGCCTCAGTATATTTGTTGAATGAATAAATGAGTGAAAAGGGGGACCTTCTTTTCCCTTACCTTCCAGGATACACAGTCTCATTTTTTTTTATCATGACTCTCACTCAACTCTGTCTCAGTCTCCTTGTGGTCCCCCTCTTGGTCTGCCCATCCTGTAGCTACTGGCCCCCAGGGTTCTGTTCAGGCACCCAAATCAAAGCACTCATACATACCCTTGGTGGTCTTGTCTCCCGCTCTGGCTTTAGCCAACGCCCAGATGAAGATGGCTCCCAGATCTATGTCTTTAGCTCAGAACTGCCCTCTTCAGTCCTCGCTTGGTTCTCCCACAGCCCCTCATACCCAGCCAATCACCCCGAGCTGACCCTCTCCACCATATCTGCCCCTCTCACCAGGTCTGGCCAGCCAGGACCAAGCCTATCACCCTTGCCACTTCCTTCTCTCCTACAGTCTGCCACAAGTGAGTTACCATAGACTACGGAGACGACCTCCTCCATCCCTGAGTTCATCTACTTTCCAGGTCTTTCCTGAATGACTGCAATAGCTTTGGGGCAGAGCTGTCATCTTACACCCTGGCCACCGCCCAGCATCACATTCAGTTCTCATAACTACCCCCATTCACACATGAGTAAACAGAGGCTGGCAGGGGTTAGGTCACTGGTCTAAAGCCACTCAGCCCTGCTGAGGGACAGAGGTGGGATGTGAACCCAGGCGTGCCTGGCTGGGAAGCCTGTGCCCTTGCCTCCTACATGTGCTGCTTCCCACTGCCCAGAGTAGCCCCCTCATCCAGCAGAGACACCTGAGAGGAGATGTGCCAACCTCCTGCTGGCTCAGTGCTTTCAGCAGAGGCTCGCATCACGGTAACCCGCTTGGGAGGTGGTGGGGCATTTTCTAGAGGACAACGCGGTTGGTTGGGACTGTTCCATAGCTCACCATGGTCTGGTGCTGTCTGAAAGGCCTGTGGGGTCTCTCCTACTGTGTCTTGTTCTGGCTTTTTAGGAAATATGAGTCGTGGTTAGGATTTCAGAGATTTCCCTTGAGCTACAGGTTATTGCAAATCTGTGAGAAATTAGTGCCCATGTGACAGGGTGCAATTATTTACACCCAACTGCTAGAAATTAACTAGACCACTCTTTCTAGATGGTTTCACGGCTGTTACGTGGAAGGAAAGTTCATCGGGGTAGCAGATCTAAAAAATGATTAATTCAAATGAAACAGCCTGGAAAACAGCTGGGCCGGAGCTTCGAATGCAGGACACACAGCACAAGCCAGCACGGCAGTGCCACAAGCAGGCGGCAGGACCCTGCCCAGGCATGGCCCACTTCCCCCATGAGCTCCAGGCCTGTCCCCGCTCACTGGTTCCTTCACGTCGGGCCTTGAGGAGAGGCCTGCGGGGGCCTGCCGACGACTCTTCTGGGTTAATGTCCTACTTCTACCGTCAAGTAGCTAAGGGTACACCTTATGTAGGAAACCACCAACATAAGGCCTAGAGAGAAACCAACAGGAGGGACAGAGCCCTGGGATGGGGTGGGTGGGGAAGCACTGTCTGGGGGACACCTTTGGACAGCTGGGTCTAGAGGGCTAGAAAGACTTTCCTGGACCTGCCATCGGCAGTCATCTCTGTGGCCTCCATCCATGTGGCATGGCCGTTGTGCCCTTGGCCTCATACTTCATAGCACCTCTGATGCTTGGGGCATTCTCATCTTGCACGCTCTCTCCCCTGGCCCTTCAGGGGCCACTGAGACCCTCGCAGCTCACCTCCTCTAGTGACTGGTTGAGGATCACTTCCTTTTGTAACCTTAGTTATCCTTGAGTTCTGTGACCCATGTTCTCCAGGCTTCCTTAAAGCTACTTTTTTTTTTGCCTGCCAGGGAGCCACGGGCTCTCTAGCTCACCATGGCCCATCCCCTCCTTGTCCTCATCTTCTGGATGTTTCTATGCTTGTGTCCCATGGGTGTCTTAAATTCACATCGTAGGCCACCCTCGTCTCTTTGATGAGCAACTTATCTGCCCTGCTTTTGGGATCCCAGCATGGGACGGAGAATGTGGCACATGCCTCCTAGAGTGACAAGAGAATGAACAGTACCCCTAACCTGCCTCTCCTCCTGAGTGAAGGACAGTCTGTTCCTCCTAGCAAGACCCCAGATGACCCTTGTGGTGCCTGCTGATATAACACTAAATCTACTCAGTTATTCCCATTGCCACTGCCCCTGACTTGGCTAGGTCACTACCCTCTCTCACCCAGATGCTCACAACAGCCTGTACACCTGCTTCTGGGCTTCCAATCCTGTCCTACTCATCGCCACCCTCACTGGGGCCTCGCACTTGTTCTAAAGCAGCCCCACCAGGGCCGTGATTCATTTGAGGTCCTCTAGGCATCCCCAGAACTTTCAAGATCTGCCACTAAAACTCCTCAGCTTTAACCCTGGCCTCTGGTCATCTTAATCTCAAACCAAGTATTTGCAATTCCCCAGATGTGACATGCCACTTTATGCCACCAGGTGCCATGTTCATAACATTCCCTTTAGAAACGCATCCCCAGTTCCTACTTGTTCTTCACAACTGGGCCCAGGGATGCCCTGCTGGAGAGCCTTCTCTGACTTGGTCCTTCCTGGGTCTGGAGAGGCCTCACCCCCTCAATGTCCCAGTGTACCTTGCAGCTCCTTCAAGCAGCACCTGCTGTGGCCATCCTTTCTCTGTGAACTAATGGAGAAGAGAAACCCATCCGTAAGCCTTGGGCCTCACCCAGGGCTCTGTGCACGGAAGGCCTAATCAAGGAATGAGCCCTTCAACTCTTAACCTCCCATGGATGTTCTGGAGCCTTGGAACACTCGTGGAACCACACCACATATAGCAAATGGAACCTGGGACATCAAGGAGCGGTCACGGTGGAAGACTGGCTCTCAGGCACACTTACAAAGCTCATGAAGATCTTCTCGGTGGGTCGGAGGTGCCTCTGGATCTCACAGTCCACGGGGTGCAGGATGATGATGCCATCGTCAGAGAAGACATAGAACATGTTCCCCACACTGAGGCCTGGGAGGAGCAAACACAGCCATGGTTATGCACCCCCATCCCCAGCGGCCAGCTCCTAAGTAGGGAGGTACTGGGCAGACCCACCCCTGCGGTTTGGCTGCGTGTGGTACAGGCACAAAGTGTGGGGGCCTGGTCAAGCTGACATGAGCTAAGCAGGAGGTATGTGGGCAGCCCAGGGAGAAAGTGCCAGAGGCCTGTGAATCACTCCACAGGTGAGGGCTCTGTGAACGCCGGGCTATCCTTCTAGACACATGCTTCTGCCCTAGGGCACCACGGGCTGGCCACCGACACAAGTCGGCAAATACATGACAGCCTTGGCTCTAGTGTACATTTGGTCTTTTGTTTGTTGTCAACTAGTCAAACAGATGGGTCAGATCATGCCAGAAAAGCAAAGCCTCTTTTTTTTTTTTTTTCCAGCACATTTATGTGCCACACCACTCCTAGGAACCTAAGAATGTTGTGGCTGGTACTCCTTTGTGCCAGTTTCGTCCTGGCCTGTTGGTGCCAGCAAATCCTTCCTTCAAGACAGACTGCTCCCACCTCTGCCTCACCATTTTCTCTGTGGCAGCCCCAGGTCAGGCGATGAAGCCCCAGCCTGGTCAGGCCCACTTGCCTGCTCCCATCACCACCCTGGTGTGGCCATGTGGGGAGAAACCTCAGAGTAGCAGAGAAGGGGACCTGGGAGGATCTAGTTTGGCCTCCTTATTACAAAGACAAAAAAACTGAGGCCCAGGGAAGGGAAGGGGCTTGGTGGAGGCTACTTGGATTTACACCAGAGCCGGGCTGGACCCCAAACCTCTACTCCAGGCTCTCACTGTGCCTCAACATAAAACATAAAGATGGCACAAAATTGGTAAGGTTTGAGTTCTCCCTTTCTTTCTCCCTCATTTTATTTCTTGTGAAGGTGGAATATTCAACAGATTTCCATAAATGCTAAGAAAATTAAATCTATGAAAAACATGCTCTTTCCTAGCACACTGAGAGACCCAGCATACTGACTTCATTGACTATCTGGGTAGGTTTTCAGTGTTAGAAACCATACAACACGAAATAGGAGCCAATATTCCACCTGCTTCCAGTGACTCTGCAGGCAGTTTTCTGGGCCTCAGGCCCTTCCTGCCCCAGAAGCCCCAGTGCCTGGGGTTCCCATTGTGGACCAAGGTTACTGATTCCAGGACACAGTCTTAGCTGTTGCTGGTTCTGTCCTGAGAGAGGGGCTGGGAAGGAAGGCTCTGCTCTAGCTTCTGAGAGCCCCAGCACAACTTGACCCCAGGCTCTCAGAAGCTAGCAGTGTCTGGGAGCACCCTGCACAGGTCTCTCTGGGGGAATCCTGGGGGTGCTAGGCAGCCTGTCCCGAGAGCTACAGGAAGGGGCCTCGTCTCAGTTCCCAGGACATCCCAGCTTCTAGTCCATATGTGCTCTGTCCCCGTGGGGCCTTCTCTCTGTCCACTCTTCCCTGGCAAACTTATTTTGCTCAGACCTATGACTCAAAGTCCCTGTCCCTGGGGTCCCTCGGCCTCCCAGGGTCTCTTAGGAAGTGGACAGCTGCAAGGACCAAGGTAAGCCTGAAAGCTTGGGGACCCCATGTGGGGTTGCAGCTGTGGCCACATGGCCGGTGAAGCACAGCCTCCCTCCACAGTCAGCAGTGGAACGCGGGCCTCGCCAAACAACTGACTTCACAGGAGACAGAGCCAGCCTCCTGATCCGGTCCCCTGGAGGGTTCTGAGTGGAACTTCTCCTAACAGGGCACAAAGGCACTTTCTTTGCTTTGGCGTACCCCAATCATCTCATTTCTCTTGTTGAGATGGAACAGATCCCTGCGGCCTGCTGGCCTGTGGGTTATGCTCCTGTATTTCCTAGTTCCAGCTGTGAAGGGTACAAGCAGCCGGCTGTCCAGGCAGGATGGCACTTGTTGCACCTGTCACCCCGCAGCCAAAAAGCAGCTGGGGGTCTTAAGTTGCCCTCAATGTGAGGCCTCTGTGCTCTGTTTCATACATCCCAGGGTCTCCTGCATTCTTTGCTGGTCTCCGCTTTTGAAACTTGAGCCTCTTTGTAGTGAATACAATTTTAGAAAATTACCACCTCTTAAAGACCCAGAGGGAAAGCTCTCTACATGCATTGTGGCTTAGCGCTAGGTTGGGCAGCACTGGGGGACGGCTGTCCATGGTGAGTGGCAGTTGCTACAACCTGTCTTCCCAAGGAATCCTAGTGCCTACTGGCATTAATTCCTCATTTTTCAGGTTCTGCTTTTGTTTTGCTCTGTGACTTACTGTGAGCAGCAGTGCCTGACATTCAGGAAATTGTTCTGAGTATGTGCATGCATGCATATGCCAGACTCTAGGAAATGCCACGAGGAAATGTTTACCAGGAAAAAAATGAGACAGGAAATAGGCCAGCTTTTAAAGATGAGATTTTGTGCGTAACCCCGAAATCACGGGATGCATTCTGCTTCTCATCTCCTCCCTGAAACCCCCATCCACTAATCAAGCCCCATCCTGGAGAGTAAGTTACCTCTAGGTGATGGGAACTCTGCTCTGGTGGAGGGGTTGCATTGGGCCGGGGTCCACAAAGAGTGACTCAGGCCATATAACCCAGTTCCCACATGGGCCTGCTATTTTTTGAACCACATTAAATTGTTAGTATTAGACCATTTTTGACATACAAGAATGGCCATTTTTTTTTTTTAGGGTCCAACCTAGTATCTAAAGATGGTTTGATAAATAAAATTAAAAAAAATCTATTCATTTAAAAATATACATTTATAGAAATCATGGTGGTTTTTTTCTTCAGCATTTCCTCAAAGTGTATGTCTAAACTTTGAGAACTCCAGAACCAATATCACCTTCTGGAAAAAAGTTGAAGGCCTCATCCAACCAGGGACCCCTGCCAAGTAATCTGCTTCAGTGACGGTTTCAAATAGCTTTAGATAGCAACTTCCCACTTTTAAGTTCTGATGGACTGGTGTCTATTAAAGACACAAGTACATTTTAAATCTGCTTCTCAGCATGTGACCCTTGGGTCATTGACCTCCGCCCTCCCATCCAATCTGGCAGGTGGACTGCACTGATGGGGACTGCATG
Source organism: Enhydra lutris kenyoni (assembly GCF_002288905.1). Taxonomy (NCBI): domain Eukaryota; kingdom Metazoa; phylum Chordata; class Mammalia; order Carnivora; family Mustelidae; genus Enhydra; species Enhydra lutris. The sequence continues at coordinate 7,102,023 of NW_019154089.1, read as the reverse complement.
GTTATCTGGGAAAGCTGATGGTGGCCCATGGAAATATGGCCCATGATGGAAACATGAACACAGGTGATCACAAGCACAACACAGAAGAATAAAACTTGGTACCTTCCTCTCGCCACAGAATGTTTGCAACTACAGCGTCAGAGAATCAGGAGACCGGAAACATGATTGAGGGAAGGAAAAAAGAACAAAGCAATGTCAGCAGTTTACTGTAGTAATTCCTTTCAGGGATGGATGGCTACCTAATCCCTCATGTACGGAGTCTGCCCCACTCACTGCCAAGCAGCAGCCCTCTGATGGGACTCTGGATGTGGACAAATGTTTCTAGGTCTCAGGACACTTTCAATTTCTAAATAGTCTCTGAAATCAGGTCCACTAATGGGATCCTCCACTTCTGTGGTTGACAAGGAGAAAGGAACCATTCTCCCAGAGTTCCTGATTACTTCCAAAAGCCAGGCTGATTTTCAGCTAGGATTCTCCAAGGAAGACCATCTGAGACACTACTCTGATGATCTCCTTTGATGATGAAGACTCAGCTTGGAGTCTTTAATCAAGGGCAAGAGATCCTAGCTACCACTCGTGTCCATGGAATCACACCTGCAGAGCCACTTGGGGGAATGGTGGCTACCTGGGAGGGCACACAGGTGGGGGATAATCCCTGGAGTCAAGGTTATGTGTGCATGTGTGGCTGGGCCACTTCCTGGGCCACGGTGGTACGTCAGCATGTGATAAAAATCATGAATGGATATCTAGTCTATTATATATCGAATTTGTGTCACTGACTGGTGGGTGGAGAGAAGGAGAACTTCTATGGGTAAGGGGCAGAGGTTCTAGTCTATACAGCAAGTAGGAGGCAGAAGTGGGGCTAGGATATGTAAGCTTTCTTGTGGTCTTGGGCACTCTCTGCTTCCAGGGAACTTCCCTGTCTGTGTGCTGTTGAGATTGCCAGTCTGCTTACCTCTGGGCACTCCTGCCCCAGCTGTGAGCACAAGAGAATATGGGAGTTTACCCTGTCTTCAGGGGCTCATGGATGGTGGGTGCGGCCTTGGTCAGTTGGTCCCCTTGCACCCAACACCCCCCAACCCGCGCAATGAGGAGCTCAGAGGCAAGAGTGGACTCACGGGTCTTTCTAGCTGAGTCTTCAATGAAAAGTGAGGAGATATCCTCGTCCACGCCCACTTCGTTTCTGGCGATGCAGGTATACGCCCCTGTGTCTTCATACCGAACACTGCCGATGTGCAGTTCACTCCCATTGGCTGGAGGAAGGACAGTGCTCAAGATGGTCTGCTTAGCTGGGACCCACCCCCCACCCCAATCTCCCTTTTATCCAGAGTGGTGATGTTAAAAACACAGGTCCTCGGCAGGGATGAGGGCAACCAACATCTGTGATACACACCCAGAAAGGGCTCGATCAGCTGAACTAAACTGAGGCTGACTTGGGACAGGATTGACAGTTTATCATCTTTGCGCTCAAAAAGCCCACAAGATCTGTGTGAGTGCAGGTAGCAGGAGAATTTGGGGAGACATTTGTTCACTCCCAACACATCTGACTTAGAAACAAATCATGTCTCTCATTTCACTGGGGAAAGTGTCAGCTTGAACTTGATGGGAAGAGCAGAGAGGCACCGAGGGCAGTTCTTACCTAATAGGGAAAGCTGTTTCGACATCTGGGTTGAGACATCCATGCCATTTTTCAGCCAAGTGATTCTAGGCATAGGAATGCCCTCTGCGTGACACCTCAGACTGGCTGCCACCCCGGGCTCCTGTGCCTGGGTCTCTGGATACACGCGGATGACTGGTGGCACTGTGGATGAAGTTGGTGCTGGTCAGACAGGGCCCTAACCTGGCCTTGGGCCCATGCTCTGGCCCCACGCCTGCTGCCGAGGGTGAACCAAGATGCAGCTCTGGAGTTCTCTTTGTAACTAGCTCATAGTCATCCTGTTCAGCAGCTCAAGCCCTCAAAGGACTATAAAATGAATTGTAAGCAATAAACATGTCAGGCTTTGTGCCCTGTAATTCATGGTTTTCACCATTATTCTAAATATGATCAGAAAGACATCCAGATATTGAATGCTGTTCAGCTGCCACATGTGAAGAGCAACAGCCACTGCACATTTATTTCTGAATGAATAAAATTCAGATATATTATTTCTGTTATTGGAAAGACATTGGACAGGGGCTTAATTATTTGCAGGAAGTGCTTCACAAAGCATTTATGGTCAATGACTGGCAAGGCTACTAATTACATCACTACTCTGGGGAAATCCTTTGATTTTCCTATGAATCCCTGTTATTTCCCCACTTCTCAGCCCCCACAACATGGGTGAAAGGAAAGTGGGCCCTCCTTGGCTCAGCCATGAGCCCTGGCAGCCAAGTTCAGGGCTGAGGATGTGACCTAGTCCACTCATCAGAAGAACATGGGTGAGGGGGAGGGAGCAAGATGGCTGAGGAGTAGGAGACCGAGATTATCATCAGGTACTAGGAGTTCAGCTAGACAGTTATCAGACCATCCTGAACACCTACAAACTCAATAGGAGAAAGAAGAGAAGAGCAGCAATTCTAGGAACAGAAAACCAACCACTTTCCAGAGGTAGGATGTGCAGAAAAGTGAATCCAAAGAGACAGGAAGGTAGACTGTGGGGAAGGGGCCAGCTAATGGCAAGTGGTAGAGCAGCCGAGCATAAAATCGGAACTTTTAGAAGTCTGCTCCACTGAGGGATGTTGCTCCAAGGCTAAGCAGGGGATGGAGCCCGTGTAGGGACAGTGTGGTCTCCAGACCCATGGAGACATAAAAAGACTGGGAGTGTCCGAGTGTGGCAGATCTCCCAGGTATTGGAGTGGGAAGCCAGCAACAGAGACGGAGCTGAGAAGTAGGCTCTTGACTCAGGGTTACCTTAAACTGCGATTGAAGGCATAGTCAGGACACTGCTCTTCGAGCAAGGACCCCACAAGCAGCAGATCCAGGGAGACCCCCTCCTTCCTCCTCCAGGAGGAGTGGTATGGGAGTGCTGCAGGAATCGGCTGGGTTTGGAGACTCCAAATGGGGCAGTGTGCCAGAGATAGAAATTCTCGGTCATATGCTGGGTGAGCTCGGAGTGAGGCTGGAGACCAGGGAGACAGGAGGGATTGACATTTTTCTCTGAGGGCACACTGAAGAGTGAGGCCCCAAGATCTTAGCTCCTATAGGGCCGGAGATTGGGAGGCTGCCATTTTCATTACTGTCCTCCAGAGCTCTATGGGAAGTGTTCAGGGAACAAAAGCTCCAAGAGCGAACCCGAGCAGATTACTTAGCCTGGTCCTGTGGCAAGGGTGGTACAATTTCGCCTTGGGCAAAGACATTCGAGAATCACTGCAACAGGCCCCTCCCCCAGAAGATCAGCAAGAACATCCAGCCAAGACCAAGTTCACTGATCAATGAGAACTGCAGAACTCCAGAGCTAGGGGAAAGCAAGACATAGAATTCATGGCTTTTCCCCCATGATCCTTTAGTCTTTCAAAGTTAAATTTTAAAAATTTTCTTATTCTATTTTTTAATTTTCCCCCTTTCTTATTTTAATGTTTTTAAGCTATTTTATCTTATCAATAGCATTTTAAAAATCTTTTAAAATTTTTATTGTTATAGTCATATTTTTACCTTCATTGTATTTAACCTTATTTTTTGTATACATATAGATTTTTTTTTTTTTTAATTTTGGTATACAATTTCTTCTAATAGATCAAAATATACCCTAAATCTAGCACATGGCTTTGTTCTAGTCTCTAGCCTGATCACATTTCCCCCCATTTTTTTTTCTTTTTTCAACCAACTTCTTATTCCAATTTTAGACTTTTTAAAAATTTTCATCTTTACAGTCATATTCTATTCTTTCATAGTGTTTACCCTTATTTTAGTATATATATATATACATAATGTATGTATATATATATATATACATAGTTTTTTTTCTTTCTTTAAAATTTTTGGAGGTACTTTCTTCTAACAGACCAAAATATACCAAAAATCAAGTGTGTGGCTCTGTTCTATTCACCAGTCTAATATATATATATATGTGTGTGTGTGTGTGTGTGTGTGTGTGTGTACACACACACACACACACACACACACACATATATATATATATATACACACACACACATATATATAATTTTTTTTTCATTTCTCCCCCTTTTCTCTCCCCCTGGTTTCAGGGCTCTCCTGACTTGGTTAGTGTATATTTTTCTGGGGTCATTGCTACCCTTTTAGTATTTTGTTCTCTCATTCATCTTTCTTACCTGGATTAAATGACAAGGCAGAAAAACTCACCACAAAAAAACGAACAAGAGGAAGTACTGATGGCTAGTGACTTAATACAGACATTAGTAATATGTCAGAACTAGAGTTTAGAATGACGATTATCAAGGTGCTAGCTGGGCTTGAAAAAAGCATGGAAGATGTTAGAGAAGCCCTCTCTGGAGAAATAAAAGAACTAAGATCTAACCACATTGAAATAAAAAAAAGCTATTAATGAGATGCAATAAAAAATGGAGGCTCTTACTGCTAGGATAAATGAAACAGAAGAGAGAATTTGTGATATAGAAGACCAAATGACAGAAAATAAAGAAGCTGAGCAAAAGAAGCTGACAAACAACTACTGGACCATGAGGGGAGAATTCAAGAGATAAGTGATACCATAAGACAAAACAATATTTGAATAATTGAGTTCCCAGAAGAAGAAGAAAGAGAGAGGGGACAAGAAGGCATAATGGAACAAATTATAGCAGAGAATTTCCCTAATTTGGCAAAGGGAACAAGCATCAAAATCCAGGAGGCTCAGAGAACCCCCCTCAAAATCAATAAAAATAGGTCCACACCCCATCATCTAATAGTAAAACTTACAAGTCTCAGTGACAAAGAGAAAATCCTGAAAGCAGCTCAGGACAAGAGGTCTGTAACATACATGGTATAAATATTAGATTGGTAACTAATCCACAAAGACCTGGCAGGCCAGAAAGGACTGGCATGATATATTCAGAGCACTAAATGAGCAAACGATGCAGCCAAGAATACTATATCCAGCTGAGCTCTCACTGAAAATAGGAGAGAGAAAAAGCTTCCGGGACAAACAAAAATTAAAAGAATTTGCAAACACCAAACCAGCCCTATAGGAAATGTTGAAAGGGATCCTTTAAGCAAAGAGAGCCCAAAGTAACAGACCAGAAAGGAACAGAGACAATATACAGTAATAGTCACCCTACAGGCAATACAATGGCACTGAATTCATATCTTTCAAGAGTTACCCTGAATGTAAATGGGCGAAATGCCCCAATCAAAAGACACAGAGTAACAGAATGGATAAAAAAACAAAAAAACAAAAAAGAGGGGCACCTGGGTGGCTCAGTGGGTTAAAGCCTCTGCCTTCGGCTCAGGTCGTGATCTCAGGGTCCTGGGATCGAGCCCCACGATGGGCTCTTTGCTCAGTGGGGAGCCTGCTTCCCTTCCTCTCTCTGCCTGCCTCTCTGCCTACTTGTGATCTCTGTCTGTCAAATAAATAAATAAAAATCTTTTTTTTTTTTAAAGAGAGATCCATCAATATGCTGTCTACAAGAAACTCATTTTAGACCCAAAGACATCTCAGATATAAAGTGAGGGGGTGGAAAACAATTTACCATGCTAATGGACATCAAACAAAAGCTAGGGTGGCAATCCTTATATCAGGCAAATTAGATTTTCAACCAAAGACTGTAATAAGAGATGAGGAAGGACACTCTTTCATACTTAAAGGGTCTGTCCAACAAGAAGATCTAACAATCTTAAATATCTATGCCCCTAACATGGGAGCAGCCAATTATATAAACCAATTAATAACAAAATCCAAGAAACACATAAAAAATAATACAATAATAGTATGGGACTTTAACACCCCCTTACTGAAATGGACAGATCATCAAAGTAAAAGACCAACAAGGAAATAAAGGCTTTAAATGACACATGACCAGAAGGATATCACAGATATATTTAGAACATCCCATCCTAAAGCAAAAGAATACACATTCTTCTCTAGTGCACATGGAACATTCTCCAGAATAGATCACATTCTGAGTCACAAATCAAGTCTCAACTGGTACCAAAAGATTGGGATCATTCCCTTCATATTTTTAGACCACAATACTTTGAAACTAGAACTCAATCACAAGAGGAAAGTTGGAAAGAACTCAAATACACGGAGGCTAAAGAGCATCCTACTAAAGAATGAGTGGGTCAACCAGGAAATTAAAGGAGAATTGAAAAAATTCATGGAAACAAATTAAAATAAAACACAACTGTTCAAAATCTTTGGGACAAAGCAAAGGCAGTCCTGAGAGGAAAGAATACAGCGATATAAGCCTTTTTCAAGAAACAAGAAAAGTCTCAAGTACACAACCTAATCCTACACCTAACAGAGCTGGAAAAAGAACAGTAAAGAAAGCCTAAAACCAGCAGGAGAGCAATAATAAAGATCAGAGCAGAAATCAATGAAATAGAAACCAAAAGAACCATAGACTAAATAAACAAAAATAGGAGCTGGTTCTTTAAAATAATAAGATTGATAAACCCTTGACCAGACTTATCAAAAAGAAAAGAGAAAAGACCCAAATAAATAAAATCATGAAAGAGGAGAGATCACAACCAACATCAAAGAAATACAAACAATTACAAGAACATATTATGAGCAACAATACACCAGCAAATTTGACAATCTGGAAGAAATGGATGCATTCCTAGAGATGTAAAAACAACCAAAACTGAACCAGGAAGAAATAGAAAACCTGGACAGACCCCTAACCAGTACAGAGATTGAAGCAGTCATCCAAAATCTCCCAACAAACAAGAACCCAGGGCCAGACAGCTTCCCAGGGGAATTCTACAGAACACTTAGAGAAGAATTAATATCTGTTCTCTTGAAACTGTTCCAAAAAATAGAAATGGAAGGAAAACTCCTAAACTCATTTTAGGAGGCCAGTATTCCCTTGATCCCCAAACCAGACAAAGACCCCACAAAAAGGAGAATTACAGACCAATATCCCTGATGAATATGGATGCAAAAATTCTCCCCAAAATACTAGCCAATAGGATCCAACAGTACATTAACAGTACATTATTCACCATGACCAAATGGGATTTATTCCTGGGCTACAAGGTTGGTTCGACATCCACAAATCAATCAATGTGATACAAAACATTAATAAAAGAAAGCACAGGAGCCATATGATACTCTTAATAGATGCAGGAAAAGCATTTGACAATGTACAGCATCCTTTCTTGATCAAAACTCTTCACAGTGTAGGCATAGAGGGTACACATATCACTCAATATCATCAAAGCCATCTATGAAAAACACGGCAAATATCACTCTCAATGGGGAAAAATGGAGAGCTTTCCCCCTAAGGTCAAGAACACAGCAGGGATGTCCACTATCATCACGGGTGTTCAACATAGTGATAGAAGTTGTAGCCTCAGCAATCAGACAACAAAGAAATAAAAGGCATCTGAATCAGCAAGGAAGAAGTCAAATTCTCACTCTCTGCAGATGATAGGATACTTTATGTGGAAACCCAAAAGACTCCACCCCAACACTGCTAGAACCCATACAAGAATTCAGTAAAATGTCAGGATATAAAATCAATGCTCAGAAAGCAGTTGAATTTCTAGACACCAACAAGACAGAAGAAAGAGAAATTGAGGAGTTGATCCCATTTACAACTGTACCCAAAACTATAAGATACATAGGAATAAATCTAACCAAGGAGGCAAAGAATCTGTACTCAGAAAACTATAGTACTCATGAAAGAAATTGAGAAAGACACAAAGAAATGGAAAAACATTCCATGCTCATGGACTGGAAGAACAAATATTGTGAAAATGTCTATGCTACCTAGAGCAATCTATACATTCATTGCAATCCCTATCAAAATACCATCAACTTCTTTCACAGAGCTGGAACAAATAATCCTAAAATTTGTATGGAACCAAAAAAGACCCTAAATAGCCAGAGGAATGTTGAAAAAGCAAACCAAAGTTGGTGGCATCCCAATTCCAGACTTCAAGCTCTGTTACAAAGCTGTCATCATCAAGACAGTATGGTACTGGCACAAAAACAGACACATCGATCAACAGAACACAACAGAGAGCCCAGAAATGGACCCTCAACTCTATGGTCAACTAATCTTTGGCAAAGTGAGAAAGAATGTCATGTCCAATGGAAAAAAGACAGTCTCTTCAACAAATGGTGTTGGGGAAATTGGACAACCACATGCAGAAGAATGAAACTGACCTTTTCCTTATACCACACCCAAGAATAGACTCAGAATGGATTAAAGACCTCAGTGTGAGACAGGAACCCATCAAAATCCTTGAGGAGAACATAGGCAGCAACCTCTTCAATGTCAACCACAGCAACTTCTTCCTAGAAACATCACCAAAGGCAAGGGAAGCAAGGGCAAAAATGAACTGTTGGGACCTAATCAAGATCATAAGCTTTTGCACAGCAAAGGAAACAGTCAACAAAACCAAAAGACAACTGACAGAATGGGAGAAGGTATTTGCAAATGACATATCTGATAAAGGGCTAGTATCCAAAATCTATAAAGAACTTATCAAACTCAACACCCAAAGAACAAAGAATCCAATCAAGAAATCAGAGGACATGAACAGACATTTCTGCAAAGAAGACATTCAGATGGCCAACAGACACATGAATAAGTGCTCCACATCACTCGGCATCAGGGAAATACAAATCAAAACCGCAATGAGATACCACCTCAAACCAGTCAGAGTGGCTAAAATGAAAAAGTCAGGAAACAACAGATGTTGGCGAGGATGTGGAGAAAGGGGAACCCTCCTACACGGTTGGTGGGAATGTAAGTTGGTGCAGCCACTCTGGAAAACAGTATGGGGGTTCCTCAAAAAGTTGAAAATAGAGCTACCCTATGACCCAGGAAATCACTACTGAGTATTTACCCCAAAGATACAAATGTAGTGATCCATAGGGGCATGTGCACCCGAATGTTTATAGCAGCAATATCCACAATAGCCAAACTATGGAAAGAGCCCAGATGTCCATCAACAGATGAATGGATAAAGAAGATGTGGTATATACATACAATGGAATACTATGCAGCCATCAAAAGAAATGAAATCCTGCCATTTGCAACGACACAGATGGAACTAGAGGGTATCATGCTAAGCGAAATAAGTCAATCAGAGAAAGACAATTATCATATGATCTCTGTTATGAGGAATTTGAGATGCAAGGTGGGGGGTCATGGGGGGTAGAGGGAAAAAATTAAACAAGAATGGATTAGGAGGGAGACAAACCATAAGAGACTCTTAATCTCATGAAACAAACTGAGGGTTGTTGGGTGTTTGGAGGGAGTAGGAATAGGGTGGCTGGGTTATGGATGTTGGGGGGAGTATGTGCTATGGTGTTATGAAATGTGTAAGCCTGATGATTCACAGATCTGTACTCCAGGGCAAATAATACATTATATCTTAATAAAAAAAAAAAAAAGGAGAAGAACATGGGTGGGCAAGGTGTCTCCACTCGCCACAGATCTCTAACCTTTCTTATTTGGGCCATCTGTGGGGGGAGGTCCCTGAAGGAAGTAAAGATTGTTGGGAGGATCTTCCCTTTTACCCCTAGCTCTGGGCCTAGAAAATAATTATCATTTTCAGTGAAAATGAGGGCTTTTACCTATCCATATATTTTACTCTACCTATGTCCAAAATGGCTTCCAATTAGCTTATGTAATGACACCTGGATATTCTACTCAACACACACCTTTTGGGAAGGTGGAAGATGGATTCCTCGTGAAGCAGGCCACTACATTTCTCCAAAGGTATCTGGACACTCCTATTACCTGATAAGGCAAAGTGTCCCCATACTTTAGGAGAGAGATTTTTCTTGGGAGCAGAGTAGAACACACTGATGCTTAGGTAGAAGGAGATACAATTGTTAATCCCAGAAAATGACCAAGATTTCTAGTGATCTGTGCTTGGGAAGCCTGAGGACTAAGGAAAAACTCCATTGCCTCGTTGTGAGAAGTGGACTGTGCAACTCCTGTCAGAACTCCTTAGGAGGCTGCTAGTGGTCTGATTAGCTCAGTTTGAGTTTCTAATCTTTCCTCTGGTTCACCTATAGGGCAAAGCTAGGGGGCTGAGGAGAAAGTCAAATGGAAAATCAGCAAAGGGCATGAACCCACCTTGAAAATATCCCAGAGTTGTTTCTCTAACAAAAACTCAGAGGCAACCTGTGACAAAGTGCACAGAGACCCAACAAGAACACAATGTGAGTCATTTCCCAGTTTCTCTATTGGTGTTTCTGGGGAAGAGTTCCAGGGTGTGGCAGAAGAGTCTAGTTTCAGCTCAGGCCACTGGCATGGAGGATGTAAATAGGGCTCTAGCTAAGGCATATCTAGAGGGCTTCTTAGAACAGGGACGGCGATATCCCTTCTCTGACTATTTTGTTCAAAGTGGAAAGGAATAATAACTTATCTAGGCAAATTCCCTACACCGTCAGTTTGGAAGAGACAAGAATGGGGTTCAAGTAGAATAGGTAGTAGTGTTTTGGTCAGGAGGGTGTTATTCAAGGGCACAGAGCTAGAACTGGGGGGTTGAGGAGCACTGGACAGGTGGGGAGTTGGAGAAGGTGGTAGAGCATTCTGAGTTCTACAGTGTGGGTGGCCATGACCTGGAAGTTAGTCAACTTGGGCTCTTGCTAGATCACCATTTTTTTTTTTTTATACAAGACTGCCTAACACACATAAAGTAGATCTAAAGAAGATGAGGGAAGAATCAATAGAGAAGCAGAAGTGAATGAATCAGTCAAAAAAGAATGGAACTGACAGATAAATCTAAGGCTGGCTGTATGTATGTATGTGTGTGTATATCTATCTATCTATCTATCTATCTATCTATCTATCTATGTCTATATATCAATAAGAGACTAATCTCTGGAAAGACTGATCAATTAAAACAGAACACAGGGAATTAAAAAATATGAAAATACTATATTTAATTATAGGTAATAAATATGAAAATCCTAATGAAATGGATCACTTAAAAGGAAATCGTAATGATAAAAACTCTCAACAAAGTGGGTCTAGGAGAAACATACCACAACATAATAAAGGCCATATATAACAAACCCGTAGCAAACATCACACTCAATGGTGAAAAGTTGCAAGCTTTTCCTCTAAGGTCAGTAACAAGACAAGAACGCCCACTCTTGCCACTTTTATGCAACACAGTACTGGAAGTTCTAGCCACAGCAATTAGGCAAGAAAAAGAAATACAATGCAGCCAAATTGGAAAGAAAGAAGTAAAACTGTCACTATTTACAGATGACATGATACTATATATGGAAAACTCTAGACTGCACCAAAAACCTACTAGAACTGATAAATGTTTGCAGTAAACTCAAAGCACGCAAAATCAACAAATAAATTGGTTCAATTTCCATATACTAATAAGCTATTAGAAAGAGAAATTAAGAAAATAATCCCACTTACGATTGCATCAAAAAAGAATAAAATACCTAGGAATAAACTTAACTAAGGAGGTGAAAGACTTGTACTCTGAAAACTCTAAGCATCTCATGAAAGAAACTGAAGGAGACACAAATAAATGGAAAGATTCTGTGCTCATAGACTGGGAGAATTAATAGTTAAAATACCCATACTACTGTAAGCAATCTACAGATTCACTGCAATGCCCAACAAAATGCCAAAGGCATTTTTTGCATAATTAGAACAAAGAATCCTAAAATCTGTATGGACCACAAAAGACATAGACAAAGCCATCTTGGGAAAGAAGAAGAAAACTGAAGGTTTCACACTCCCTGATTTAAAACTATACTATAAAACTATATTAACCAAAATAGTCTGGTACTGGCACAAGAAAGGACACACAAATCAATGGGATAAAACAGAGAGCCCAGGAAAAAACTCACATATATAATGGTCAATATATCTATGACAAAGAAAGCAAGAGTATACAGTGGGGGGAAAGAGAGTCTCCTCTATACTGTTGGGAAAACTGGACAGCTACATGCAAAAATTAAATTAAAATTGGTTTAAAGACTCAAATGTAAGACCTAAAACCAAAAAACTCCTAGGAGAAAACATAGGTGGTAAGCTCTCTGACATCAGGCTTAGTGATCTGTTTTTGGACCCATCTCTTCAGACAACAGCAGCAAAAGCCAATATAAATGGGACTACATCAAACTAGAAAGCTTTTGCACAGCAAAGGAAATGATCAACAAATGAAAAGGCAACTTACTGAATGGGAGAATGTATTTGCAAATCTTACGTCTGCTAAGGAGTTAGTATCCAAAGTAAGTTTAAAGCACCTACACAACTTAACACAAAAATGCACAAATAACCCAATGAAGAAATGGACAGAGGACTTGAATAGACATTCTTACAAAGACAACATAGAGATCCAACAGGGATATGAAAAGGTTCTCTTCATCACTCATCATCAGGGAAAGGCAAAACAGAACCACAATGAGATCTCACTTCACACCTGTCAGATTGGCTAATATCAAAAAGACAATAACAAGCACAGATGAGACTGTAGAAGAAAGAGAACCCTTGTGAACTGTTGGCATGAATATCCATTGATGCAGCCACTGTGAAGAAGAGTGTGGGGGTTCATCAAAAAGTTGAAAGTTACTGTATGATCTAGCAATTTCACTTCTGGGCATTTATCTGAAGAAAACAAAAACCCCAATCTGAAGACATAAATGCATACTGATGTTCATTACAGCATTAATTACAAGAGCCAGCATATGAAGCAATCTAAGTAGAATGGAATCATGGAGGAATGGATAAAGATGATACACACACACACACACACACACACACAGTAAAATATTACTCAGCCATAAAAAAGAATGAAATATTACCATTTGTGACATCATTGCAGAACCTAAAGGGTATTATACTAAATAAAGTAAGAGTGAAATCTGACAAAGACACATATTGTATGATTTCACTCATACATGGAATCTAAAAAAACAAAACAAATGAACAAAGCAAAAACAGATTCATAGATACAGGAAAAACACTGCTGGTTACCAGAGGGTGGAGGGGTTGTGGTGTGGGCAGAAGAGGGGATGGGGATGAAGAGGTAGAAACTTTCTTTTATAAAACAAGTCAATGGGATGAAATTTATAGCATAGGGAATATAATCAATAATATTGTAACAACCGTGCCTAGTGACAGATGGTAACGATTTATCATTGGCATCATTTAATAATGTACAAAAATGCTGAATTATTATGATGCACACCTGAAACTAATAGGATACTGTATGTTGATAATACTTCAACAAGAAGAAAAAGGAAACTTAAAAGTATGGAGAAGAATTAATCAGGAAGAGAATATTTGAAAAATTTTCAAGTGCTACTTACAGTTATGCAAGGTGAATGAGTCCTAGAGATCTTCTGCATATCATGAGTCCTATAGTTAAAAATACTGTACTGTACATTAAAAAAATCTATTAAGAGTGGGAGATCTCATGTGACATGTTTTTATCACAAACAAAAACAAAACAAAGGAACACAAGGAAACTTTTGGAGGTGATAGATGTATTACCTGTATTTTGGCGATGTATCAGGGGTATGTCCCATGTATATGAGTCCCAGTATACAAACTGTATGCATTAAGTATGGTTTTTCTTTTTGTAAATCAATTACACCCCAATAAAGCTGTTAAAAATAGTGCTCCTAGGAGGGGCAGGAGCAAGACAGCAGAGGAATAGCAGACCTAAATTTCATCTGGTGCCAGGAATTCAGCTAGATAGTTTTCAAACCATTCTGAACACCTACGAACTCAACAGGAGATCGAACAAAATAGCATCAGCGATTCTATGAACAGAAAAGCGACCACTTTCTGGAAGTTAAGACATGTGGAAAAGTGAATCTGAGTTGATATACAGGAAGATAGACTGTGGGGGAAAGGTCTGGCTCCTGGCAAGTGATAGAGCTGAGAAGGACGGGGTCAGAACTTGTAGAAGTTTGCTCCACTGACGGACATTGCTCCAGAGGCTAAGGGGGGGTGGCGCCCATGCAGGGACAGTGTGGTCTCAGGACCTGTGGGGTCACAGAAAGGCCAGGGGTGTCTGAGTGTGGCAGAGCCCCCAGGTATCAGAGTTCGGAAACGGGATGCAGAGACAGAGCTGAAGAGTGAGCTCTTAGCTCAGCATTGCCATAAACCATGATCCACAGCATAGCTGGACCCCTGCTTGAAGAGCAGGGACCCAACAGGCAGATCTGGGGAGACTCGCCCCTTCTTCCTCCAGTAGGAGTGGTGTGGGAGTGCTGCAGGAATCGGCTGGGTTTGGAGACTCCAAATGGGTCCATGCCCCAGATATAGAAATGCACGGTCACAGGCTGGGTGAGCTCAGAGTGTGGCTGGAGACCAGGGAGACAGGAGGGATTGACTGCTTTTCTCTGAGGGCACACTGAGGAGTGGGGCCTCAAGCTCTCGGCTCCTCTGGGTTGGAGATTGGGAGGCCACCATCTTCATACCCGTCCTCCAAAGCTCTACGGAAAGCGCTCAGGGAACAAAAGCTCCCAAGACCAAAACTGCGCAGGTTACTTAGCCTGGCCCCTGGCAAGGGTGGTGCAATTTTGCCTTGGACAAAGACGTTTGAGAACCACTGCAACAGGCTCCTCCCTGAGACAAGATCAGCAAGAACATCCAGCCAAGACCAAGTTCACTGATCAAAGAGAACTGTAAAACTCCAGAGCTATGGGAATACAGCACATAGAATTTATGGCTTTCCCCCATGATTCTTTAGTCTTTGAAAGTTAATTTTTAAAATTTTTACTTTTTCTTTTTCTATTGTTCTTCATTCCTATTTTAACCAACATCTTATGAATTCCTTTTTTAAAATCTTTTTTTAATTTTCATTTTTACAGTCATAGTCCATCCCTTTGTTGTATTTAACCTTATTTTATATATATATAAGTTTTTCTTTCTTTGAAATTTTGGGATACAGTTTCTAACAGACCAAAGTACAGCCAAAATCTAGTATGTGGCTCTGTTCTATTCCCCAGCCTGATCATATTCTTTTTTCTTTTTTTTTTTTCCCTTTCTTCTCACCCTGGTTCCCGGTCTCTTTTGATTTGTTTAGTATGTATTTTTCTGTGGTTGTTGTAAACCTTTTAGAATTTTGTTCTCTCATTCATCTATTCTTCTCTGGACAAAATGACAAAATGGAAAAACTCACCTCCATAAAAAGAAAAAGAGGCAGTACCAATGGCCAGGGACCAAATCAATATGGACATTAGTAAGATGTTGGAACCAGAGTTCAGAATGATGATAAAGCTACTAGCTGGGCATGAAAAAAAGCATAGAAGATATTAGAGAATCCCTTTCTGGAGAAATAAAAGAACTAAAGTCTAATCAAGTCGAAATCAAAAAGGCAATTAATGAGGTGCAATAAAAAATGGAGGCTCTTACTGCTAGGATAAATGAGACAGAAGAGAAAATTAGTGGTATAGAAGACCAAATGATGGAGAATAAAGAAGCTGAGGAAAAGAGAGATAAGCAACTACTGGACCACAAAGGGAGAATGTGAAAGATAAGTGATACCATGAGACAAAACAATATTAGAATAATTGGGATTCCAGAAAAAGAAGAAAGAGAGAGAGGAAGAAGGTATATTGGAACAAATTATAGCAGAGAATTTCCCTAATTTGGGGAATGAAACAGGTATTAAAATCCAGGAGGCAAAGAGAACACCCCTCAAAAATCAATAAAAATAGGTCAATACCCTGTCATCAAATAGTAAAACTTACAAGTCTCAGAGACAAAGGGAAAATCCTGAAAGCAGATCGGGACACGAAGTCTGTAATCTACAATGGTATAAATATTAGATTGGCAGCAGACCTATCAACAGAGACCTGGCAGGCCAGAAAAGACTGGTATAATATATTCAGAGCACTAAATGAGCAAACGATGCAGCCAAGAATATTATATCCAGCTAGGTTGTAATTGAAAATAGAAGGAGAGAGAAAAAGCTTCCAGGACAAACAAAAACTAAAAGAACCTGCAAACACCAAATCAGCCCTACGGGAAATATTGAAAGGGGTCCTCTAAGCAAAGAGAGAGCCTACAAGTAACATAGACTAGAAAGGAACAGAGACAACATACAGTAACAGTCACCTTACAGGCAATATAATGACACTAAATTCTTATCTTTCAAGAGTTACCCTGAATGTAAATGGGCTAAATGCCCCAATCAAAAGACCCAGGATATCAGAATGGATAAAAAACCAAAACCTATCAATATGCTGTCTATAAGAAACTCATTTTAGACCCAAAGACACCTCCAGATCTAAAGTGAAGGGGTGGAAAACCATTTACTATACTAATGGACATCAAAAGAAAGCTGGGGTGGCAATCTTTATATCAGGAAAATTAGATTTTCAACCAAAGACCATAATAAGAGATGGGGAAGGACACTATATCATACTCAAAGGGTCTGTCCAACAAGAAGATCTAACAATTTTAAATATCTATGCCCCTAACATGGGAGCAGCCAACTATATAAACCAATTAATAACAAAATCAAAGGAACACATAGACAATAATACATAATAGTAGGGGACTTTAATACCCCTCTCAGTGAAATGGACAAGTCATCTAAGCAAAAGATCAACAAGGCAATAAAGGCTTTTAAATGACACACTGGACCAGATGGACATCACAGATGTATTCCGAACATTCCATTTCAAATCAACAGAACATTCTTCTCTAGTGCACCTGGAACATTCTCTAGAATAGATCACATCCTGGTTCATAAATCAGGTCTCAACTGATACCAAAAGACTGGGATAATTCCCTGCATATTCTCAGACCAAATCACAAAAGGAGTTAGAAGTAGAACTCAATCACAAGAGGAAAGTTGGAAACAACTCAAATACATGGAGGCTAATGAGCATCCTACTAAAGAATGAGTGGGTCAACCAGGAAATTAAAGGAGAATTTTTAAAAATTCATGGAAACAAATGAAAATGAAAACACAACTGTTCAAAACCTTTGGGATGTAGCAAAGGTGATTCTAGGAGGAAAGAATATAGCAATACAAGTCTTAAGAAACAAGAAAGGTCTCAAGTACACAACCCAACCTTATACCTAAAGCAGCTGCAGAAAGAACAGCAAAGAAACCCTAAATCCAGCAGGAGAACAGCAATAATAAATATCAGAGCAGAAATCAATGAAATAGAAACCAAAAAAACATTAGAACAAATCAATGAAACTAGGAGATGGGTCTTTGACAAAATTACTAAGATTGGTAAACCCCTGGCCAGACTTATCAAAAAGAAAAGAGAAAGGACCCAAATATATAAAATCATGATGAAAGAGGAGAGATCACATCCAACAGCAAAGAAATACTATTATAAGAACATATTATGAGAAAACAATACACCAGCAAATTAGAATATCTGGAAGAAATGGATGCATTCCTAGAGACATAAAAACTACCAAAACTGAACCAGGAAAAAATAGAAAGCCTGAACAGACCCATAACCAGTAAGGAGATTGAAGCAGTCATCCAAAATCTCCCAACAAACAAGAGCCCAGGGCCAGACAGCTTCCCAGGGGAATTCTATAGAACACTTAGAGAAGAATTAATATCTGTTCTCCTGAAACTGTTCCAAAAAATAGAAATGGAAGGAAAACTCCCAAACTCATTTTAGGAGGCCAGTATTCCCTTGATCCCCAAACCAGACAAAGACCCCACAAAAAGGAGAATTACAGACCAATATCCCTGATGAATATGGATGCAAAAATTCTCCCCAAAATACTAGCCAATAGGATTCAACAGTACATTAAAGGGATTATTCACCATGACCAAGTAGGATTTATTCCTAGGCTACAAGGTTGGTTCGACATCCACAAATCAATCAATGTGACACAATACATTAATAAAAGAAAGCACAGGAACCATATGACACTCTTAATAGATGCAGAAAAAGCATTTGACAATGTACAGCATCCTTTCTTTTTTTTATCATTTTTTAAAATTTATTTTCAGCATAACAGTATTCATTGTTTTTGTACCACACCCAGTGCTCCATGCAATCCGTGCCCTAATACCCACCACCTGGTTCCCTCAACCTCCCACTCCCACCTCTTCAAACCCTTCAGATTGTTTTTCAGAGTCCATAGTCTCTCATTGTTCACCTCTCCTTCCAATTTCCCCCAACTCCCTTCTCCTAACTCCCCATGTCCTCCATGCTATGTTATGCTCCACAAATAAGTGAAACCATATGATAATTGACTCTCTCTGCTTGACTTATTTACAGCATCCTTTCTTGATCAAAACTCTTCACAGTGTAGGCATAGAGGGTACACATATCACTCAATGTCATCAAAGCCATCTATGAAAAACCCACAGCAAATATCATTCTCAATGGGGGAAAAACTGAGAGCTTTTCCACTAAGGTCAGGAACACGGCAGGGATGTCCACTATCATCACATCTGTTCAACATAGTTCTAGATGTGCTAGCCTCAGCAATCAGACAACAAAAAGAAATAAAAGCAAGTGAATCAGCAATGAAGTTAAACTCTTACCCTTTCCAGATGATATGATACTTTATGTGGAAAACCCAAAAGACTCCACCCCAACACTGCTAGAAATCATACAGGAATTCTGTAAAGTGTCAGGATGTAAAATCAGTGCCCAGAAAGTAGTTGCATTTCTATACACCAACACTAAGTTGGAAGAAAGAGTAATTAAGGACTCAGTCCCATTTACAACTGTACCCAAAACCATAAGACACCTAGGAATAAATCTAACCAAAGATGCAAAGAATCTGTACTCAGAAAACTATAGAATACTCATGAAAGAAATTAAGGAAGACACAAAGAAATGGAAAAATGTGCTGTGCTCATGGATTGGAAGAACAAATACTATGAAAATATCTATACTACCTAGAGCAATCTATATGTTTAATGCAATCCCTATCAAAATACCATCAACTTCTTTCACAGAGCTGGAACAAATAATCCTAAAATCTGTATGGAACCAGAAAAGACCCTGAATAGCTAGAGGAATATTGAAGAAGAAAGCAAAAGCTGGTGGCATTCCAATTCCAGACTTCAAGCTCTGTTACAAAGCTGTCATCATCAAGACAGTATGGTACTGGCACAAAAACAGACACATAGATCAGTGGAACAGAATAGAGAGCCCATAAATAGACCCTCAACTGTGGTCAACTAATCTTCAACAAATCAGGAAAGAATGTCCAATGGAAAAAAGACAGTCTCTTCAACAAATGGTGTTGGGAAAATTGGACAACTACATGATGAAGAATGAAACTGGACCATTTCCTTATACCACACACAAAAATAGACTCAAATGGATTAAAGACCTCAATGTGAGACAGGAACCCATCAAAATCCTAGAGGAGAACACAGGCAGCAACCTTTTCAATGTCAACCACAGCAACTTCTTCCTAGAAACATCGCCAAAGGCAGGGGAAGCAAGGGCAAAAATGAACTGTTGGGACCTCATCAAGATCATAAGCTTTTGCACAGCAAAGGAAACAGTCAACAAAACCAAAAGACAACTGACAGAATGGGAGAAGGTATTTGCAAATGACATATCAGATAAAGGGTTAGTATCCAAAATCTATAAAGAACTTATCAAACTCAACCCTCAAAGAACAAAGAATCCGACCAAGCAATGGGCAGAGGACATGAACAGACATTTCTGCAAAGAAGACATTCAGATGGCCAACAGACACATGAAAAAGTATTCCACATCCCTTGGCATCAGGGAAATACAAATCAAAACCACAATGAGATACCACCTCACACCAGTCAGAATGGCTAAAATGAACAACTCAGGAAATGACAGGCGTTGACAAGGATGCAGAGAAAGGGGAACCCTCCTACACTATTGGTGGGAGTGCAACCTGGTACAGCCACTCTGGAAAACAGTATGGGGGTTCCTCAAAAAGTTGAAAATAGAGCTACCCTATGACCCAGGAAATCACTACCAATTATTTACCCCAAAGCTACAAATATAGTGATCTGAAGGGGCAGGTGCACCCGAATGTTTATAGCAGCAATGTCCATAATAACCAAACTATGGAAAGAGCCCAGATGTCCATCAAAAGATGAATGGATAAAGAAGAGGTGGTATGTATATGTATGTATGTATGTACACACACACACACACACACACACACACACGAATATTATGCAGCCATAAATACCCCTGAAATCTTGCCATTTGCAATGATGTGGATGGAACTAGAGGGTATTATGCTAAGCACAATAAGTGAATCAGAGAAAGACAATTATCGTATGATCTCACTGATACAAGGAATAAGAGAAATAAGACAGAGGAGCATAGGGGAAGGAAGGGAAAAATGAAATAAGATGAAACCAGAGAGGGTGACAATCCATAAGAGATTCTTAATCTCAGGAAACAAACTGAGGGTTGCTGGAGTGGAGGGGGTGGGGAGGGATAGGGTGGCTGGGTGATGGACATTGGGAGGGTATGTGCTATGGTGAGCACTGTGAATTGTGTAAGACTGATGCTTCACAGACTTGTACCCCTGGAACAAATAATAATTATATGTTAATAAAAAATTGCTACTAACCCATAGGCACCCTGAGTAGTTTCATAGGAGGGTATTTTGTACATTTAAGGAATCGATAATTCCTAGAGCACAAGACAGAGAAGATGTTGCAAAGTTTATAACCTGGGCACCACAACCTGTCAAAGAGAGCACAAAAAAGAGGACTACAGACGTAATTCACTTTGACTGGATATACCAAAATCCCAAGTGACGTATCAGTAAATCAAGACTAGCCTGGTGTTAAAAGAGCACACCGTGACCAAGCATAATATGTTTCAATGGCTATCAGGAAATCTGTAATTAATCACCTCCAAAATCCAAAGCAGTCAAAAAAGAAAAATCATTTGATTCTCTTGCTAGACACTGAAAGGGTTTTTGAAAAAAATTCAGAATCAATTTCTTAGAGGAAAAAACCTCAATAAAATAGGAACAGAATGATATTTGTTTCCAACAGTGAGGAATATTTCCATAAAAAGAAGAAATAGCACCATTCTTTATGGAATTGTGAAACATTAAGTCAGAAAAAAAAGTAAAAAAGAAAGAAGGCAATATCAGACTCTCAACACGATTCAAGGTGTGATTGTCGATTGAAGGCAAGAAATGAGAAGTATTAAAAGGATGTAGAAAAATGATATTTTACCTTGATATGCTCCAGATAATGAACTCCAAAGTAGTAAGTTTCAATAAGTGAGTGCAGAGAGGGGTCCCAGCACCAAAACCTAGAAAACTAATAGCTTACTTCCTGGCAGCAATCAAACAGAAATCACTCTGGACCTAAATGAACAAACTCTAAAATCTCACTAAGGACATAAAAAAAAGACTTCAATAATTGGAGAGTCATGTTCTGGGAATGGAAGATTTACTGCAGTTAAGAAAAGAGATAGTCCAAATTAAGCCATACATTTAATCTAATTGCAATGAAAATTAGTTGGTGGGGGCTTGACAACACAATTCTAAAAGTACCCAGAAGAAAAAAATGTGCCAGGACACCTGAGGAAATTTTGAAAAGCGAGGTGATGATGGGCACTGTTTCCTACCAGATATTACAAAATATGACAGTAGCAAATGTTGCAAAGCAGGGGTGGGGGAGGCTAGGGCCGGGGAGGGCTGAAAGAATCCCCCAACTCTGAGTCAGGCACTACACTAATGGCGTGGATTGGTTTTAGCAAGCTCTGTCAATTCATTATGTGCAGCCAACATTTATTAAATACCACCCAAGTGCCAGGCATTATGGGCAGAGCAGGGAATACAAGCAGAACAGCCCTGATCCCCGTGGAGCTCACTGTCCGGGGACGGTGGTTCAACAGTGAACTCCAGGTGCGATAAGCATTATTACTAGAGGGGGGCTGTTGGTGCAAGGGGACAGGGGTGGGGGAAGAATTGCCAGAAGAGAGCAGGATCCACTCTCCACCTCACAAGATAAGTGCTGAGCTACTTTATACTTAAACTTTTTCTGTTGAACTGGGGAATCTAAACCCGTGGTTTGTGGACTGACCTCTTCAGTGAGATGGCCAGTGGTCAGCACCAGCCTTGAAGACTGTCCTTTGCCTCAACCCTGACCTTTGATAGAATCTGTGGACCCATGAAGTTTTCAAACTAGACTGTGTTTCTGCATCCCCTCGGGGGCTTGTTAAAACGGCACTGGTGCCCACTCCACAATGTCTGATCCCGGAGGTCTGGGCTGGGGCTGGAGGATCTGCTTCCAGTTATCAGCCTCTGGGTGAGCCCCGGACTCAGTTCTGACTTGCAGTCACTCGAAGACCAATTCAGGGCTAACTTGGAACTGAAATGTTCAGCCCTATTCCAGAACGAAATGAAACTGGACTGAAAGTCAAGGGTGTGGAATGAGTCATTCACTTAAAAATATAGGTTTACGGACAAAGACACTTCCCCCAGGTGGGGGTGCTCACAGTGAGAGGCCCCTCTGCTAGCTGTTAGGTTTCCATGAGCCACTGTCCTCCTGGGGGCTGAGATTACTCCTCCTCTGACTTCCGTCCCTCGATCTGCCAGATGAGGGGGTCTCGTCTATAGAGGGGGTCTCAGATCTGTTCCATCTGCCAGGGCCCCCTCTTCCCCATCTTGCCCTGATTCCACAAATGGGGATTGTGAGGACACTTTCCCTCATGTCCTCGATTCAGCGTCACATCAGTCTTCATAATATGCCTATGCCTCTGGGGTGTACCTTATCCCCCAGACCTTCGGTTGTCACCTTCTGGAACTCATGTTCAACCATGAGCAAAATGTCCAATATCCTCAAATTCTTGTATGAACTTTTTTTCGCCTTCTTACCCAAATGGAAGCCTGGAGACACTGCTTCTCCTGCAGCCTCTTCAGGTGGTGGGGCTCTCTCCCTCACCTCCCCGTGGAGTGGACTGCGAGGCGGGGCAGGTGCCCTTCTCCTCCCACCCACTCTAGGACGTTCCCTGTACTTCCCTCCTCCTCCTGCACCCCTTTCCCTCTTCCTAATGAGCATTCTCATCAGCCTATAGGAAACTTTTAATTTCCATCTTAAACTCCCAAACTTCTCTTTCCCCCAAATTCTCTCCCCAGTGCTGCCCCGTTTTCCTCCTTGGAAGCACCCTGAAGAGTTGCTCATATTTGGGGGCTCGAATTTCTCTCCCCCGTTGCCTCCTGGGTCAGTTCCAGGCGGAGGTTCCCCACTGCCCCATGGAAATGACTCTTCTCCAGCGATTCCCACATCCCACCCTATGCCAAACCTGACTCAATGCCCAGTTCTCTGACCCCATCCTCCCTGAGCTGTCTGCAGCACTGGGCACAGCTGACCACTCCTCCTTGGTCCAACTTGTCCCTTTGACTTCATACTTGGAAGCCCAACTGGCTTCACAGCACCTGGCATTTACTATGTCTGCATGAGCTTCTGAACTTTCTTCCCCGAATCTGCTCATCTATCCCCCTCTTATCTCAAAAAATGGTCATTCTGTCCTCTGGGAGTTCAGGCCAAGAGCCTTCTGAAGAATTGGTGACTCTCCCACCAAGTTGAAAGAAATGTCAACTTTTCAGTAAGGCCTTCTTCTTGCCATCCCTTCTACCATTTCTATCTTGTATCTGACTTTCCTTGTTCCTTTGTTTTTTAATTTTCCTCCTTCATACTTCTCACCCTTAGACGTGCTCCGTGAGGACGGAGGTTTCGGTCTGCTTGCTGCTGGGTTTCCAGAGCATGGCCTGGGAGTGGCCTGCAGGAGAAACTCAGTATGTGTCTGGTCAAAGCAGGTTACACGGACCCCTGACGGAAGAGGTGGGCAGGAAAGGACGGGAGAGAATTCTCAGCCGAGGGAATTGTCAGCACAAATTCATTGGCTGGAGTATTTGGGGATAGGTGGGGGCCAAGACACAGGCTGGCAGGAATGAGCCTGCATGTATGTGACTGTGAACATGGGACTGTGGGCTGGAGGGGCCACGAGGCTGGTGCCCCCCCCTGCTGTGGACCCGTGGCTCAGGCTTCCTATCCTGTCTGTCCTGAGAAACTGGCATGGGGGAGACCACGGGGGCCCAGCCAGGCCAGCAGCAATCGAAGGGATGTTGCACCCAGTCCTGGCCCTCCTGGGTCTTCCTGGCTTCAGGCCCTGCACAAAGGGAGCCTGTGACATGGAAGGCAACCCACGAGGCACCAAGGAGCTCCACTGAGAAGCCCGTCATGCCCGGACCTGACCACCTGCTAACTGGGAGACTGGCCCGACAAGGTTTAAAAAACAAAAACCAAAAAACACAAAAACAACCAAAGCATTATCCCTTCAGTGCGGTGGGATTGCACTTAGTGCCCTGAGAACCCAGGTGTCCTCATACGTGAGGAGACATCCACACATCCTGCCGTGGTGTGGACCAGGCCCCAGGCTCTGAGGGAACACCTGCTTCCTTTGGGCAGAAGCTGTGACTCCTAACTCCTAGCAGAGCCAGAGCTCAGGATGCAGTCTTCCGTAGGGATAGGTGAGCCCGAGAAAAACAGGAGGGTCCGGGAGGGGTCAAAGACCCCAGGAGCCCTGGTTCCCACCGGGATGGGGCCCAGTTAGGAAAAGCTTGGCATTCTCACCGTGAGAGACTGAGGGGCTGGGGTGTGGGCACAGCTTCCTGCTGGCAACAAAGACGCACCTGTTTTCCTCTGGCCTGCATCTCCCCTCTCCTTTTGTATTAATTCACACACTAAAAATCATTTGAAATTAATATGTTCTGGGTAAACACATTCATTTTCTTTTAAATCTGCAAAACCCTCCAGTGAAAACATTTGAATATGTAACACAAAGGCCCATTTTCTTTGGGAAACATGGATCATTTCCAAGGTAAAAGGCAGCATAAATATGTCCTAAGTAAGAGGCACATTCACAAAAGGACCAAGCTAGAGTCATCAACAGATTTGGGAGAGGATTATTGTGTTTTGGGAATGAATCGTTACTTGTCTGAACTGTGGGGAGTTGGAGGGGTTTGTATTTTAATGGATTAATCATTTATGTCTCAAGTTCTTGCTCTTTCCTAGGAGGGCAATATGGGAGGTTTTCATGAAGTTATAAATCATGTCAGCGTTTGGGCCTCATCTCTGAGAGGCCTGGTCTGTGAGGAAATTATACTAATAATTTGAGTGAAGTAGTTGCCTGGAAGGGCTCCCTTTAGCCAACCGGGTCAATGCAGAGTTGGGGATGGAAAACCCCCAGAAGATGGGGTCTGGCCCCTGCCGCCAAGGAGTGGGGTAGCTCCAGAAAGAAGTCAGTATTTTATTTTTGTCTTGGCTAGTTTCACTGGGTCTTGATTTTCCCATCTGTATAATGGGTTGCATGCTCTCTGAGGGGCCACTGTTCAGAGCATCTATGTCCACCAACTACAGTTTCATGTGGCTTGAGACAACCAAAATCTCTCCCATATCTGTCCCACCCTGAACTGTGAACTCTGTCTGCATCAGGGATTTCCAAGCACTGGAGAAATATCAGATCTCATCAGGCCTTTAAGGCAGGAGGTACTACTGTTCTTCCCATTTTAAAGGTGAGCTTACTTGCCTTCCTTGTATGTCAAGGAAACACCAGTACAAGTCCTTGAACCCAGGCGCCTCTGGCTCAGGGTTCATGTCTTGACTCTGTGCGACAGGGGTTGCTAGCTGGGGTCTGCACGGGGCTTAGGGTGGAGAAGTCCTAGAAAGGCTTCGAGCCTTCCGAGAAGCAGGTAACTGGGCAGGGCCCTCTTCCCGCCCTTTCTCATCCCCCCCACCCCCAGTCCCTTCCTTCTGGTTGAGGAGAAGCTCTGTGAAGGAATAGACACAGAACATCACTCCCTGACTGGGTGCCCCAGGCGCCGCCTCAGCTCAGTAAGCAACAGGCCATCTGCCCAGCCAAGGGGGGACCAAACCAGACCTCCAACAGCTGTGCTGGGCAACCACATTGGGTTTTACCCAGGCAGCTCGGGGACAGCCTTCATGGTTTTCAATCATGCTTGACATGAACGGCAAAAGGGAACCAATTCCCCAGATGAATCTGCTGCTGCTTTCTCTCCCCTTCCTCAGGGCACTCTTAGGCTAGGCAGCCTTCCTTCTGTCCTGAGCATCAGAAGTGTCTTCTCAGCCTCCTCAGGCTCCGCCTGACAGACTCTGGCACCAAGCAGCAGCCTAGCAAAGCTCCCGGAGCCTAACGCCACTGTGGGACTTCCACAACACTCCGGCCCTCCTGGGACCTGTCTTCCAGAGTGCATAGCCCACAGCAGCACAACACAGCTGCTGAATGACCACACCTGCATCCAACATCCAGATTCTCCAACAGCAATAACACGATGCCTGGGTAAGGATGGGTACAGCAGGACAGGGCAGGTGTGGGGAGTCTGGGCTTTGGAGTCAAGAGCGGCTTTGTAGTTTCTAACTGCAGGGCTGGGTGCTGGGATCCCTGGTGACCTCATCTGTTAAACAGGGATGGCACGCAGTATGTACTCATGCAATGCTATCATAATCAGCTCTTTCATATCCTATTTTCAGCATCTTCCCATACAGATAAGACATTTGCCCCCTTCTGTCCAACACAGCAAGCTTACAATACTCAGAAAGCCTTGCTTCTAATTCCCAGGTCAACCGACAGTGCCCTTGTGTCCTTGGGAGGCAATTCTGGGCCTACGTTAGCATGGTGCTCCCATGAGGGAGCTGGTTAGGGGACCCACACATTTCCCCCAAGTGTCTGGGAATCAGCCCAGCCCAGGAACCGCATGAGCTACTGAAGCTAGGGCCACCCAAGCTGCCCCACCTGCCTGTCACGGGAGCCAAGCACCAGGGGCCAATTTAATGACATAGGAAACTGATCACAAAGTACAAATGTCCCAGCATGGTCCCTCTGACTGCTGATGGTGCTTCCGCTCCAGGAGAGGCCTTCCATCTGTCTGCAGTTAGGAAATCAAGTGGCCTCTTTTGATTCTCAGCAGGAAGTTTTGCTGTGTGTAGACTCTTCTGGGCCAGAAGCAGTTTCTTCAGTGGAGACTAGGTCTGTAGGGGCCTTCGGATGGGGGTGGCGGGTGGCTAGGGAGGGTGTGAATGGGGCTTTCCAATGCCAGCTACGAAGCCCACTTCCCTCCTGATGGGGAGGGCTCTCTTCTCTCCCTGAAACTCAGCCATCCCTCATGGTGCTGGGTCTGGGCCTTGTTCTTGTATTCAGCTCTGGGAATGACACATAGGCTCATTCCCATCAGGACCTCAGTCTCAGAATTCTGGGGGATCATGGGGCACCATGGACTTGGCACTTAGTCTATGAAGGTATCTGAGACCCCAGAGTCTCTCCCAGAGGCCCAAGTATAGGCTCTCACCTGTGAGGTACTCAGGTTCCTTGGCAGGTGGCTCCCTTCCCCTCCTCAGGGAGTTGTTTGGAGGAAATAAATGGGACAAAGCTCAAGCCATCTCCCTGTGCCCCCTATTCTTGGGAAGTGGAGGCAGGAGGCCAAGGGCAGAATGAACAGTCTGTGAATATGGTTTATTTCCCTTCTCCAGGCTCGTCTGAGGACCCGATGGACCCGGGGCAAACCGCAGGGAGCTGCCTCCCAACCAAACCGTCACCCACATTGTACCATGCGGAGCACCACTTGCCAGTTTCAGACAGAAAAGCCAGCTTCCTGCTACAGAGCTCCAGCTCTGCTCTGAGCAGCCCATGCTGAGCTGCCTGCACTTAGGAATGACCTTGGAATCTGGTCTAGGTGAACTCCCCCAGGGGCTGTTGTAACTAGGAACCCCTAGGTTATTTTCTGGAGAAATCTGGTGACTTCATTCATCATAGGCCTGGATTCAGATCAGCAAGCCCAGCTACAAAGCCCCAAACAATTCAGTACGTCCCCGGTCAAGAGAAATACTAGGATATGTGTTAGGCAGGTATGGCTATAAAAATCCCTCGAACATCCTGTAGGGTAAATGTAGATGCCGGCTGAGCGCACCACCCCGTTGTCCTTAAATGGCTTGTTACCCTGGTTCCAGAGGAAAGTGAAATTGAGCCTCATTATGTAATCATTTTAAACACCTTGCTCCTTTTCTCTCAGAGCAGAAGCCCTGAGCACCAGCTGGTGCAAAAGATCTAGGGCTGACTAGAAGTTTCCACACCGACACATGAACACCCTGCTCAGGACGAGGAGTGAAGCCCTGCTAGGTCTGGCTGGACACGGCTAACTTCTGTGGGGTGCAGGTCTGCCAAGGCACTGCCAAGGCACGGGGACGCCTTGTCTGTTCTGATGGCCAGAGGGGCCAGGCTGGACAGGCCAGCAGTGTGACACAGACATCAAAGCGCAGTGCTGGGTCTGGGAAGACTCCCACCCGTGGTGTGACTGCAGACAAGGGACCTTACCTAGAGATTTAGCCATAATGGGTTAGACCGTACTGACCGGGAAAGCCTATGGGATGTGTTAGCGCAGGGAGTGGCCAAGGCAAGTGCTCAGAAATCGCTGGCTATTTTAGTTTGTTGTTGGTGTCCTCAAGAGGGGTTAATAATTCCCTGTTTTTAGGAGTTCTGGCAACACGGGGGTCCGTGAGAAGCAACGAAAACCTCCCGAGTTTGCTCAGTTT
Source organism: Enhydra lutris kenyoni (assembly GCF_002288905.1). Taxonomy (NCBI): domain Eukaryota; kingdom Metazoa; phylum Chordata; class Mammalia; order Carnivora; family Mustelidae; genus Enhydra; species Enhydra lutris. The sequence goes on along the minus strand of NW_019154089.1, from coordinate 7,073,381 downwards.
CTGATTTGGCTGGGCCCCGGCTGTGGATTGCTGAGCCCCTCCAGGAGGGAGATGGGAACCAGACCCCCGTGGAGGAAGTCGTGTCTCCCCATGGACAAGTGACATGGGTGCACGCCCCTGGAAGGGCAGTGGTGTGTTTTAGACAGTGTCCACTACTCCCTGGATCCCAGAGCCCGGCTGCCGGCCATCACCATGGGAGGGCAGGGCATCTTCTACAGGGTCTGCGGGAGCCTCAGCTGCTGAGTGCAATCAGCCCGAGGGACTCGCCCCTGGCACCACCATCACCTCCTCAGGGGAGGCCTCCGGGGGAAGCCGACTGACAAACTTGTTGGCCAACTCTGCCCTTTCTCCACTGCTCCCCTTTACTTATGAGACAGGTGGGCTATCTTGGACTCGGACACATCTTTTAGAATACAGGAGTGGGGCCGGTTGCCGTGAGCAGCGTTTGGGGAGCACTTAGAGGGGACGACATGCATGGAGCCATTTACTAACCATTCACCTGCAGGACGTGGGTCTGGAAGAGCTCCTCGTGGCCGGAGGCGTGGCACGTGTAGTTGCCCATGTGGACGGTGGTCACCTTGGTGATGTAGAGGGAGTTGTCCTCTCCGAAGTCCTGCACAGGGTGAGGAAGACAACCAGGTTGGCCTCCCTAGTGAGTAGGCTGGGAAGGAGAGCCCAGGCTCCTGCTTTTCCAGGAAAACAAAAACCCTGTGGCCAAACCCACGTGTTTGGCCAGAGCTGCTGGCAGGGCCAGGCCGACCAGGGTTGCAGGAACACCCTCTCTCTTCCATGTTATTGGCCTGAACCTTGTTTATCCAATTAAGGCCTGATTCACACTCTCTGTGAGGCTGGGCTGAAACACCTTCCCACTCATTCCTCTTGTTTTCCATGAACTGGGCTCCCTCCTACTACTAATCCTCAGCCTGCTTGGCTGGTTTCCTGGGGGCTCTTGTCCACCTGCTGAGCAGTTCTGCGAGTTTTTCTTATAAAACTCAACACCCCCCCAATAATCCAGTTAAAAAGTGGGCAGAAGACACGAACAGACATTTCTCTAAAGAAGATACACAGATGGCCAACAGACACATGAGAAGATATTCCTCATCACTTATCAGGGAAATGCAAATCAAAGTCACAATGAGCTATCACCTCACACCTGTCAGAAAGGCTAAAATCAACAACTCAAGGAACAACAGGTGTTGGTGAGGACGTGGAGAAAAAGGAACCCTCTTGCCCTGTTGGTGGGAATGCAAATTGGTGCAGCCACTGTGGAAAGAGTATGGAGGTTTCGCTGAAGTTAAAGTTCGAACTACCCTATGATCCAGCAATTGCACTGCTAGGTATTTACCCAAAGAATCCAAAAATACTAATTGGAAGGGACACATGCACCCCCATGTTTATAGCAGCATTACCTATAATAACCAAACAGGACACAACCCGTGTCCATCGATAGAGGAATGGATAAAGAAGATGTGGTCTATATATATACAATGGGATATTACTCAGCCATCAAAAAGAATGATATTTGCCATTTGCTTGCAACACTATAGACAGAGCTAGAGTATAATGCTAAGTGAAATAAGTCAGTCAGAGAAAGACAAATACTGTATGTATACACTCACACGTGGAATTTAAGAAACAAAACAAGAAAGCAAAGAAAAAAAATTAGAAAGAGGCAAACCAAGAACCCAAACTGATGGCTGCCAGAGGGGAAGGTCCTGGTGGGGGGATGGGTGAAATAGGGGATGGGGATTAAGGAGAGCTCTTGTGATGACCACCGGGTGGTGGGAGAAAGCACTGGATCACGAGATTGTACACCTGAAACTAATATAGCACTGTGCATTAACTAACTAGAATTAAAACAAGAACGGGAGGGGCACCTGGGTGGCTCAGTAGTTAAGCCTCTGCCTTCAGCTCAGGTCATGATCTCAGGGTCCTGGAATCGAGTCCCATATCGGGCTCTCTGCTCTGCAGGGAGCCTGCTTCCTCCTCTCCCTCTCTCTCTCTGCTTGCCTCTCCACCCACTTGTGATCTCTCTCTGTCAAATAAATAAAATCTTTAAAAAAAAAAAAAAGAACGAGAAAGTTTTTCTTAAAGGGACAGATAGCAAATATTTTTGGCTTTGTGGGCCATAGGGTTTCTGTGAACTATTTAACTCTGCCTTGTAGCATGAAGATAAACATTAACAATATATAAATTAATGAGTGTCTCTAAGTTCCAATGAAATTTTATTTATTTTTAAGATTTATTTATTAGAGAGAGCGAATGACTGAGTGTGGTGGGGAGGAGGGCAGAGGGAGAGGGAGAGAGAAGCCCAAGCTTGCTCCATGCGGAGTACAGAGCTGGAGGCAGGGGTCGATCTCATGACTCTGAGATCACGACCTGAGCCAAAACCGAGTCAACACGCTTAACTGACTGAGTCACCCAGGCGCCCCAGTGAAATTTTATTAAAAAAAAAAAAAAAATAGGTGGTAGGACAGGTTGGCCTGCAGGGATAGATGGCCTACCATGGGTCAGATCCACTTTGTCCCAAAATAGTTCTAGGTGCCTTGCAGAGAACTGAATAACTCAAGAAGGGAAACATTACTGAGGAAAATGAGGGCAAACAAAGAGCAAGAGAAGGGACAGCAAAGAGAGCCAGGAGGGGCAGATGCCAGGGGTTCTGTAAGAAAACTCTCGACAACCTTGCCCCTATTATTATTATTATTATTTTTAAAGATTTTATTTATTTGAAAGAGCAGAGTGAGCAAAAGAGAAAGCATGCACAAGTAGGGGGTAGGGGTGAGGGGCAGAGAGAGAGAGGGAGAAGCAGACTCCCCGCTGAGCAGGGAGCCCGATTCGGGACTTGATCCTAGGACCCTAGATCATGACCTGAGCCAAAGGAGATGCTGAACCGACTAAGCCACCCAGGCGCCCCACTTTTCTTCTTCTTATTAGCAGGACATACAAAACTCCTCTTGACCTCCTAGAGCCAACACCAAACCATCCCTCTTGCCATTCCCTGTGCCCTTTTCCACAGAAGCACTGTGGTGGCGGGAGAGAGGGAAGGCCACCAGTCACTGTGTCACAGGGGTTGTCTGAGGGCAACCACAGAGCAGCTGACCAACTGACCCTCTGCCTTGCTCACACTCCAGAGGGTCTCACTGACACCATCTTGAGTCCTTTAAGGATGCTTTTTGGCTAATTAGCTTGGTGAGGGGGTGCAGACCCAGAAGGAAGCCTGGCAGAGGGCACGGGGTGGGAAGGGGGATCGTGGATGCATGCAGCCCGCTTTCATGATCAGAAAAAAGATGCACACCTGTCCTCCCGATGGAGTAAAATATTGTTGTGAGAGCCCTGGGAGTTTTCTCTCTGAAGCATTGCTCTGCTTAAAAAAGCCCCATTCCTATCACTCTGCAGAAGCTTCGATAATAAAAATAAAACACCAGATAGCTGATTTGTCCTGTGTCATAACAGAGTCATAAAGGGTTCATACCTGAGTTGCTTATGAAAAGTTAATGGTTAGTCAATTCTGGGCTGACATATTTCTGGTCTAAGCTGTTTGTGTGTCAAAACCTAAGTCTGGAGGAAAATGTATTTTGCTTAGAGGCTCCATGGCAGGTGGCAGCTGGAAAATAGGGCAGGGAAGCTGGTGCAGCTCTCTCTGTGGGAAGCCCTTGATACCTCACCTGCTTGGTTCCAGGGCAAACTCCATCCCGAAGCGTAATCCCAGAGCTGCTGGTGGGGCCTGGCGCTGGGGCCCCCTGGCACTTTGCCTTGTCTGCCTCTCTGAGCCTTCAAGTCCTCGCAGGACGCACTGGAAGCTGGGCTCGGGTTCTGGCGGCCCCTGCTGTTGGTGCCCCTTGGGTGACGCTATGTGGTCACATGGACCACACATCCCTCAAGCCTTGTATAATCCTCAGGAAAAAACCCAAGCCAGAAAACAAGACAAAGCCCAGTCCTCATACAGTGAGGAAGCAGAGCTCTCTTTCACAATGTATTCAGAGTCTACCTTCTCTTACCCCCTCCACTGTGACCAGTGGTTTAAGGCACCATGTTCTCATCTGGGGGACAGCGGGGACCTCTACCTCTGCCCCTCCACTCTGTCCTCTACACAGCAGCCAGACCCTATTCCCTCACCCCGAGTCAGCCCTAGAGGGTCTGCTGGGATGACTTGCCATCCCCACCTCCTCCACTCTCCCTTGGTCATTCCATTCCGACACTGTGATCCCTGGTTGTTGCCTACGTGCCAGGCATCCTGCCCACTCCTCCAGGCTGTCAGTCTGGCTTGCACCCCCCTCTTTCAAGTCTGCCCAAATGTTATCTGCCCGCCCTATCTGTAACCCCCACCCCACCTGTCACTTCCTGTTTTCTGGCACTTACTACCACTTAGCATACCATTTGCATCTGTCTCTGCCTGATGAGGACGTGAGCTCTCGAGTGAGCCCTCAGTAGATACTCAGTAAATGGATGGCACGAGATGCTGAGCTAGGCCTTCTGCAGGGATTGTGTTCTGGTTCTTTGGGTTTGATGATGGAGGCGCCCACCTCCTGCCTTCCCATCCACCTGAATGTTGCCAGTGATGGGGCATCAAAACGAGGTGGCTGGCAGGAAGGCAGAGAACTGATCCCAAGCACGGTGCCCCTGCTTCCCCACCCCGTGTCTCCTCCACGTTGCATTCCTCAGGCCAGGGCATGTGGACACTGGCCAAAGAGAAGGCTCCACAAAGAGCAGCAGGCAGAGAGGGAAAAGCCCACGCAAGCCATCTCAAACTCAGTTGCTGACTTCTGGTGAGCCCCTAACAACATCATTTAACCTCTCCGTCTGTTTCTCCTCATTGCTGCTGGTGGACAAGGTGAAACTCCTGGGTGATCGCTCAGGGGCTGGGGGGGGCGCATGTCAGTTCTTCGAGTGCACGAGGGATGCTGGATACATGACGGTTCTTCTCTGAGCACCGAACTCATTACCAGCCTGTGACTTAGGCTCTGGGGAGAAGCTGACTGTGGAATAAATAAAATAATGTCTCTGGGCTAAAATAATAGGCATCGTATAATTATAGAACAAAGTGCATATGGTTTTCTGGAACATGAATACTGCCTACTGAAATCAAATTTCCCTCATTGGATGTGGGGAAATTCCTTTAAAAATTGATTTATAAGAAGCTACATAAAACTAAACCTGTAATCCTTCCTCTCCTGAATGTTCTTTGAGATGTGTCTGAATACTGCTATCAATGCTTGATTGCATCTCTGTAATTGTCTTTTTATGGATGGGTTTTTTTTTTTTTTTTTTTGGTTCTGATGCATAGAAATGTATTAGCAAAATCAAGGTTCCTTCCAGAAATAAACAGATGCCAGATTAGACCATTCTTTGTACTGATACACATCCATCTTTGGGAAAGAGACAATTTTACTAAAAGGCATAGTTTTTGTCTTTTAAAAAGCTATTTTGTAAGTATCTGCCCTTAATAAAGAAAGTAATTAAATGAGACTTAAGTATTAAACAATATTTAAGCAGAGGTGAGATGGGGAACGTTGTCATAGTGATGCATGGGACTCGGGTTTAAGTAAGATGAAAATGAGCCATCAATGTGGAATATTTAGTTACTAAATGCTAAACACAAGGATTCCAGGGTGATTTCAGAGTTCAGGTTAATGGTACTGTCAATGCTGCAAGTTAGGACTCGGTGTAGACACATTTATTCCAAGCCTTTCCGGCTCTGCCCTTCTCAGAAGCTATGTTCTCAGGAGCCCTCTGTCCTGGCTCTCTTTGGGGAGGATGGAGTCAAGGAGAGGGTCTTTCCTCCATGCTGGTTTGATTCTGGCCCCCAGAATCCACTATCTCTCACATCCCTCCTGCACAAACACTTTAACAGGATGGACCCCAGCACTGAACATGCAGCCCCTTGGTGACAGCTGGCCTCAGAGGTGTCTGCTCTCACATGGCCGATATCCAAACCAAGCAGGGACCAGAGGCACCCCGGGGTGGGGGGCACACACAAACACCCATGGAAGACACACAGTACACATGAGCGTGCATGTGCACACTCATGCCGCTTCCACTGCCCACCTCTTGGCTCTCCTGCGGACCACCCCGACCTACACAGTGCTGGTCACTTCCTTCCAGACTCTTAAAGGACACACTTGCCACTCTGTACATACTTGCTCAGAGTTCTCTTGAGAAGTCCCTGCAGCTTGAAGCCATCCCTAAGTAGCTGCTGAGCCTCTGGGCAGGGAGCTGCTATGGACGGTCACGTGCATTGTGAGCCCCCAAGGTTGGTCTGTTCTCTGGCTCCATCCCAGGCCCCAGGCCAGGGAGCCACAAGTGTAAGAGAAGTCACTGTGGGGAGGGCTCCTGGCTTCCCTAGGACCGCAGGGACTATCACTGGCTGACCTGGGTTTCTACGATCAATCTTCCCTGTGACTCTGAGTGCCCACGAGGAGGCACCTCATCCCTCTGCGGACCACCGTATTGTCCCCAGTGCGTGGCTCAGTCGGTGTTTGCTGAGCAGATGGAGGCGTGTTAGCCGAGGGTGCTGGCTCTCGGGGAGCCCTGAAGGAAAGGCTAGTGAAGAAGTAACGTCATCCAGAGAGAGGTCTGGCCTTTGTCTGCCTGCCTGCTTTGGCCACCAGGCTACCAGATACACGATTTATGATGGAGGGAGGCTCTGCGCCATGCAATGACATTTGTGTCTCCCCAAGCAGCTAGACGTCATTCACGTGAGCAGGACATGACTAAGCTCTACCAGCAGCTCTGCACACCAGGCTTGGGTGAGCTTCACCAGCAGGCAATATGTTGTACCCGTCCTTACACATCAGTGCTGGGAACAGGCTACATGTGTCACTGCACCAGGAGGGAACAATGGAGGCTCTGTGTTTGGATCACCCTGGATTCCACCCAATGGGGCTTCTTCCCTTGGCTGATTTTTTTTTTTTTTTTTTTGCTTATAAACCACAGAAATTTCTCATAGTTCTGGAGGCTACAAGTCCAAGACCAAGGTGTTGGCAGGTTCCGTGTCTGGTGAGAACCTGCTTCCTGGTTCTTGGAAGGCTGTCCGTCTTTTTGCTATAACCATGCACAGTGGGCGAGGGCAGACTCTCCCTTTTTATAAGGGCACTAATCCCATTCGGGAGGGTTCTACCTTCATGACCTAATCACCTCCCCACAGTCCCACCACCAGATACCCTTCCAATGGGGACTAGGTGTACACATACGAATTTTGCTGGGATACAAACATTCACTCCTGGTACAGATGGAGGTTTCTACACAAAAAAGAGTGTACAGAGAATAAAAGAGTTCAAATTCTGGGTAAAACAGAGAAACATGTATCAGACTTACATCAGCCTAACTCTAAAAATAGATTAAATATAGGACGCAACCTTTTTAAGCACAGTCTCTGATCTTTGAGAGACAGAAAACTTGAGGTGAGGTCCACACTCACTCCCGCCCTCTGTCAGAGGGCATTTTCCAGACCACAGCATGGAGAACCACGGCAATGGAGAAGAGGTCAGAATCCAGGGCCTTTGAAGTACCTGGAATTTGAGAGCTAGGGTAGCAGAGAGGATGGGGCTTTGCAGGCTTTGAGGAGCCCCGGGAATTTCACAGGATGCCCTCAAGTCATGGACGGACACTACGGTCCAGAGGCTCAGGCTGAGATTTGAGGCCTCACAGAGCATATAGCCTAGTCTGTGAGCTGAGCGGAGGTCCCAGAGATGTGCATGCTGTTGAGAGCTATTGGGGTTCTGACGTCCAGAATGGAGAGCTCTTGGGGAATGTCCTAGGTATCCCCTTGGCTGATTTTAACCTACACTTATCCCCTGTAATAAACCATCAATGCACGTCTAAGTGTTCTCAGTGAGTTGAGTCCTTCTGGCAAATTATTCAACCAGAAGGTACTTTTGTGCACTCCCCAAACTCGTGCTGGATGCCAGAGTGGGGGAGGTCTTGGGTTGACTGTCTCTCTAACTTTGTGGTCAGCTCCACTGTTCCATCAGGGGGATTCTGACCCAGTTGTGTGGATGCTGCACGTTTGGCCTGTGGGCAAAGTTGCATGTCCCAGTGCACACAGGGGGCTAGGCACTTGTACCAGAAAGCTCATGTCGGAGTCATGGTTCTGAGCACTCAGCGTGTCCCCCCTCAGAGGCCGGAGGACAGGTACCTTGTGACTCTAAGACTCCAAGGTATCACGTGGATGAGTGCAGCTCATGGGGCCCTCTGGGGAGTTGTAGGCCGTGGATCCTTAGCTGATCAGCCTGGTGAGCCCAGCTGGGACAGGGAAGGCCTCAGGCGACACAAGGCACTGCAGCGATCACTTGAAGTTCCAGACTGCCTCTAACCTGCTGCCTTCTCCTGGGGGAGCTGCCACCCTCCCAGGGGGATGCTGCATCATGAATCCCTGTCTGGAAGGCCTTATCAGCAACTCTAACCTGAGCCACACACACAGCCCTCGCACCCACTGGCATTCTTGCTGTCCTTGAAACACTGCAGGGAGTATCTATTAGGGACACCTGGGTGGCTCAGTCAGTGAAGGGTCTGCCTTCGGCTTGGGTGATGATCCCAGGGTCCTGGGATCGAGTCCTGCATCAGGCTCCCTGCTCAGCGGGGAGCCGCCTTCTCCCTCTCCCTGCTGCTCCCTCTGCTTGTGCTCTCTCTCTCTCTCTCAAATAAAAAAATAAATCTTTAAAAAAAAAATTTCCTTCCATGGCTCATTTTAGGGACCAAGAAGGCCTGCAATCAGGAATTTTTCTCCTGATACAGTGCTTTAAGCTCTTCACAGATTTTGTGGTTTTTCTTTTCTTTTCTTTTTCCTTTTTTTTTTTTAAACCAACTGAAGGTTTGTGGCAGCTCTGTGTAGATTGAGCCAGTTGGTACCACTTTCCCAACAGCATTTGCTCATTTCATGTCTCTGTGTCACATTTAGTAATTCTTGCACTATTTCAAGCTTTTTCCTTATTATATTTGTTACGGTGATCTGTGACCAGAGATTGCTGCTCATCGAAAGCTCAGAGGATGGTTTGCATTCTTCCATCAAGAAAGCATTTTTTAACTAAGTATGTACTTTTTTTAGACATATGTTAGTGCATACTTAAGAGACTCCAGTATAGCATAAACATAGATTTTATAAGTACTGGAGACCAAAAACTTCATTTGACTCCTCTGATGGCAGTATTTGCTTTATTGAATGTTCATGGTGTTGCAGTGGTTGGAACTGAACCCTCAGCATCTCCAAGGTGCGCCTGGACACTGTTGGATGGAGTATAAACTGTATGGCCTTTTTGGAGGGAGATTTGGTGATACCCATCGCACTGAAATCATGCTCACCCTTGGACGTCGTCATTCCACTTCTAAGAGCTTATCTTATACACCTACTTACATGAGTGTGCTAAGAGGCGCATATGAGGCTCACGGTTGCATTATTGTCTGCAGTTAATAAAGCCTGTCTACAGGCTGAGCGAGAGCTCCCTTGAGTGGGGCTGGGTCAGAGAGCCGAGACAGGGCAGCTGCATGGAGCTCTGCACCCAGGGTCTAGAAGGTAGATCAGAACCTCCCTGAGGGACCTTGTCCCTGTGACCTGGGGCCGCAAGTGGTCACTGAGCACAGTTAAGCTTTGAAGTCAGTACTATGAGGGAAGAGAGGTGACCCCAAAGAGACCCCTGGGAAAGCAATGGCCCAGTAGAGGCACCTGGTGGGGCAGAGCCCTCAGCGAGTTCTGCAGGCTGCCGGATCCTGGGTCCGGGCCCACCTCTTGGGGCTCTTGGCCCATCCTCCTAGAGGGTCGAACTCACCCAAAGCTCAAAAGAGCCGGATGTTTGTTTGCAACCAGGGTTTCTGACACAAGCCGGAAAGAATTGGCCAAAGCCTTTGAGTACTTCAAGTATAGTGTTTTCCAAGATTTTAAAACAAAATGTACCCAAGCATTTAATGAGATTATTTTAATGCAGAACCTACAACCACTGTCTATCGTGTTGCAAACAGCTCTCCATGCTAATCAAATGCCTCTCATCTTTTTACAGTGGATTCATGACTGGTTCATATAAAGACAATAAAAATTAAATGAGTCATGAGCTCCTAAATCATTCTCTTCTGGTCTTTTTAATAACTCGCTTCCAAAGCGGAGCTGGCTGAGAGCATATGCTTCATTAGAGTTATTTGTCCCTGGTTTTACACCGTTTAGGTATGGGAAAAAAGTGAACCTTTTAACACATCCTTCAAACACTGCCACAAATACTTTCTTCTAATGGGTTTTGTTTTCCTGCTTTTATCACCGTACTCCGCCTCCCGACATCCGAAAGCCCCTACTAACGAGATTTGGCAAAGGAAAAAACCCAACAGAAAAGAGGGGCTCTTTCAAATCATTTCAGAGATACTGGCTTTTTTATAGGGTCCCCACACCCCCTTTTGAAAAAGATGAATACAATAGAAAAATGTTTCCTCTCTCTGAGACTCTCCTGACCAAGCAGTTCCGTCTGTTGCGCTCAGAGCCTTCTGCCCCCTGCTCCTGCTGGGGCAGAGGCCGATGGGCTCATGAAACCCTGCAGCCCCGGCCCCATGGGGCCACACCCAGTGTGGCCATGTCCCGCAGGGGGCCTGGGCACCACAGCGGGGAGGCAGGGCCAGCACCCCTGCAGCGAAGCCTTGGCAAGGCTGGTTGCGGGGTGTTGTGTCCCCAGAGCAAGGCTGGCTGCAGCCCTGGCAAGGCCCTCCGAGTTACTCTACCCCATTTGCTTCATGGAGTTGTGAACAAGAGGTAGATGACATGCTGCTTGTGAAGGGACGGGCATGACACTTGGCCCCCCGACATGGGTCAGAACTCCCGTGTCAACTCTAGCAAGGATTCAGCAGCTCAGCTTTGTCCTGTCACCCCGGGGATGTCCTCCCCTGCTTCTGCTCCCCTCATGGGCAGGTCCCCTGTCCCTGAGGTAATAAGGGATGGGGGGAGGCAGTTACGAGGGGAGGGCAGGTGATGCTGTAGAGGAAGGAGGTGTGGACTAGCTTTGTGGACTTTCCTTCACCCTGAGCGGTTGCTGCGTGATCTGGGCGGAAGGCTAAGGCCTGGAAGGGGTTTGCACGTTCAGTTTCTGCAGTCAGCCTTCCCTCTCAACCCCCAGTGTACTTAGTATGGAGGTCAGGGTACAGGGAGGGGTGCGTGGATCTGCCTCTGAGATGGGCCCCCAAAGCCTGGCTGTGAGCCCGCAGGAGACAGGGCCTGTGCAGGGACCTCGCCAGGGAAGGCCGAGGCTCTGTGGCCCAGGTGAAAAAGCCAGGGTCCCGGTGGGGTCAGCGGCTGTCCTCACATTTCTGTAGGATTCCTGTGTCCCGGAGGTCCCTGTCCCATCATAAGACTGTATGACCTCACGGCTTGGAGAATCCTCAAATGGTAACCTTGTTGGTCCCCTCTCTGTTTTGGGTCCCTGTGGAGGCCAGCAGGCCAGCATCCTACTGCCTCCTGAGGCACAGTTCTTCCTGATGATAAGCTTCCCCCAGGGGCTCTGGGTGTGGTCCCTGGGAGTGATAGAGGGCCCTTCCCCATCTGACCACGTCAACACAGGTTCACGCTGGGAGGGCCTGTGGGACGAAGCCTGGTCCCCTGTCCCATCAGCACAGGCACGTTCCTGGACAGCAGCTTGGAGCTCAAGCTCTGGCCCAAGGCCAGGACAGGAGGGTCTGCTGGGCCTGCTTACCCCCACATTCCCTCAGCTTATGAGGGGGGCAATAGGCCGTGGGTGAGGTGGGAAGTCACAGGGCCAGGTCTCAAGGCACCGGGACCCACCACTGCTCTAGTAAATAAACAGCGGTTGGCCAGGAAGTAACGTACAGGTCTTACTGATTCCTCATCAAACAAACAGAACGAAGAGGCTAATCCGGGGCCCCCTTGCCTAGAGGTGCAGCAGGGTTCCTGGTGCCGCTGGTTTTTGCCTATCTCTGGGGCTCTGCGCTCTTGCTCTCAGCCACGTCCTATCCTGGGTGGAGGGGGTGGGGTTGTTTTCCCAGCTGCAGCTGAGGCCCTGTCCCTCAGGCCCTGGGCTGCAGTGAGGCTTGGACCTCCTGCAAAGGGGTGGCTTGCACACCAGGTCCACACTGAACCTCCCGGCATCCTGTTTAGCTGCTTAGCAGGGAGCCCTGCCCAGTCTGGCCATTGCTCCAGTTGGAACTCCTGCCACTAGGGAAGTTACCGAGGAGAAGGACGCCTCCCCCACACCAGCAGGCTCCTTTTGTTTCTGGGCCTGATGTATCTGGGGTTCTCCTTGTTTGTAGATATAGTCCTAGTCTAGAAGGGGCTCCGGACTCTCGCAGGACAAACTTCTGACGATGTCACTCCCCAGCTGGGACTTCATCAAGATCAAAAGC
>NW_019154089.1:6811987-7060957 GCF_002288905.1 Enhydra lutris kenyoni | reverse complement strand
GGGACTTCATCAAGATCAAAAGCTTTTGCACAGCAAAGGAAACAGTCAACAAAACCAAAAGACAACTGACAGAATGGGAGAAGATATTCACAAATAACATATCAGATAAAGGGCTAGTATCTAAAATCTATAAAGAACTTATCAAACTCAACACCCAAAGAACAAATAATCCAATCAAGAAATGGGCAGAGGACAGGAAGACATTTCTGCAAAGAAGACATCCAGATGGCCAACAGACACAGGAGAAAGTGCTCCACATCACTCGGCATCAGGGAAATACAAAGCAAAACCACAATGAGATACCACCTCACGCCAGTCAGAATGGCTAAAATTAACAAGTCAGGAAATGACAGATGTTGGCGAGGATGCGGAGAAAGGGAAACTCTCCTACACTGTTGGTGGGAATGCAAGCTAGTGCAGCCACTCTGCAAAACAGCATGGAGGTTCCTCAAAATGTTGAAAATAGAGCTACCCTAGGACCCAGGAATCACACTACCGGGTATTTACCCTAAAGATACAAATGTAGTGATCCGAAGGGGAACGTGCACCCGAATGTTTATAGCAGCAATGTCCACAATAGCCAAACTATGGAAAGAACCTAGAAAGAACAAATGAATGGCTAAAGAGGTGGTATATATATACAATGGAATACTATGTAGCCATAAATACCCCTGAAATCTTACAGTGGATGACATGGACAGTGGATGGACCTAGAGGGTATTATGCTAAGCGAAATAAGTCAATCAGAGAAAGACAATGATCATATGATCTCACTGATATGAGGAATTTGAGAAACAAGACAGTGGATCATAGGAAAAGGGAGGGAAGAAGGAAACAAGATGAAACCAGAGAGGGAGACAAACCATAAGAGACTCTTAATCTCAGGAAACAAACTGAGGGTTGCTGGAGTGGAGGGGTTGGAGAAGGAGAGGGTGGCTGGGTGATGGACCCTGGGGAAGGTATGTGCTATGGTGAGTGCCGTGAATTGTGTAAGACTGATGATTCAGAGACCTGTACCCCTGAAACAAATAATACATTATATGTTAATAAACAAAAACAAAAAAAACTAAGGCTCCCACTGCCCACAGGGAGTGGCCAAGATCCTTTAGGTTAATAATCAATACCTGTCAGGTTCTGGCCCCATCCTGCCACTCTATACCTCCCTCTTGCTTATCCCTGTGCCCTGAAGCCAGAACTGCTCCTTCTTCTGCCTCACCTCTTCTAATAGACAACAGGTAGTACTGTGTTGTAATTCTGTGCTTGTGGATACGTGGTCCCCCTCGGGGCTGGGGAGAGTGTCTTTGCTCCACACTCTGGCTCAGGGCCTGCGAGTCCCCGGCCCTGGCGAATGCAGGGGATGACTCCTCTTGTACACCATCTGGACAGCCACGCACATATGGGGTGACTCAGGAGCGCTCCTGACAGCGAGTGGGGAATCCGAGAGGCTCCTTCTCACTTGGCTCCGGGCTAGAGGGGTCCATTTACTTTCTGATCAAATATGATTCTGAAGCTCGAGGCATCCTTGATGTTTGCAAGTCAGAAAAGTTTAATTACATGTGTCATTAGGATGGCATTCTGTAATGGCTCTGTGACTGAATTCATTAACAGAATTCTTAACAGATAAGACAAGACAAATTAATATTTTGTTGCCCATGAAAGCTTCTCATTAAGAGAGTAGTGAAAAAGTGATTAATATTTTGTTGCCAATCAAGATGTCTCGTACAAATGACAAAGAAAGGAGGCCCACAGTGCTCGCAGTGCTCTCTCATCTGCCTGCCTTGGGGGTTTGTAGGTGCGTCGTTCCGTGCCTGGCGCTAATTAACAGCGGGCGGTGCTGTTCCGTCTGGTGCTGCAGTGGGCAGGGGCGGCAAGGGGCTCTAGAACTCATCAATCCTCCATCTTCATTCCACTGGGGCTGCCCCCCTCCACTCCCCACCATGCTCCCCGACTCCCCATGCCCTCCTCATCTCTTGGCTGATTTCATTCTAGGGCCGCTGTTGTCACTGTCCCCAGAGCGGGAATGCCATGTAAGAACACCTGCTGTGTGCCGGGCACGGGCTACGTGATTCACACAGACATTCAGCCTGAAAATGCCTGTGGAAGGAGGATATTATCCTCCCCGTTCCCCCACAGACTCACAGAAATTCAATGCCTTCCGCAGGGCTGCTCTGGGCTTGCTGGAGGCGGCTGGTCCATGTGTCCGAGGCTGATGTGGACACCTCAGGGTCACATCTCCCTGCCTGGGGAGCCTCCCGGGGCTGCTGCTGGCTGCCTGTTGGGAACTTAGGCTGCAAGGGGCCGGGAATGCTGTTTGGCAGCAGCAGCAGTAGTAATAATAATGATGATAGTAATATAAGTAATAGTAATAATGATGAAGAGAGGGATAATAGTTCGCCTGGAACACTGTATGCTAAGACGATCCCATGTGTCTTCTCACTCAGTCCTCACTCTGACCCTCTGAGGCAGGAGTTATTATTTAGGTCTATGTCACAGAGGAGGACCCCAAGCCTTCGAGAAGTCAAGTACTCTTTCCAAATTCACTCAACTAGGAAGTGGTAGAGCTGAGGCTTCAACCCAGGTCCTTTTGTCTTCAGAGCTTGTGCTGTGCTCCGGCAGGCTGTACTGCAGAGGGAGGCCTGTGTGTGTGTGTGTGTGTGTGTGTGTGTGTGTGTGTGTGTGTGTCCCACACCTGCAGGCTTCTGGTGAGCATCCCTGGGGGGCTGGTGCTGCCCTGTGCCCCCACGTAGGGGTTTCTGGGCAGTACAAGGCCCTGCCTGTTTGCAGGCTGCTGACTTGACCATGAACAGCAAGTGTTTCCAGGGAGGTAATAAGAGGCCATTAATCTCCAGTTGCACCCACAATTAACCCAAATTGCTAACCTCACTGTGAAAAGTGGAAATGCAATTGAGTTGATGCTGGAGGCATGTTCGAGGGAGGGGAAAAACACTCAAAGTAATTTAATTAACCGATGGCAAGTGCATTAAGAGTTCTGCCTCCGCCTTTATTTCTGGTGCCTTTAAATAGAGCATCAAGTAATGCACATGGAAGTTCAGACAGACACGGGCAGATCTGTCCTAGTTTTGAATTAATCACCACTGGCCAAAAACAGTTTAAAGCTGACGCTCCACCCCGAGAGCTCTTGCACAAACAAGTCTGTGCACCCCAACACCTCCGCCGACTCTAATCATGGCAAACAGAACACTACCTCTCCTTGCTAAGATCCCAGACAAGCCCTGGGCACCTCAGGCTCAGAAGACAAAGGACTCTGCCCACTCAGCTTCTGTCCATCCACCCCCCACCAGGGTTGTGCTGGCACTGACATTCGGAGACGGGTGGGATTCAGGCTGTGCTCAGCACTGTGGGGAAACGGCAAGGAAATACTCCTGCCCCATGTGACAGGGAGAGGGAGACTCCTTGCCCAGCTGTGCCCAAGACAGAATCCCCACGGTGGTCTGCCTCTCCCCATCTGCTCACCCCATGATCTCCAGGGTGCAGCAAATGAGTAGTAGAGTCCCAACTTGGTGGTTTCTACAGAATTTTGTACTGGGATTTCTCCCCACAAAGCAATCTTGCAGTTGGGAGGAATCTTCAAGGTCATAGGATTTAGTTTGCCCTCCTGTGGCTAGTAGCATTGCTGACCATGGTCCTGCTTGAGCTTGCATTCCTCTAGGAATGGGGAGCTCACTGCTTCCTGTGATGGCTCACTCCATTTTGGGGATGCTGTGATGGATGTAATGGTGTTCCATCTCAGCAGTCCAAACTGGTTTCTTTTGGGGGAGCACCCTGGCCCTGTGTGCTTGTTGAACTCATGGGGTCACACAGCCCAGACTGGCTCCTGCGGCCCTAGTTCCTTCCTCACCACCTTAGAGATGTTCATGGAACTGACCAAGCATCCCACAGGTCTTCCTTCTCAGAGCCAAGCATCCCATTTTGTGCCAGCTTGCTTGACTAAGCCAAGAAGACCAGGAATGCCCCCCTCTTCTGCCTGAAATTGAGATGCCCCCTACTGTGGCTAAGACCTATCAGCTGTCCTGGCAGGGCCCTGCATCGGTGATGTCACTCTGTCTTCTCAATGAACTTCAATCTGGCCCACACATATCCCTGAATGATTCCCTTTATTTTTCAAGCCCCATGAAAGGGAGGGACTGCTCACATTCCCTTTCTGATACCTACTAAGAGTAGTCTAAGATGTTGCTCAAAGTCATGAGGCTGGGTTTTGGGGTGACACTGGGAGCCCAGCCCAGGCTGCCCGGGCCCTCCCAGTACAGAAGTATTTCTGCTGGTCATGTCAGGTTGTGGGTACTCAGCTGCTCTCTCTTCCACTCATGTCAAATACACGTTCCCACATCCAGCCGACAAGGCCACCAGGGCAGGCCACTCTGGACTTTCCTTCCACCTCCTCACCTGGAGCCTGCCCTCTCGCCAATGCTGGGCAGTTCACCCCTGCCCTCCACGGGAAACCATGTTCCTTCTCACCCCTCGTCTCCATCCTCCCCAGGTGTGGGCTCTGCAGTTTCCCTTGGTTCTTCCAGCCAGACGGCCTCCCCGCTCCACTGCCTCCCGTCCGGCCATGTTTGCTGTGTGCTTGTGGGCCTCCTTCACGGTGGGCTCCATCATGCAGTCGGAGCCCCTCACCTTCCACTCCCATGTCCACTGTTTGGCTTTCGCTGCTGCAGCCTGCACAGAGACCTCCCACCCGGCCCGCCCCGCCTGCCTGGGCAGCGTGCCCTTCCCTACTGTGGGTCTGGCTGGCGGGCGTGCAGCTAACATCCAGGCTATTCTCTGCATGTGGTGGGACTTGGATTTTCTGGTACTTCCAGCTCTCAGATGACAGGCTTGAAAGGCATCAAACGTGGGACGTTCAAATGAAACCCTCTCACTCTGCCACCACCAGGGCAGATTCGCAGTTACTCCACTGGGGCAGGTCTGCATGCAGGGTCAGAGCCCAGCGACTTACATTGATGTCTTCCAAGGCCATGAAGTTGAGGGCAAGCCCGTTGCGCTTCCAGACGATGGGGGGCCGCAGCTCTCCACGGATAGCGCAGGTCAGCACGGTACTCAGCCCCACAGTCACTGTGGCCACGCTGACCCTCTCCTCGGGTGCGAGGCTGAGCTGAACCACCTCTGCAGGGGGAAAGGAGAAAATCTTCAGGTGCACACCAGCATCGGGAGTCCCCACTCACAAGCAAACAACCACGGGGGTTCCCGGCAGGGCAGGCGTCCTAGGGCTTTCAGGCTCTCTACAAACTATTATGGCGTGCTGTCTAAATGCACTGATGGACACTCCCTCCTGGGGGACAGGCCACAACTTACGGGAAATGTTCAAAGATCTCTATGAGTTGGAGAAGTCAGGACCCATAGCGAGTGTAGGGAAACCATCTGCGCTATGGATTTATGAGTGGAGCCCAGAAGGTGGGCCATCACACAGGGACCGGTGGGGGGCCAGATGTACGGCGGATGCCCCACTCTGTGCTCCTGGGCCTCATGAAGTCTGGGCCTTGCTGAGTGCAGTCAAGGTCTGCTGGCTGAGCTGACAACTTTCTCATCCATCTGGGGGCAATTTAAAGGTTGCACTGTCTGAAGCTTGGGGAATGAACTGGCTGACCTTTGAAGGTTTGTTTCTGTCTGAGGATTCTTTGAACTTGGATTTGGATTTCCGTTCAGCAACCATGCACTGTAGCCTTTAATTTTTTTGAAGGGTGCTTCAGGCTGTACAAATTATTAATCCTTGCCATTTTATACTTGCTGACTGGCATTAAGACTGATCATTCTTTAGGCAAATGGGAAGCGTCTAAAATATTTGCTTGCAATCACAGGCTTTTAGAAATTTTTGGGATTTACGAGAAAATTAATTGGACTCAGGCTGTTCATATACCGACGTGCCATCAGGCTTAGAGGGAGAGTCACTAGCTCAGTGACGGTTACGGGACTGCCTCCTCCCTACTCCTCCCCCACATCTACAACTGAGAGCACTTGGGGCATCAGCCTGCGGTGGTAGTAGCTGAGGGAGGCTGGCTGGCTGGCTCTGAGGGTCTGTGCTTATCTGGGATGCTGGCAAAAATGCCGGGAGTCCTCCTCACTCTCACTGCTCTTTTGGGACTTGGGGGCCCTGCCAGGCGTGGGGCAAGACACAGAGCTAGAAACTGACCTCCTGGACTCGGCGGGAGCCCTGTGAACTGTGACCAGGCAGCATGTCTGTGCTCACACCCTCTTGTCAGCACATGTGGGGAGGAGAAGGTGGTGGGTGGGGGAGGGGCTGGAATGCAAACGCTGGCAGGTGGGATGCCCTGCAGAGCCGGTGAAGTGGCAGCACGTGTAGTCAGGTCAGATGCTGAGCGGCAAAGCTCTTACCCCACCACTGTCAGTCAGCGGCCCGGTCCCAGGCACATGAAGATGAACAAGATATACACTAGGTGCTTAATCAGTGCTTGTTGGATGGATGGATGAAAAATGGAGAAAATGGAAATAAGGAAGGAAAGGAGCCAACAGACCCATGGAGAGGGGACACTCACGCACAGGAAAAATGTGACTCCCCGTGAAGGAGCCGCAGGGGAAAGATAAGCGCCAAGTGATTGATGCCGATGCACCCAGCATAATATTTTACAAACATTAAAGTGATGCATTTCAGGTTCCCTCTTAAATCATGGCCTGCTTGCTGCCCTCCCACCTCTGAGTCATGAGGCGTATTGGTCAGGGCGGGAGAGCGAAGGCACGCACCCTCCATTGCGAACCCCAGGCTTTGAAGACTCACAGGGGATAGAGGGAGGGAAAAGGATGACAAGCTATGTGGATCTGGCTTCTTCTGTGCTCTGCTGGCCCTTAGGACTCAGAGCTGTCCCCGAGTGTAGAGGGGATACGCCTTCCTTATCGGACTCTTCCCCTGCCCTTCCCAGGGCATTGTGGGGGATGAGGGAACAGGTGAGAAGCGTGTGCCTGATGGCATGGAGGTGAGGGGAAGCGAGAGGGGCTCTAGGAGGGAGTTAATTCCTCCTCCACCTTCCCGCCTGGGGTGAGCCCATGAGGCCTGGCACACAGCCAGAGGCCCCTGGCTCCTGAGTGGCGTGGAGCAGTCCCGAGTTTCCTGGCCACACACTGGCAGATCCGTGAGGTGCTATGTACCTGTGTGCCTGAGGACCGAGGCCCTAAGGGAACACCCCTGGACCCTCCCTGGTGGTAGTGCCGGTGGGGACTGCTGGAGGCCAAGCTGTGGGGGGCATCAGATGCTGAGGCAGCCCAGATCAAGAGCAGAACCTGGGAGGACCTCCACCGAGAGGACCCAAGACAGGGTAACTGGGAGTCTGTGGTGTGGACCGCAGGTGGCAGGGGACCGCTGGTGTTTTATCCACACTCAGAAGCCAGTTTGGGGAGCAGCTGGAGATGCCGGGTGGGAACTGGAGGCATGAAGTGTTTTTCTTAGGTAGAGCATTACTTAATGCAGGCTTGTTAGAATGACCTGCTCCCATTAAGCTTTACAATGGACTGAATATTCACGCACTTTGTCCTCCCAGTGCCAGTGGGCAGGGCTTGTGAAGAAGTCTGGCGGGTCACGAAAGGAAAGGACATTTTCTCTGCCTGTTGGAACTCTAGTCCAGGGACAAGGGAAAAGAGCCACTGAGCCCTCAGGCAGCAGCCCCTGGGGGAGGCAGGACATCCCTAGGCTACAGAGCTCCTGTTCTCAAGGTGTGGTCCCTCACCACGGACATCACATCTCCCATCTTGGGGGCAATTGATGGAAATGCAGATTCCTGCCCTTCTACCTCAGGCTGGTAAGACTCTGGTGGCAGGGTGGGCATCCTGGTTTTAGCAAGCACCTCAGGGTACCCTGAGCCCTGACCACCACTGCCTTAAAAGATGGTAGGGGCGTGTCTGGGTAGATTGAAGCGGAGGGTGCGGGGGTGGGGGGCACGGATGGGAAGGTGAGGTATTCTGGTTGGCTGGGGTCTCATTTGGAATGTAAGACCTATGTGCAATGTAGGGTCCTCCATGGAACCCCAAGTTCATGTATTTCAAACAGTTTAGCACAAGGCTACAACCAAACAAAGAAGCAAAATGACAGGTGGGAGGGCTGCTGGGACGGCAGGTTCCAGCCTGCTTCCTCAGGGCTGCCGCGCTTATTTGTATGTCTGAAGATGTGCACTTTGCACGTAGGAAAGTCTCATGCAAAATTAGAACGCATGAATACTGACAGAACCATCATAATTCTGCTCCTGTCAGCTACACAGATATTAACCAAACAGCAAATATTTGGATCACTTAAAGTTTAATTAAATGAATGTTTTATTGGATTTAATGCATGTCAATATTCCCTGACTGGTTTAAAAATTCTGAAGAGATTTACGGCAACCAAAGCTCTCCTTCTGCCCTTACTCCCAGTTATTTACTGTTCAGCACACCTTCCCCAGGCGGGCCCTCCTTCCCTGCTAAGTGGCCTCCCATGGTCACTTCCTGGAGTGAAAAATGAGATGGCATCATGGGCTGGGGCTGGAGCGAGCGGGGCAGACTCTGGACTGTGGCCCTGGACATCTGACCTCCATCCAGGCCTGGCTCTGCTGGCGACGTACCAAGTGGCCTTTGGCAGGTCCCTTCCTGCCGCTTGGCCTTGGTTTGGACACCAGTAAAATGAGAGATCGCGTGAGGACGGCTCTGGGGACCGACCTTGCTTTGGGCTCCGGAACTCTAAGGATGTGTTTCTAAGTGGACAATCCTGCAGACCCTCTTCAGTCCTGCCAGGTGCTGACTGGGTGCCCCTTTCCTCGCCACCCAGGGCCACCTGCCTCTGCTCTTTGCCCGCTTGCCCACAGTGGCACCCGTGATGCCTCAACTGGCAGCAGCAGCAGCGGCCAAGCCCACAGGGGCTTCCCTCAGGATACCCCCAGAATCCTTGCTCTCCACCCCAGACACCAACAGCCTCCTGTGTGCTTACCCCCAGACTGCTCCCGTTCCTGTGAGCACCAGGGATGTTAGAGCCCTGCACAAAAGCCACACACAGCTCCTGTCACCCGCAGAATGCAGAACAGTCCCCACTGCCCACCCCCCCACTACCCGACCTCCTGCAGTACTTCCTGTGGCACCTACCAACCCCCTTCCTATTCGTCTATCCTCAGACTCTCACTCGCTCAGCCCCTCGAGATGACCTCAGGGAGGGTGTCTGGAATCTTGAAGTTTGAACATAAGGGGACACTTAGATATCTGTTGAAGATCGAAAGACACTGTCCTGCTGAATTTGACAGGACCTTTTCAGGCTTAAGCAACAGAAACGCAGAAATACTGGACCCCCTTAAGGGTGGTCTAAAAAAAGGAGGGTGGTCTAAGTTCTCATAACCAGGAAATCTAAGGAGGGTGGAGGAGGTTGTAGACGTCTGGGGGACTCCACAAGGCATGCTCTACTGGGCTGCAAGATGGTCCCTTGCTCACACTATCCCTGTGCATGGGACCCCAGAGAAGGGAACCCGATCTTCCCTGAGAATCCAGGAAACAAGCATAGGACAGAACTGTGACCTTCACACATACCTCCTGTGTCCTACCACGAAGCCATCCCTGGGGCCGGGGGACAGAGTGCTGTGCTGTCACAGGACTGACCCACACTGGCGGCCTGGGACTTGTGGCCACCACAGGGCCCCGTGCCAGGTGAGTGGAGGTGGGGATACATGTCCCGACAGAAAGGGTGTGTTGGGTGGATTGAAACCCTACGACTGCTACAGAGACTCAGAGAGGTCCTTCTCTTCCCTTTGCTCCTTCCCAGTCACACCTGGAAGGCCTGCCGTGGGGCACGGGGATGAGGGGAAGGGAAGTGGAGCCATACTGCGAAGGAAGCGAGAACCGGCAGAGGTGAAAGCTGATTTCAGCTCCTGCGGCCCATCCCCCTGGCTGCCCTTCTCTTGGGAGCTTGGGTTGGTGGTGGGGCCGTGGCCTAGCATGGGGGACTCCTCACCCTGGGCTGGGCATGAGAGGAGGGCCAGGCAGCCTGCAGTGTGTGGGGACGGCCCTGGCAGGAATTTCCCACTCCTTCCCCAGGCACAAGTGCCCAGCAGGAGACTCAGATCTACTGATACCTGTACTCTGCTCTGTGGGGCCAGGACTGCTGTGAGGGGGAAGACCCCCAGGACCACCGAGGCCTTCTGCTGCTGGCTGTGGCTCTGTGGCTCCCATGGTGTCCCACCATCTGTGGCCCTGAGGGCTGCCTTGGGAGAGTTGTCGAGTCTTGCTGGGGACCATGCAACAAGGTCTGCCCCGTGCCCACAGCACGTGGGGCAGGGAGGGAGGGCTGGGTGGTGCGGCCCAGGGGCCCAGCAGGAGCTTCTCTGCCACAGCCGGGCAGAGATGCCACAGAGAGAAGAGGACCCAGCTGTAAGAACTGGCACTGGAGGGGCTGCCTGGTATGAGATCAGAGGAGAGCAAGGGAGCTGGGGGCTCCTCACAGCTTGGGACATCTGTCTCCCTATAAGCCAGGCCTTCTGATATCCGTGGGCGTCCCCTTGTTTCCCCTGGGGCCAATAGGCACAGGTCACATTGAAACTATTGTCCACATCAGCCAGGCTGGGCTAGCCCAAGACAGAGACTAGTGTTCTCCCTAGACTGCGTGTTTGTGTGTGGGTCTTTGGTGCCTAGCACAGTGCCTGGCACACAGCAAGTGGGCTGTAGGCCAAGTCTGGCTGACAGCAGTCTCCCAGGAGACCCCTGCCTCGTTCTCTTGGCCCTTCTGCCTAGAGCAGTAAAACACCTTTGCTTTCCAGACACTGGTGTTGCCAACGCCAGACCTCAGCTTCCTCCTTGCACCCATGCTCTCCCTGCTCCTGGGAGCCTGCAGGGAAGAGGAGGTCTCAGGGGATCAATGCACCCACCAGACACAGATTAACACCCTTCCCGAAAAGCATGTGGCCATTAACATTTCAGTCTCGAGAGAACTGGGTTTTAGTTCCTATTACAGCTTTTCCTTAATCTCCGGCGCTATTTCTCACACTGACTTGAACTCGATGAGACACTCATAAAACCATCAGCAGCCTCTCATGCAGGATTCTGGTGCTTCACAGCAAGAGAAATTAAATTTCTCGAATTATTGTCAAGTTCGTGTTAGTTTTCTTATGTTAGAAATGCACTAATGGAACACATGCCTACCTGGACACTTGCCATTTTTCAAACGATGCTCTTGGTAGAAAGACTCTGTCAAAAGCTCAGTCAGCTTGCCCACACATCAGTACGTCGGACTGAGCCTCCAAGGCTAAAGTCAGGTTCAGGAGCTAGCTTGGGAATTAGGACAACCTGGAGACACCCTGGGCTGGGTGCTTAGCCCCATCTCTGTAGCTGCAGCCTGTTCTCATACTGTGCTTGTAAGGTAAGCATGACCTGGGAGCCCCCTCCCAACCCCCCACCCCAGGAGCTGTGGCACCTGTTTGACAAACTCTACTGATCTGGTCTCATTCCTGAGACCAGGATCACACTATGAAGTTGGTGAGTGGGACAGAAACAAAGGTGGAGGGTGTGTGCCCCATGTCTCCTGACCAGGTAAGGGACAGTCAACCTCTCACATCTCCTGGACCCTGTATCTTCACCTGGCCCTTCCAGGGTGGGGCTGGTTTGGTGTGCCCTGTGGGAAGGTGTTTGATGGGGTGGTGGGGGGTACTTCATGCCTCCTGTGACCCCCTCCGCCAGAGCCTGCCACTCCGGAGCTCTTTGCACACATCTACAGACCCTTGGTGGCTGTGGGGCTAGGGACAGATTGTCTTAGGACCCTTTCATCCTGACATGCATGTTTCGAGCACTAGGGCACATCTGGCCTGCACAGATGTCTCTGTTCCAGCCAGCCTTGCATGTGTCCAAAATTTCCCGTTTCTCCAGGCATAATCTGATTCAATTTTCCTGTCATTGTCCTATTCCCTCTTGCTTGCTTCATTTTGGGGAGAGCAGTAAACTTGTTAATTACCTGCAGATCTGTGGGTATTTTACTTTTTCAGTGGACTTATGTTGCTTGGTGTTGCTGCAACCATTTTTTTACAGTTTAGTTATTAAGCTCTGCTCTTCGGTGTCAACAAACACCTTTGAAAGCTGCAGACAGAGACCATATCTGTAGGATCTCTTTTGGATCCTCAGCACCTAATACAATTCCTGGCACAAAGAAGGGACTTGATAACTAGTTTTAAGCAAGTGCACTATTAATGGGTAGTGCTCAGTCGACGATTGCTTATTGAGCACCTACTATGTGCCATGATACAGTGGGGATGTACTGGCAAGCAGAACAGGCCCACGTACTGCTAACCTGGAGCTTGTGGTTTGGTAGGGAGGCCAAGAGTCAGATGTGGGATGGCGAGAAGAGGCACCTAAAGCGTGTTTGTGGACCCCCGTGGGGAGCCCTTGGTGCTTGCAGAGCCTGACTGCTCTTTCTTGGTAGAGTCCTTCCTGTGGGCCCAGGGCTGGGCCCTGCAGAGGTGGATGTAGCAGACAGACCCCTGTCTCACTCCCATGGAGCCCCTGTGTCATGAGGCCTTCTCCTGGTTTGTAGGAGGGCCTTGTGCAGGGGCAGGTTAGCTGGGCTTCTTCTGAGCTCCACGGCTCTGTGTTTTTTTTTTTTTTTTTTTTTTTTTTTAAAGATTTTATTTATTTACTTGACAGAGACACAGCAAGAGAGGGAACACAAGCACGGGGGGGCGGGGGGCGGGGTGGGAGAAGGAGAAGCAGGCTTCCTTCTGAGCATGGAGCCTGATGCGGGGCTTGATCCCAGGACCCTGGGATCATGACCTGAGCGGAAGGCAGGCGCTTAATGACTGAGCCACCCAGGTGCTCCTCCACAGCTCTGTTTTGCATCCTCTGGCCACTAAACCCTTCTAGCTTTGGGAAAACTAACCCACAGTGGGACTGTGGTAGAGGGAGCAGGAAGTCAGAGCTGAGCTCAGTGCCCGAGAGTTGTGATGTCATTGGCCTGGGTGCCCTTGGGTGCCATGGGTGTGGCACACAGCAGAGACAGCAGTCGGAAGCATGGGGTCTGTGCGGGGGTGGAGAGCCCAGGGTCACCTAGTCAGACGGGTACCTGGCGGCCAGCTCTCCCTTCCTGGCTGGGGTCTGTGCCTGGCGAGGCCTCGGGCAGGCTGGCCAGTCCGTGCACCTCCTGAGCCTTGCCAAGCCTAGTCCCGAAGATGACGGAAACACTTCTGCTCAGGGTATTTGCAAAAGGAGTGTTTTTACTGCCTATTCCCTTGGTAGGTTTAGGGAAAAGAAAATAATATATTACCTTATACAATTATACACTAGTTACTCAAAATTTGCAAGAATTCATACAGATGTCAGGGGCTGGACCTAGAATCTCCTGGATAAGCTTTTGGTGCAGATGAGCACACGGCTTTGACCTAGGCAAGCAAGAGGGGGTCATACTATGTTTTCCCAGATGCTGGTTCATTTTCCAATTCCTAAGCACTCATGAAGATGACTTCCTAGCCTCTCTTGGAACCAGGGTGGAGTCATGGGACTGGTTCTAACTGGAGGGATGAACATGCTTGACCACACAACCCCCACATCACTGCGACGGGTAATTTTATCACACAACGGGGCCGTGGGATGTAGGGATAGTTGGTCAGACATTCTTCTGGGTATGTCTGTGAGACTGTTTCTGGAGGAAATCAACATGTGAATCAGTTGACAGACTAAAGCAGATTGCCCTTCCCAATGTCCATGGGCCTCATTCAATCCACAGAAGACCTGGGTAGAACAAACAGGCTGAGTATTCTTAGTATTAGTAGACTATTGCTAGCATTCATACTTAGTATTCTGAGTGTTCTTAGTATTTTGGGCTCCTCCTCCCTGCCTGCCTTCCGGATGGAACATGGGTCCTTTCCTACCTTTGGACTTGAAATCAGACATCTTCTCTTCCTGGGTCTCAAGTGTTGGCTTTCAGCCTAGAACTCACAACATTGGCTCTCTTGGGTTTCCAGCTTGCTAACTGCAGATTCTGGGACCTTAGCCTCCACAATGATGGGAGCCAATTCCTTAAAATATTCACTCCATCCATCCATCCATCCATCCATCCATCCATCCATCCATCCATCCATCCTTGCCTCGTATTGGTTCTGGTTGTCTGGAGAGCTCTGACTCATGTAGTCACTATGTACATCCTCTTGTTTCCCCTTGTGGAGACTGTATGGTCATGCATTTTGTGGGAGCAAAGGACACAGCCTCCTTGTTGCTGCCTGAGCCCATCGGACCCAGTGAGGATAACGAATTAGTCTTTACTCCATCGTGCTATGAGATTTTGGGTCTCTACAGCATTTGGTGTTGATTACCTAATATACCCTTTTAGGAGACAAAGAAATTCAAGTTAATGTATTTCCACAGAAGGAAGTGTAATAAGATATGGAACAGACCTCTGAGAGGCTAAGTCATGAAGGTCAGGAACCCTTAGAATCCTCTGACAAGAGGAGATCTGACTTCTGTTCCAATCCTCCAAATATCTCCTGTCCAGGGAGCCCACTCTCTTATCCCAAAGATGTTTCTATTGCTTTCATCAATAGGTAACATCCAAATTCCCTGCAGAAGGGAGGGCAGTGGGGGGCAGGGAGTGTCTCAGGGTAGGTTGGGAGAGAATGTGTAAATAAAGGACCCAGGATAATACACACTGTGCAGGGGAAGAGCAAGATGCCGAGAGAGAGAAGAGCAGGGAGGCCTAATAAGACGCAAGTTGGGGTGGCAGTGGAAGCCTCTCTGAGCAGGAGATATTTCAGTGGAGATCCCTAAGAGGAGAAACCAGGGAGGCCAAGAATAGGAGAAGGGCATTCTCGTTAGAGAAAGAGCTTGTGCAAAGGCCCTGAGGTAGGATGGGGGCTTACTGCCCTCTGGGAACTGAAGAAGGCCAGTGTGTCTGAAGCACAGGGAACGATGCAGGTATGTAGGCACACACGTGGTCAGAGAGGGGCTACACATCCAGGCAGTACAGGCCACTGCTTCTTAATGGAAGACTTGACGATATTAATTTAAGGCAATGGAAAGTAATTGGAAGATTTTAAGTCAAGGAGGGACGTGATCTGATTTGCAGGCTAGAAGGATCACTCGGGCCATTGTGTGAATGATGGGCTGCTGGGGGAGAGGAGAGGATGCAGGGACACTGTGTGGGAGGCTGGGGCTATCCTGCAGGGAGAGTTAGGCTGGAACTGTGGGGAAGGAGAAGCAGAAGGGGTGGGACTTCTAAGCAGCTGGGATGAGGAGCCCCATAAAAGGGGTGTCAGGAGTGACTCCCTCCCATGCTCCCTGCTTGACCTCTTGCATAATACAGTGACAAGTCCTGAGATGGGCAGGCTGGGAGCCTCGATGTGCCATCCTCAGGCCTTCAATCTGGAAAGTAGATGATGATCATATTCTTGGACTCTTCCATGAACAAGGCTCAAGAGGACTTCTAAACTATAGCATTCCTGTTACTAAAAAACCTCAGCCCAAGAAGAGGGACAGATGCAATTCTCCATTGTCCAGGCTGCTCTCCCCATGTCCCTCCAGGCTGGGGAGAGGCCAGCAGGCAGCCCGAGCAGCAGAAGCCAGATGCACACCTCACCCCCTTCCGCCCTGCGGTGCAGGCCATGGCCTCTCAGCTTCTTGGAGCCGGGACCCAGCTTCACACGTGCGACAGTGGGGAGCCCCGGGGCCTGGCAAGAGCATTGCTAAGTAGAGCTTGTTTTCTGCTTAATTATCCAGTCTCCTGAGAACACTAAGTCATGCCTGCATTTTGTAAACAGGCATCAGCAAAACATTTTGGAGAATAGCTTTCATCAGTGTATTTGTTTTATTTCAATTCCAATTTCCTGGGCGTGCCTTGCCTCTGATGAACTCCTGAGTGGGGGTTGCTGAGCCCCACCGAGGGCTCGGCCATCCCCAGGGCCCATGGGGCTCCTGGCAGCTTCTCTCTTTAAAGGAGGCAATGCTCACAGCCTCTGTCCTTGACGAGCAGGCCTCCCGAGGACCTGGGCCCACCACTTCCTGGTCCACGGTGTGCTGTGTTCGGACTCTGTCCCTCTGCCTTCCCCCAGGGAAGCCCCCTGGGTTCTGGTCTTGGGGTCCACCTAAGAAGCAGCCATGGCTTTGGTCACTGAGTATTAATGTGGTGGGGAGCCCTGCTCAACCCCTCTGTTGGAAGGAGAGGAGGTCAGTGCGGGGAGTTGGCCTCTGGTCACCTGGTTTGGGCCTTGGCAGCAGGGGGTCGGGGCTGGAATTTGGAGGAGCCCGTCCCTCCCCAGCTGCTGATACTATGGGCACAGGCAGGGCATGGACAGCAGGGAGATAGGAGGCCTCTGGGGGCAGGGGTCAGAGGTGAAGCTGAAGGCGCGTGGTCAGGGCCAGGCGGGCAGGGCCTCACAGCGATGTCAGGGACTTGGGGTTTTATTATGTGAGAGGCCCTTGGAGAATTTTAAGCAGGAGACTACACGGGTCTGATTTATTTACGCTTTTAAAGACAATCTGTGCATCCATTGAGACATCTTTCCCTCTGTTAACCCTGACTGGAAACAGGCTGACTAGTAAGGAAAAGCTGTCATTTCCCTAAGAGGGAGGCCCTGGTGGGAGTTTCTGGGGTAGGTTCATCCCATGGTGCCAGAGGTCATCGAACCCTCAGGCTCTCTTCCCTCTGCCTCCCGTGCTCAGTGTGCCGCCATACTGGACAGCTCTGGGCATCTAGGGCAGGCACTGCCTCGTACGATGGCGGGGCGGGGGGGAACGGGCCTCCTCCTGGTGGGTAAACAGTGAGAAGAAGGAAGCCCCCTGCTGACTTCTCTCCAGCTGCATCGGTCAGCTTCGAGTCTGGTGCTCACCCCTAGAGCAACCACTGACCAGAACCACCATGACTGGCTTGGGGAGGCACGGGGCTGGGGCAGCAGGTGGGCCAGCTCAGGAAGGGCTGGGGAGTGGATAGAACGAGCAGCAGAGGAAGCCGGGAGATCAGCTAGGAGCCTATGTCCCAGGGGTTGGTGGCTTGGGCCACAGCAGTGACTGCAGAGTGCTGAGAGGCAGATGGATTTGGGACACCTGTTGGAGGCAGGGCCAGACTTGCTGCTGGATTGGAGGGTTGGGGTGGGGGAGATTGAGGGAAAGGGACAGATCAAGGGCGAATACTGGGATTTTGGCCTGAAAAACTGGGCATTGGTTTCATTTGCTGATAGGCTGAGAGAGAAAGAACAGACATTTTAGGTAAAATCCAGGTTTTCTTTTATGGTGGTTGGTGGAGGGGTAGGGAGTTGGTTAAATGAGTCTGGGGCTCAGAAGAGCAGTCCAGTCCAGGGATATGATGTTGGAATCCATCGTGTCTAAATGATATTTAAAACTATGGGACAGGGCACCTGGGTGGTTCTGTTGGTGAAATGTCTGCCTTTGGCTCAGGTCATGATCCTGGGGTCTTGGGATTGAGCCCTATGTCAGGCTCCCAGCTCAACGGGGAGCCTGTTTCTCCCTCTGCCTCTGCCTCTCCCCTGGCTTGTGCTCTCTCTCAAATGAATAAACAAACAAACAAACAAATAAATAAATAAAATCTTAAAAAAAAAACAAAAAACCCATGAGACCAAGGGAGGTCACTAGGGACTGTCTGATGAGAGGGAAGGGGCCTGAAAGGTGAGGCCTGGGACCCACCAAAGTTTAGAGGAGGAGAACAAGTAGAAGTCACCCAGAGCCTGAGCGGGAGCCTCTGAGGGACGCTGTGGGTTCCCTGCGTCCAGCGCTTCTAGGAGCTCTGGTCAGACCATGACTGATGTATGATCCAGGGTTTTGCTAACAGAAGGGTCTCTGGGACCTGGATGCTGGGAATCTCTAATGTTTCATTAGTACTGGGGAGTGAAGTCATCTTTGGATCGACTGAGAGAGAACAGGTTGACAGGAGCTCTTCACAAGAGTTCTGTCATGAAGGGGAGCAGAGAAATGGGTGGTGGGTGGAGGGTCAGGGAAAGATTTTTTCACGGTGTTGTGTTTGCGAACCCAGGGGAATGAACAAATGGAGAGGGAGAGCTTCATGATGCAGAAGGGAGAAGGGGGCTTTTAGAAGCAAAGCCTCTGAGTGGGTGAGAGCGGGGAGCCCCAGAGAATAAGTGGAGGCCCGGCTCCTGACAAGGCAGAGACTTTGTGCTTCTGAAAGAAGTTGGGTGCAGATGGAGATGAGGGGAAGTGCCCCTCACGGCAGAAGGATGAGTGAAGGTTAGTCGTTTTCACCTGAGGGTGATTTTGCCAACTTGCCTCCCCCCACCCCAGGACATTTGGTAACGCCGAGGTATTTTCAGTTGTAACGACTGAGGGACAGGGTACTTTCTTGAAGGCATCTAGTGGTTACAAGCTAGGGATACTACTGAACATCCTACAATGCCCAGAACAGTCTCCACCACAAAGAATTGTCTGATCCCAAATGCTAAGAGTGGCACTACCGCAAGTTGGGTGTACAATAATAACCATGATTAGCAGTGATGAGGGGACTTGCACGGCCCTCAAACACTTATCCTTTACCTGTTGATGGTGCCCATTCTGCCACTGGCCTTTCCTAGAAGGGCAGGGCCCATGAGGATGCAGCCCTATCTGGACTCACCCACATCTGGGGGGTTATACCATGGGTTTCAGGGAAGCCCTTCCTCCCTCACCCTGCCCTGACAGGGACAAAGTTTACCCAGGGTCTCAGCTGCTGTGCTTTCCTGCCAACACCAGCCTTGGATCCACCTGCTGCTCTCCGCGGCGGTGGGGTCTGGATGCAGGTGTGTGACTGGGGAGGGGGACACCGCCAAAGAATGTCTATTATGATCATCATTGTGACACAGACACCAACTCATTTGCCTTGGCTGGAACCTTCCCTGTGTCAGGCAAGATGCATGGCACCCAAATATCGGGATGTGAGAAATCTCTTTTCCTTGTATGGGTATTTATCTCTCTCTTTGTCTTGGGTAGGTTCTTTAAATTATCTTTCAGAGAGAACCCTATAATATATGCTTTGTCCAAGGACAGAGCTTGGTAAGAAAAATGCCTCTAGTTTCCCCTCCAAACACTCCTCTGCCATCTGTCAGTTTGGAAATCTCCACATCTTGACCCACGGCAAATTGCTTCTCGCTGCACCCGACATGGGGCCTGCCTTGCTGGGCACGCGCCGGGGCTGCAGGCTCCCTGAGTGAACGGTCCATTTTAGGGATGAATGAGCCCAAATCTCATCCACCTCTCCTTATCTTCACGATCGCAGCCAAATTGCCCCTGTACCCCTCGGAAACCCCCGCTTCCTCTTTGTCTCCTTTGAGATGGCTTCTGGGCAGGACCTCATGATTCGGGGAAGCAGCAGCCTCTTCCCTGGGAAGGTGTCCACGGACAGCCCCTGTGCAGGCCTTTTGTTCCCCCACCTGCTTGGCCCGATGCCCCCATCCTTCCAACCTTCTCTCCCACAGCTCCCCCAGAGCTCCAGCCAAAAGGAACTCCTTCCCCTTCTCCCCGTGAGTCCTGCTTTCCCACATTCCCACTCTCACCGGCCACGTTGGCGCCTCCTCGTGGGGTAGCTCGGCCTATGCATATGCCCACGGTGCGTCCTGCTTTCCCACGCTCACGGGCCACGTTGGCGCCCCCTCGTGGGGCAGCTCGGGCTATGCAAATATGTCTGCTTGCATGGCAACTCAAACTGCCGGAAAATCTGGAGAAAACCTCTAGGCTTTAATGACATCTCTGGCCTCTGGGGGTGAAATGGGTGTGGGACTGGCCTGGAACCAGAGGAGGGACCTGTCTGAGTGCCTCAGAGGCAGCTCGGGCCTCGCATGTACACCCTCAAAAACAGAGAAGTACCAACAAGGAATCACAAGGAGAGCAAAGAAACTGAAGGTTAAAAAACTGCCTTCTATATCTCGATAAAAGCATCGTTTGGTGGGTTGATACTGGAGAGCTGGCCTGCAGTCCAAATGCGGGGGAGCCATTCCCCGACTTCCTGGGGACTCCGAGGCTGGCTGTTGGCGGGGCAGGCAGGCCGCCCAGCATTTCTGTGGGCCTGGCTGTCCTGGATCGCGTGCCACAGGCAGGGCTAACCCTGTATACAGGACAGGAAAATGGAGGCCCAGAGAGTGATGGTGGCAAGACCAGCACCCTGCAGTTGAGCACACTGCCTTTGACCTCCTGCTACCCTGTTTCAATGCACTGGGGTTGGAGAGAGAGGGGAGCAGTGATAAATTCAAGAAACAAATCTAGATCTTGTCCTCAAGCAGCTAAGTTTGAGAAAAGCAACTTAAGAGTTAAACACGACACCTCTGCAACTTCCTACAGGGCCCTCCTGCCAGGTCGGGCGTAGGGTGGAGGGGTTGGGGGAGGTGTGGGGGTGGGCAGGAGTCGCTCCTGGGTCTGGGCACCTGCATGACTGTTTCTAGCAACCAGACAGCCCCCTTGATCTCGATCTCACTTGTGTTTTGATTGTGGTTGTGCCACAGAATGACTTTACGGTCACAACTGAACAGTTTTGTGCAGGCTAGAGCCACTGCGGGGGTCCCTGCGCCCCTGGCTGAGGCAGGGGACACATACAACAGAAGTCAGCATGCTCACAAATGGCTCCCACATCGGGAGGCCTGCAAGCGCAGTGTGCAGACGTGTTTAGTCTGTACCTGGGATGCGGCCCACGTCGGGGACCTGCAGCCAAAGCTGTGCAAGACTGAGCACAGCTTCTCTTTTGTGCATTGTAAACATAGGTTCAGGTTCAGGTTCAGAGGCAGCAGAAGTATTTGGCATAAAATCATCACGTGGGTTCTAGGGAGTTGAGACTATATCCCTTATGCCAAACACATAAACAAACCATCCAGATACCCCAGGACCAGCACTGCCCTGTCCCCAGAGGCCCCAGTTTAACCCCGCAGGTATCCTGCTTCGTACTGACGTCTGGCCGCCTGGAGCATCCTGTGGCACTGCCCTTGCTGCCCACGGCGACCTCATCTGCACCAAGATGGCCCTGTACAGCCTTGCCTCCTTCCTCCCCTTTGGTCCATCAGGAAGCAGAGGGTTTGGAAAAACTAATTCCTGCCAAGGAGCTGACAGTGGGTCTTGGTCCTGGCTGTTTCTGGTCTTACGCCACTTTTCTGCACCAGAACCCTCATCTGCAGGGATCTTGGGAAGGGCAGAAGTGGGGACATGACCTTGACACCGGGAGGCCTTCACCTGCCTGCTGTTCCACACACACCACGGTCTCTCTGTAGACCACGGGCGATACCACAGCAGTCCTTGAGAAGCACTGGGAGTGCTCAGTGGCCATAGGCTCCTTCTCTTAAACCACGGTGCTCTAGGAGAGTGGAATTCCCGTCTTGGAGCCCAGTTCAGCCCACCCTGGCTAGCCCAGCTGGGTGCAGCAACCCAACATTGTGTGTGTCCCCCACCCCCAGCATTGCCTGGAACCCTCTGAGCACGTGGCTAGATGTGGTGGCTTCTGCATGCCAACATGGATTTCACAGACCACAGCGCTGTGGCCAGGGTGGCTGCTGAATGTGGTTTCCATGCCCTGACTGTGGGCACTGAAAATGAGTTTCCTCTGTCGTGGGCCTTTTGCAGATTGGCTGGGTGTTGTGGGCTGAACGGCTTTGTGCGATCCTACAGCTACACTGGTCTGCCGAGCTCCTGCACACAAGGGGCCATCGCCAGTAAAATGTGCCAGTAAAATATCACAGGGACACCTGGCCCTCTCTGGCTGAAGGGCAGACATGGCAGCCTCCTGGTGAGCTGGGGCCTGGCTGGCTTGCACATGGTCCACAGAGCAGCCCGGCCTTGACCCCCTCCCTCAGAGCTGCTCTCCACACTGGCTCCTCTCGGAGACAAGGCAGGGAGCCAAGCATGGTGTCAGTGGAGACTGGAAAATTCGGGAGGGCCAGAGCTCCTTTGTCCTTCCCTGAGAAGCGGAGTGGAGCACACATCTGCCTCCATCTAGCTCCTCGCTGACCAAGAAGTGGGGGCGGGGGGTGTCCCTGGCAATGGAAAGTGAAGAACACCATCTTTCCCCGCCCTCTGCTTGACTGGCAAGCAGGGGACACAGGTGTCCTGGGAGCTAGGCATGTCCCCTTCCAGAGCAGACCTAGGACCCTCCCCTGGTCAGCCCGCAGCAGTTGGAGCAATGGTTAGACGAGGTCCATGACCTTGCTCCCCTCACAGGAACCAGAATGGGGTAGGCATGCCACTCCCCCCAGTGCCCTCTGAGAGTACAGAGGTTGCCACAGTCACAAAGGTGAAGGGTCTGACCTGCCTGCTGGACAGGGTGGGTTCTTGGCCTTGTGTTGCCCTAGTCCTGGGGTCTCTATGACCCCATTTCAGGACCACTCTCTTGGAAGGAGGGATGGTAGTAGCAGGAAAAAGCCTGGTGATTCTGGTTCAACAGGTCTTGCCAGGGAGGGGCAGGAAGGGAGTGAAAGATAGACTGGATTGGGGGAGAACAGGCCCAGGGACCCTGGAGCCTAACAGGATTCTGGGGATGGGGTGAGGAGGCGGCTTTAGAGCAAGTCCGTCAGAGCTATGTGGCTGCAGGTGGCCAACAGGGCCTGTCCCTAGCCCCGGCTCAGGAGGGCCACAGGCCTGCTGAGAGGGTGTCCTGGGGCTGTGGTTACCTAGGTGGTGGCCCAGGACAGCCTAGTATCACAAAGCATTTACACATCCATGATCACATCAGCCCCATGGGGAGGCTGGGCAGGGAGCATGTGCCCATCTCAGCAACGAGGCCAAATGGAGTGAGTTGCTCCTGGGTAAAGGGTTTAGAGTGGGTGGGTCCTCTCCCTGAGGCGTCGGCCGGCAGGGGCCACAGCAAGGCGGTGAACGTCTGTGCTTGGGAAGGGCTCTCCGGCCATCAGATATTGGAGTCGCTCACTGAAGGCCCCCTTCACAGCTGCATGGGCCCAGGAAAGTAAAGCTTCCTGTGGCTCTCAGTGACTAACCCTCAGGAGGCTGTGAGGTTGTGTCTAGGAGGGGGTCTAGAGAACAGAATGGAAGCTTCCAGGAAAAGGTGACTGGACACAGGAGGCACTTTCCCACCCTCCAGATTTCACGGCTTGGCTGGAATGTGAAGGTCTGGGACACAACCAATAACCTCGGGAGTCCAGCAAATGCCCCACACTTCTGCCGGTGCCTACCCCCAACGCTGGGAGGCAGGGGTTCCTCGGCTGTGCAACCCTAAACAGGGCTCCAAACAGATTCAGGGATGACCGGCATTTGTCTTTCTAATTCAGGTCCTGGGCTCTGGAAGCTTTCCCTGTATTTCCAAAAGCTACCTTTGCTCACTGTCACAAACCACCAGACGAAGTGCTGGGACTTAATCAAACGATGCTCTAACCCTCCAGAAAGCGCCTGCCTCCCTCCAACCCGTCTGTCCTGGGAGCTCTCCTGAACGTTGTAAAGGTCACGGAAGGCTGTCTGAACTCACCGGCCAGCCCTCCTGCGGGCTCCACGGTGGCCTGCTGCCGTGCTCTGCTGGCTTGCTCACTGACTGGGGCCCACTGCGGAGCCAGGCACTCATAGCTCATAGCAGGAAGCCGGCGGTGGGGGGGGTGGTGGTGGTGTGTGTGTGTGTGTGTGTGTGTGTCAATAGCCCTTCCTTTAGTCTGAAATTATTTCCTTTGTAACTTACGCCTTTGATGTCTTGTTAACAGGAAAAGCTACCAGTCCTTACTTGGCCACATGAAAAAGTGGCCACCCCAGAGTAGGTCTCCATGTTATTTTTTAATGGAACATCAACAAAAGAACACCCAATTTTTTTAAAGTGGAAAAGTTGTTTTGTGAAATCTGGACCATGTTTGTCGGTGCGCCATGGGACACAGGAGCTCACCTCCCTCCTCTTTTTCAGTCCTCTGTGCCCTTGGAGGCCGGAATGGCTGGTGGTTCAAGGTGTGCACCGAAGGCACTGGTGGTGCTGAGGTGGCGTCTGGACTGCACCCAGGCCCGGTGTGGAAGAACAGCATCGCTGCTGTGCTGTGTCTGCTGGCGATGTGGGGAGGAACTTGCTGCCACTCCTGCCAGCCCTCTAGTTGAGAGTGAAAAAATTTGGATTAAAAAAAAAAAAAAAAAAAAAGCCCAAATCAGTTCAGGGCATTCAAATTGAATCACAGCCAATATGCGGCAGTTTCTGAAAAACCCAGTGGGTCACAGCTCAACTTTTTAAAGTTTATTTTGGGAACAGATGCCAGAGACATTGGTGTTGATCATCAGGTGATCAGAACAGAAGGATAAACCAGGAAAAATCCACTCAGTGGGCCTTAGGATGACCCTGGTTCACCAAGAATGGAGGCTGGATTCACTGCTCCTGGGAGCTTCAGCTGCTGGGGCCTGAGCTCTGACCTCACCAGGGTACGGTGCACAAAACTGGGCTTACACCCAGAGCCAGTCATAGCTGTGCCCTCCCACACCATATGGGGGTGGAGATGTGCAGTCAGCCTGATGCCCTGGTCCAAGCCGTCCCTAGTGTCCGGGCCTCCGCCCTGCTGGGCTGTTTGCCCGTGAGCCGACTTTCGGGTCTGCAGAGGTCTCCACAGCACAGAGGCGTGTCCTCTCTGGTCTTGCTGGCTGCAGAGAAGGGAGTGCAGCTTGGACTTTCATAAACGCTGGTTTTGTGAACACCGTGCTTGGAAAGCTGACGGAGAGAGGAGGCTGCCTTTGATGCCACCAGTCAGGCACGGAACCCTCATTGCCCCCACACCTGGTCTTCTCTCTCTCCTTCCCTCTCCAAGCTTTTAAATCAGGTCAGCCTTCCGCGGCAGCCCCCAACTCAACGGAGCGTGCGTGCCTGCCGTGGCTCTTCCTGCAGGGTTCCGCTTCATTATCTCCGCGGTCCCACACGGGCGTGGGGAGGAAGCACGCCGGCCCTCTCCGAGTGATTTAACAGGATGCTTTAATGATGTATTGAAAATGAACACTGACCCCAGGTAAGAGGTGCTAAACGGATACTTTAAAAGCATACCATCCATTTCGCTCTGATGGACTCTCCTCCTTCAATCACCGTGTTGTCATTTTTACGATGCAGATCCAGCTACTGAGGCCACAGGACTGTGAAATGTCATATAAAAAGCCAATAAAAAAAAATAAAATTAAGTTGCGGGGAACATGCATTAGCATTTCAAAAATGTTCCGTTGCATTATGCTATTCTTCTCTCTCTGTCAAGGGGCAGCAAGATCTCGTCCTCCCCATAAAGAGACGGTGCCCCAGAATGTATTAGCACTCCATTCCTGAAACCGTGTAGCGGCTGAAGGGCATAGTTACGATAATGGCGAAATACATTCTGGACTAAATTTGATAGGACACTGGGGCCGTCTGCCTCCTCTGATGACAAAGTCTTGATTGCTTCTCTCCTTGTTGGCCCAGGCCTGTGGCTTTCAGAGTTTTGACAAATTAATGTCTTCAGTATTTCTGCCCTGGAGAAAAGTAAGGCATGAGAACTGTTGAGGAGAGGGTCTGACTCTGGCACTGGAGGTGACCATGGGGGTGGGGTTGGCATTCTGGGAGGCACAGGCCGCCACCACCCCAAGCTCCCCTGCCTGGTAGCCTCTAAGATACCCCAGATCACCCAACGACCAGACCTCTTGAATTGTTGGATCCAGGATTGCGGAGGTGTGGTGAGCTGTGCCATCTGGAAAGTTCAAGCTTAATAATGCATAAGAGGCCTGGGTCTTCAGGTAGCCGCTGGACAAATTTATTGCCATCCTTGGAGCTCAGACCCTTAGTACTCTGAGGGGTGTCTTTAATTCTAACTTGGAGTCTGCTTAGTGCTGCTTCATGAACTTTCAGGCTTGAGCTGGGCCAGATGGAGGGACAGTGGCTGCAGAGGGAGGAAGCCCTGCCAACATTCGCCTTGAAGAGCCCCCTGGTCTCCCGGGTAATTATGGAAATGCAATTCTTTTCTATGGCTCTGAATTTGCCAAATTGGAGAAGATGAATCCAGGGCCCCTAATAGTAGATTGTACGAAACCATTGAAACAATTGCAGTGCTTTATCTGGAACTTTTCAGAAAGCTGACTTGTTCTTTAGGAGCCATCGGCTTAATGGAATTCCAGTGTATTATTTTCCAACGTGATGTGCTGCAAAACGGGTTTGGTCAGCACTTTGCTTTGGGGAATATATTTTCATTTGAGAAGATGCTTCTGCGGGGATTCTTGCAACATTGTGTTAGGGAGCACAAGACTCAGCCCTGCTGAGTGGCGTGGGGTTTGTGGTTTTGTTTTGTTCTTAATATATTCAGCATCAAGTCCAGCAAATGCGAGCCTGCTCTGAACTGCATTTCACCTTGATGAGATGCCATGTCAATTCTGTACCCTGAGACAGAGACCTTGAGAGTTTGTATCAGAGAACGAGACAAAACTTTTCACTGTTTTCATGTTTCCTAATAACAGCCCGAGTCATAACCTGAATTTTTATGCAACTAATTATGAGTGCGACTCGGGCATGAAAGATTTATATGATCAGAAAAGAAATTACCTGCGTTATCTCCGGGCAGGCGGGGGATGAGCAGAGGAGGTAAGCTAATCAGAGTTCTAGGTCATGCAGAAGGCTCCTGCCCCGTGCTGGCTGGCCGGCCTGTTGTGTCACAGAGTGAGGGAGGGAAAGTCACAGGGTGGGAGACACCCTTTGGGGACGCACAGCCAGCTTTGGCCCTGGGGCCTCTGGACTCAGCTCTTTCTCCCAACATGACGTTACTACCCTCTGCTTCCTAAGACTTATGTGCCCTACTCACGGTCCCAGGAAACCACATCAAAACAGTGAGTGTGACAGAGTTAACGAGAAACGAGAGACGCCTCCCCACAGGTGAGATCGTCAGGAAGGCTGATTCCTAGGATCAGAACGAAAGCTGGAATTCTATCAATTTTTTGCCCCTTAAAGTTTCATTTTGGTTACAAACAGACACTGAAAATTAATTACAGGTCCGTTCCTTGAAGCGTACGACCGAAGGAATGAGTGTTTGCCAAGAAGCAATAGCTCTTGCAGCCATCACGCTCACTCAATTACCCGCGTCCTGTTTATCTGCAGAAGAAACGGCGGGCCCAGCGTGGCGGTAAGGAGAGTGTGATGGAGAGCCCGTGTGGCGCGAGCGGCAAGTCAGGCGTGTTCAGGGCTGTAATGTGCATTCAGTTACATGGCCGTTTGCTGAGGCCCACGACTGATTAATACACACGGTCTTGTTCATTTACTCAGCATTACATTTAATCATTTAATTTTCGCAGGAGTTTTCAGATCTTTTAATCATCCTAATATTCTTCTTATTGCAACATATTACTAAGCTGTTAGTTCAATTCAATTAAAAAGTGTCATCCAAAAGTAATTTATTCCACGTGCATCGTTAAGCGGATACCCCAGATATGTCTGCATTTTAGAGGCATAATAACTCTTCCAATGGATGAGTCTGCAGACGACCGTGCCGCGTGAGCTCTAGAGGCAACACCGTGAGTGGTGCGCCTGTGGGCACTGGGGTGGCGGCAGGTCTGCGGCTCTTTCCCCAGATATTGTGCTAAGACTCGAGAGAATGTGAACTCTGGGGCCATCTGTTGGTACTCAGGGGACCCCCAAAAACTTGGTCTGACTTTCTGATCGCAGGAATATTTGCAACAGCATGGCCTCGGAGTTCCCTCTCTGGAGGCCTCTTGGCAGGGGTTTCTATCCCCATGCCTCTCGCCCTGAGCAGATGCTGGGGGCCTCCGTGGATCCCAATTTGGGGAAGCACCTGTTGTGGGTCTGCTTGGGGAGAGGCTAGTCCTCTCTCTCCTTGTCAGAATTCTGGACTTTTCTGGTTGACTTTTGAGAGAATTCCCTCTGTTCTCTCTGGAGCACAGTGGTCCGGTTGAAATGCAGTGCAATGCAAGTCACATATCTGATTTCAATTTTCTGACAGTCACAGAAAGTGGAAAGAAACAGGTGATACTAATTCTAATAATATGTTTTAACTCAGTCTATCCAAAATATCATTTCCACATGTAATCAACATAAAAGGTAGTTAATGAGACGTTTTATCTTCTTTTTCCATATAAGGCTTCCAGATCTAGGGTGCACATCTCACTCCCAGCGACTCTCATTCCAGGGGCTCTGTAGCTACAGACACCTAGTGGCTCCTGCCTCAGACAGGACAGCCCCAGAGCTCTGATGCCTAGGCCCTGCACAATCCGGCTGGAGCTTGCCCGCACCTGTGGCTCCCCTTGAAATGCTTGGGTTCTCTCAGGGTCACCCCTGGGGTTTGTCCACAGAAGTGGGTGATACTTTGCATGGGGTACAGATACTGTCACGGGGGACAGTGTCCCTGGGCCTTTGTGTGGCTGGAGGAACACCCAGGTTTGTGGATGGGAAGAGGAAAGCCGTTCTGGGGAAC
Source organism: Enhydra lutris kenyoni (assembly GCF_002288905.1). Taxonomy (NCBI): domain Eukaryota; kingdom Metazoa; phylum Chordata; class Mammalia; order Carnivora; family Mustelidae; genus Enhydra; species Enhydra lutris. The sequence continues at coordinate 7,032,695 of NW_019154089.1, read as the reverse complement.
GCTGATAGGAAAGGGTCCACGTCCACTTTTTAGCCCCTCTGCCTGGCCAAGCATGAGCCTGGGTGCCCACAAGGGGTGCCCACTGCCAGGGGAGGTCCCTCCCCCCACCTCTCCACCAGGAGACTAGCCCTGAGGGGCTGATGGCCAAGCTCGGGGAGCAAGCTTTGTCCTTAGGCAGCTGTGTCCCACAAGGAGAGATTTACTCTCCTTGGGGAATAAGTGCTCCATGATGATGACACTTAGGATATTAATGCCTGCACTTGGAGGCCTAAGTGTTCCTTTTTCTTTGGCAGACTCCTCACAGCCAGGGCAGTGGACAGGCGCTGACAGAGTGTTGTTTGCAGAGAAGGGCTCTGGACAGGCGGGATGTTACTTGAGTCTGGTGACAGCGGTCAAATGCCATTTCCACATGCTTGAACCTTGAGCAGTTAATCCCTTGGGTCTGTCCCCTAGAGGAGCCTGCTGAGGAGCCTTGAGAAGTCAGAGACAAATAGAGATATGGTGCCCTTTCCTGTTCTTGCAGAATGCTGTGATTATTAATATCTCATTCTCAGAAAAGGGCTATGTGTGCCTATTTTTTTTTTTTTTTTTTTTTTTTTTTAGGAGAACAGCAATAAAAAAGGGAAATTAAATTAGCAACTTGGTGTGAGCCTCTAATCCATTAAAGTGTCTTCAACTCCATAACCTGTTAACTTAGACTCTGGCCACCCACGTTAAGTGCTTTTAAGACAATAGTAATATGCCACCTGGCCCCATTTTGTACCAGTTATAGTAAAAGGGATTGAATGTCAGTGAAGCCTGGGGCTCTGTTTCTGAGAAGGAGGCCTCTGCATGGGCCTGGCCGTGTGCCCAAAGATGCTAACCCTTCCCCCCACCCATCAACACCCCTGTGTCCTCAGCTCAGAGTGCGCATGGAACCCCAAGAATTAGCCAAAGTCATACATACCCTATCTCCAATCCCTACTAAATTATGGGAAGAGAAGACTGGGTTCAGAGGAGAACATCACAGAGAAGCTGAATTGGGTAGCGAGGACAGGGTACCAGGAATAGCAAGCAGCTTTCAGTTCCTGAGGGCCAGCTGTGTGCCTGGTTCTGTGCTGCGAAGAGGACTTGCTACATAATTTGCGGGGTTCGGCACAGAGGGAGGATGCAGGCCCTTGTTCAGGAAGGCACTAGGGACTAAGGTGGTGACAGCAGAGCGGTAAACCATTGCTGCCCTTCTGAGCATGGTGGCCTTGGTCGCCTGCCTCATGCGGCTGGCCCTGGCAATGTTCTGTCTGGGTTCCGACTGGCTCACTCCTCTCAGCAGACACTAGTCTTGTCTCCAGGCTACCAGTGAACGGACAGAGGCTCAAAGGGGCTTGGAGACTACTGGGACCTGGGTTTCGAGGTGGTGCGTGGAAGGCTGGCCCCTTAGCCAGCGCCGTGGGGCTGCGGAAGACCCCGGGGCAGGGCAGCCAGAACCAGGCTGTGAAGGTGGCTGCGGCTTCAGGAAAACAATTTCACTTGTCCTGTTAAATTAATGTTGTTAATTTGAAGTTTATTGGTTTTGCAGTCCATTTTTATTTCATTTATAAATTTGTTTCAGCTTTATGGTTGTAAAAGAGCTCGACGCATAAGGAACATATACCTAGTTTTATGTTTGTACGTATTTAACTAACATTATACTAAATGTAATTTAAGTCAACAGAGAGAAATCACAACATTTCCCCTGTTAGCGGGGTCTGTGCATTATTCAAGGAGGGGAGTGCATCTCTTGTCCCAAAGGTGGGAGGCACAGAGTGTACTCCTAGCTCAGCCCCATTGCTATTGCCAAGGGCCATTCTGGTTGGATGCTGGACCGCAGGGGACAGGGAGGGAGAGAAGCGGGGATTCCAAGGATGGGAGAGCAGGTGGCTCCCAGGAGCAGGTAGGTGTCTAAAGGCTGGCAGTTGAAGGCCCCTGCAGCTCCTTCTGGGCTGGGCCCGCCTCCTGGCTGCTGCTCTACGTCCCTTTGCCTTGGCCAGGAGAACCCTCAGTTACGATGAGGCTCCGGAGGAGGGACCCTGACCCAAAGGCAGGGAGGGGTCTGTAGGAGCATCAAGGGGCTGCAGGCCATTGTGTATGGGAGGATGGGAACAGTTACAAGGCTTCCAGGCTGGGTTCTTGCAGACCCTGAACAGGTGCCTTGGGCCAAAGCCACCCTCCCCATGTCGAAGTCCCCACTGTCACAGGAACACACTTCAAACTAGCATTTTCTTTTACTCTGCACATGCTCTCAGCGAGCAACTTCATGCCAAGGTGTGTTTCCAAAAGCAAGGCGCGTCCAAGACTTACATAAGAACGTTCACAGAAGCCTGATGCATAATTGCCCCCAACCGAAACCAACCAGGTACGCCAACTGGGGCATCTTCTTATGGTGGAATATTAATGCCATCACAGGATACAAATCTCTGCCAGAGACGACATTATAATGGAGGTGTCGTACACACAAAGTTTTGAGGAAGTAGACACAAAAGGGTCCCACCATATGCTTCCATTGACAGAAAGTTCGAAAACAGGCAGAATGACTCTATGGTATTAGAAAGGCAGGATGATAGTTGCACTTGGGGGAAGAGGGTGTCTGGGTCCTTATAAAGTTCCATTTGTTCCTTGGCTTAGTAGTTAAAAGCGGTGCCCATGGCTACTTCCTTGAACTTGTACACATAGGATTGACGCATGATCTATGTATGGTATGTCAATTACGAATTTAAAAAAATGGGACCGTGAAGGTATGTGCTATGGTGACTGCTGTGAAGTGTGTAAACCTGGCGATTCACAGACCAGTACCCCTGGGGTTAATAATACATTATATGTTAATAAAAAAATACAAAATTATAAACAAAAAAAGAAAAACAAACAAAATATGGGACTGAAACATTATCATATGGAACAGTAAATAAAATATATAAAGAGAAAAAATATACATTGTTACTGTCTATCAGATGCCACCTACCTTCTCAAGGGGGAAGTCCTGAGAGGAGCCTGCATGGAGGTCAGGGCCCTTCCAGGCTGGACTTGTCCCCTGGGGTGAACGCTGAAGCTCCGGGTAAAGCAGCCCATGAACATGGCTGACTCCCTGCGGGCCTCTAGGGTCCCTGGGTTCCCTCCACCACCAGGATCTGAGTGAAGACCTGTTCTGAATTGTTACTAGGGTGCTTGGCACTGCTGTAAAGCTGAAGATGGGCAGCCAGCCTGGGAAGGCAGGGCCCCCTTTGTGAAGATGCAGGCGTGACGAGAGATGGCATCCCGCCTTGCCCATCCCTGAGACCAGAGCGGTGCGGCCCTCCCAGCTCAGCCCCGTAGCCTAGACCACGTGGCCCTCCACATCAGCAGGAAGCTGTGCCTATTTTACAGATGGGCAAACTCTTTCCAGGGAACTTAAGAGATCTGCGTAGTCTGGGGCATCCCCAGCATATTGGTGGAGACTGGTCTCCCAACCTGTCCAAAGTGCTGCTGGGCTGTTGCCATTTCTGTGGTGATGCTGAGAGCACAGAGAGGTCTCCGTCTGCCAGTCCACAGGAGGGCCAGGTGCATACACCTTGTTACAAGGTCTGTCTGCCCTAGAGCTCCTCGGTGTGAGCTTATGTGTGTTTGTGTAACTCTCTCATGGGTCCCCGCCCACCCTGGCCCGCCAGGACTTTCGTGCTATGCTTTGGCGGCAGTCTTAGTTCTTGCTCCTAACCCCACCTGCCAGCCAGCCACATGGGAGGCTTTCTGTTCCCAGGTGCTTGAGGGGCACTCTGCCTCTGCTGGAACTTTCTTCCCCACATCCCATCAAGGCTGGCACAGGCTTACGCTCCCTGCTTTGTCCCAACTCAGACGTGTTTTAATGATGCCTTGCCTCCAATACAGTCCAAGGAAGCCAGGACCTATTCTCTCGCTTGTCCTAGGAGGCCAGCCAGTGGAGGTGGCCTCGGGAGCCCCTTGGGGGGACTTAAGACATATAAGGAAGTTCTTAGCAGAAGACTGGGCCCCAGGGACTGGGCTCAGAGGGGTATGTTGTGAGGGCGTGGGCTACCCTGGGGGGTGGGTCTGACAGGTCTGGAGGTCATTCACCTTGAAAACGCCAGTCACTCCCTGAGAGCTGGGTAAGGGGTCACAGCTCTGTTTTAGACCTAGGATGGGAGGGAAGGAAGTGCCCTTGAACACCACGTGGCGCCCTGGTCTTCCTACGGAGGAGTCAGAGGAGGGAGCCTCAGGTCTACAGGACACCAACAGTCTTGCTGAGCTGGGGGCGCTCAGACCAGGATGGAGGTACTGGCCACCATCTCCTGATGACATAGCTGTGTGTGGGTCTGACCCCCATGCCCCCTAGGGCCCCGCCCCTCACCAGCCCTGGCTAACCCGCTCATGCAGTACGGGTATAATTCAAGTGCACCTGGGATGCTGGGCTCCGTGCAGAAGAATGCTAACTTCTGTGGAGCTGTGCATTCTCTGGGCTTCTAGTATCCTACACTGTAGCCAATGCTTGGGTCCTAGGAACCTGGTGAGGAAGGGCAGGTCGAACCTGGGTAGGTGGCCACGTCACTCCTCTCCTAGGAAGTTTGGGGGCCCCTCAAATGGCGCCCAAAGAATGTGAGAACATGGTGACAGGGTAGGGGCCACAGAGCGTGGGAGCAGTCAGTGGTGGGGCTGCCGAGGGACAAGCCGGCGTCCATCAGGGCCAAATGGTCACACGGCAGGCTCCCACACCAGCTCCCTGCCAGTGCCATCCTCCTTGGGGCCAGAGTGGGATAGACAGTGTCTTCCCCAAATCCATGTCCACTGGGACCTCAGAAGATGACCTTACTTGAAAACTGGAGAGATAATGACTTAATGATCTCCAGACGACATTACCTTGGATTTAGGGTCCCAAGAATGCCATCCTTATGAGAGGAGACGGAGACACGAGGAGGAAGACTGTGTGAAGACGAAGGCAGGGGTGAGTTCTACTGCACGGAGCCAGGGACCACCAGGAGCTGGGAGAGGCCGGGTCGGGGGCCTCCTGCTGAGCCCTCACAGGGAGCATGGCCCTGCCGGCACCTGAACTCTGACTTCTGGCCTCCGGACTGTGACACAGGAAATTCGCATTGTCTCCAGCCACCTCGCAGGAGTGTGTATGGCAATCCCGGGAGACTTATATGGGGCCTCTGTTGAGTTCAGGGGGCAAAACAAGCTGAAATACCTTCTAGGCCTGCACGTAGCCCCTGGCTCTGACCTCTGTCCAATCATTTCCTTGCCCCCGGCCTCCGGCGGCCACATTCCTTACACTGGTGCAGGTGGGAAGAGGCAAGTGTGCTTGGGGAGAAAGCCCAGCAAGGAGACCTTGAACTCTCCAGCCACTGGCTCTGTGAAGCCCACTCAGTGCCACAGGCCTGCAGATGCAGGTAGCTCCCAGGTCTCCGTGTTGGAGCTCAGGCATGAATATTCATGAGCCGCATTCCTGAAAGCTCCCCAAGCTCCCAGCCATGGCCCATGACACTCAGAAGGTGGACTGAGACCAGCGGTGCAAATGAAGCATGGAGGTCATCGCCCACCTGCTCTGAAAACTCCAGAAATGTGGCCACACCAAGCCCCCAGCTCCAAAGGAGAGCTCCAAGACATTCCCCATGAGGTGGGAGGCTCCCCAGGGCAGGGACCTCTGCCCTGGTCTCGCAGGGCCAGGCACCCTGTGCTCCCAAATCGGGGCACTTAGTAAGCAGCTGGCCCTGAGGCAGAGTCAAATCTGCCCCCTGGCCTCCCCATGGACAGCCTTGCTCAGCCCCAGCCTCGGCATGTCTGAGACTCCAGGGCACAGCAAGCTCATCCTGCCTCTGGGTCTTTGCCCTGCCCTCTGCCAGGACTCGCAGCTGGCTCCTTCTCTTCCCTTAGCTCTCTTTTCTTACATTATCCTTCCCATCTAGAGTGCATCTCTACAGTTCTTCTGTTTTTCTCCTCTGAGACTGTAAGTTCCCGGAGGGCAGGAATCAGACGGGTTTGCTCCCCATTGGATCCCAGAAGCCTGCCTGTGCCTGACACGTGGAACAGGCTGGGTGAACGCTTAGTGGGGGAGCAGAGAGGTCTGAACACTAGTTCCCTGGGTCTAGGACACCCCGGGGATGCTCTGATGGGGGGTCATCACTCATATCCTGCCTCTGCCACCAGCTCCCATCTAGAGCCTCGAGCCGGCCAATGCTCATGTTGGCCTGGTGTTTGTGAGCTGTGTTAATGGCCCTGAGGGCCACCGAAGGCGATGAGTGCAGTGGCCCCGAAAGACCCCTGTTGACTGTCGGCTGGCATCTTCTTTCCAGAAAAACATTCCCAAATAGGTTGGATTTAGGAGGCCAACATTAGCAATAGTAAAAGCTAATATCCCCAAGCATCCTGCCTTGCCCTCGGCTGAGCCCTTCGTACACACTTCCTTGAGCCTCCAGAACGACCCTACCAAGCACGTGCTCTTCTGACTCGCCAGGTTCAGAAAGGAGAGGCAAACCAGCTCTGCAGGGCTCCCGATCTGAGCTCCCTAGATGCCACTGCAGACCTGGTCCAGCACCCTCCTGAGGTTTGAGCTGAGTGACTGGAACAGGAGAATAAAATTGGAGGAGCATGATAGCCCTGAACACTGAGGGGTTCTCTTTTCTCATGAGAGACTCAGGCAGTGAGGAAATGCTATGAGGCCACCTTGAGCAGGAGATGATTGAGCTGAGTCTTAAAGGAGTTTGGCCAGAAAATGGGCGACAGCGGTGCTGGGGGAGGGCAGCCAAGCAGAGGAAACAGTATGTGCAAAGGCCCAGTGCTTTGCTGCTGGTGGTAGGAGCACCAGGCCATGTGCTAAGGCAAGGCGGTCATTCCTTACATTTCCAGGGCCCAGGAGGGGTCATCTGGTATGTGGATGTCACATGGTGTCACATGTCCTAGGGCAGGGAACCTATAGCCACTGGGAGAGAAGCTGCCATTTCTTTGATTTTCTGTCAGCTCAAGGTTGCATGGTCGAGTTCCAGTTAACATTCACAGAATAACTGAAACATATAATTGGAGAACTCATAAGGTATTTTAACTCCATTACCAGCAGGACTGTTTTCTGTTCCTGTGACTCCTCTTGTGAGAGAAGATGGGAGGCTCAGTAGTGGTTCTTGGAGGGCAAAAAGGAGAGCCTTCTGTTGACATGCCCACATCATACCCTAGGGCTACTGCTGCTCTGGGATCTCCCAAGCAGACACCGGGGTCTCTTGGCCCATAGGTGCAGCCTGCTGATTCTTCCTGGTCAGCGGACCAGCCTTGACCCCTCCCCTGGGCTCAGCCTACTGATCCAGGCATCTGTCACACCCACTCAGGTCTTCTGGGGCCCTGGGTCCTGCTCTGGAACGGTCTGCACTGATCTAGTTACCACACGGAACAAACAGCCCCTTTGCCAGGAAGATTATTTTCTTTAAACAAACATCATAGTCTCATGAGGCCCATGTGACATTTGCCTCTTCTCAGAGAGACAGCCACTGACACTCATCAAGTTCTGAGAAGTAATTCAGGAGCTCAGGGGCAGGGAAGGCCTGTTAGCACAAGGTTGGAGCCCTGGGTGGGCAAGGCACGTCCAGTCAAAGAGAACGTGCCATTGTTCGCACCTTCAGCCTGCCTCGGAGGCCCGCTCACTGTGGACAGATCCTGGAGGAGGGCTTCAGTGTTGCAAACCATTTGCCCTCCCACCACAGAGGTGTGCTCCAGAATCCCCTTCCTGGGGGCCTTTGGGACCTGAGCCCAGCTTGTGGGGTTGTGTGTGTCCTTCAAGGAGTCCTTCAAGGCTCTAACAGGGCCACGCTGTGCCTTGAGGATCCGGCCCTAGGATTGGCCCTTGGCTGTCCCCGTGGTGGACAGTGACTTGGGCTTTGTCATGGAAAGCTGTGTCCACTGGGAAATGAAAGATAAAACAGATGTTGCCGTGGCACAACTGCAAACCCCGGATCCAAGCGGGTGGTTTGCCCTCAACTTCCCTCTTTTCCCTCTTGCTCACTGCAAATCAGGGCAGATGTCTGGCGCTTCCCCCACTACAGACCCAGATGGCAGATTACCAGGCAAGCAAGTTTCTAGGTGTTGCTTAGGAGGGAAATGAGAGCAGGCCTCAGAGATGTCTGGCCAGAGGGTGCAGCTGGAGCCAGGGAACACTGCTGGAGATGCTCGTGGGGCCATGGACAGTGGGGTATGGGCTCACAGCACTGCCTGAGCATGTCTGTGCAAGGTACGAGCTGCACGGCTGTGGCTGAGGCCCCCAGTACCAGCCAGCGTCCTAACCTGATCCCCTCACACCCTGGGGGACACCATTTGTGCACCTTGAACTTCAAGCAAGCCGCCCAAGTCCATGCCCCCGGGTTGGACTACGACTAATCAAAACATTGTTTCCTTTAATTAGAACAGACTCAAGTAATTAAAAACACTATTCCTTTACTGTTGGAGTGTGACATTCCTTCTTGATTCTAAGACATGTGTTCCTTGGGGCAGAAGCTGGGGGAGGGATGTAGACAGGGGTCATGGTGAGATGAGCAGACTTGCCTTTGGTGTCTGTGGCTAAAGTCCCTGCAGACGTGCCTAGCTGCCCAGCCACTCAAACTCCCCCACCACCCCGTCTGACCTGTACACACACAGCACCAGACTCTGTTCAGCCCAGTGTGTATGGCTCTGCACCTGCTCTGCATCCTGCATCCACACTCCACTTTGGCCAGAAGATCTTTTCTTAAGTCCTTGGCCAATGCTCTTGGAGAAGACTCTAGCCTCCAAGACCTGGATGAGCCCCCCACCCGCCAATCTCCTTCCCACTTCCTGTTTATAAACTAACGGTAACATTTACAATCTAAGAGGCACTCCAGCATGAGATGCTAGGGAGGCAGCTAAGTCAGACATAGTCCCTGGCCTCCCTGAACAAATTGGCTTTTTTTTTTGGCAGGAGGTGCAGGTGCTGGAGAGGATGCAAATTGACCCATGGGAAGAGATAGGCCGGGTTGACTCAGGGCACTTGAACCAGGCTGGTTAGGGCATGAGACCCAAGAAGGAGACAGAGGTGTTCAGACTCAGTGAGGCAGGAAATAGGGAGCCATTGAAGGCTCTGTTGTAGATGAGTGCAAGGTGATGGGTGATGCTTTGGGCGCCCTGCCAGGCAGCCCTGAGAGTGGGCAGAGCTTGGCACTGCATCAGCAGGGGCACCGTGATGCTCCCCTACCATGCCAGCTAGTCACGGTGGGGCAGGGCGGTCTGCACAAGTTCACACACCCTCTGATCATAAACGGGCAGAGCTCTGAGAGGAGAGAGAGAAAGCAAGAAACATTTATGAGCAGAAAGAGAAAGGAGGAGACGGGGTAATCACGATGAAGACGGCACTCGGTTAAGATCTTATAATAGAAATAGTTCAGTTTTGCACAGTGTCTCGGCAAAATGAGGGGACCTGAATAAGGTTGGAGAAAGGTCCTGCCAGATATCAGCTGCCAGCCCTTTCCCCAAGGCTGCTGCTAGCCCCAAGGACTCTCTCCGACCTGGGCAGGAGAGACCTGCCCACTCCCCAGGCTGTGAAACCTCAGCCTGAGAACTACCATGGAGTGGGATCTGGTCTCTCCCCTTTTTCCCCTCAGCAGCTCCAAAGAATCATTTCCCAGTGTCCTCCAGGCCCAAGGATCCTGATCCTCCAAGCCCCCCAGTCTCCCTCTTGCAGTTGTGGCCTGGCTGGACAGAGCTCAGCACCACTGGACCCAGCTTGGGGCTGGGGTGCCCCAGGGGCAGCAGAAGCAGGACCGGACAGCAAGCTTTCCACAGAGGCCGGGATGGGCCCTTGGGCCTGGCCGTGTCCAGGAGCAGACTCTGTCAAGATGGGCTGTTTGGGCTCTCAGTGCTTTCAGGGCTGGCCACAAGCCCTGAGCACAGGGTCCTGGGAAGGGAGCCAGATCAGTGGCTCCATCCCCCTGGGTACCAATAGCTCTGCACTGAGCCCTTCCCTGGGGGCTAGAGCCCAGCAGAATGCAGCTGGGCCCACCTACACAGAGCCTGCAGCATGGGGGTGTGTGACAGGGCCATCAATGAGGGCGACTGCTGAGCTTCCCAGGGTGTGAGGTCAAGCGGTCCTCTGGAGCCTGCGTTCTTATCCCAGCCCTACCGTTTACTGACCGTGCAACCCTGGGCAAATTCCTTTGCCTCTTTGGCCCTTGGTTTCCTCTTCTGTGAAATGGGAAGCACAGCAGGATCTGGCACAGACTTGGGAGGACTTACTATGCGAACAGCAGTAAGGACTAGGAACGGCTCACGGTGCGCCCCTGTTAGCTAGGATGGCCATGAGCGGGGGACAAGAGACCCTAGAACTCAGGGACACCTTCCCTGGTCTCCAGATGCATGTACATAAAGACACCTGTACCGAGGTCTGTTTTTTTTCAAAGAGATCTTGTTTCTGTGGGGCACATTCTAGATACACTGCCGCACGGTACAAGGTCATCATCACCTCTGTAGTCTTGACAGAAAGCTTTCTCACCCATAGGCCGTGATTCGAAAGGGCTTTTAAATGTATTTTCTATTGAATACAAGTCAACTCAGAGAAGCCCCGGTGTGAGGCAAGAGCAGCCCTGTGCGTGGCCTGGAGACAGCTGCTCTGGAGCTCAGAGACGGTGGTCCCGCTCACGTCACGGCACTGGGGATGCGCCCCTCCGCGTGAGAGCTGGGGAGAGGGCGAGAGGGAGGGTGCAAGGGGACAGCTTCTTGGAGAGGATATCGTTGGACCTGGCCCACAGCCACGGGGCAGGGGGTCCTAACCAGCAGAGGGGCCTTCCTGGCTGCTCTGTAGAAGCAGTTTGGGCTCTCTGTTTTTCCTCCCAGTGTCTGCACACGTCTGGAAGTTACAAGACACACTAATCACCTCGATGGTGCCCACAGACCACATTCAGCCTCTGGGCTTCAGTGGAGCATTTTTTAATCCTATAAAAGGAAAACCTAATTCAGGAAGTATTGATTTTAAATTTCTTTCCATCTCTTTCACTTAAAAACAATCCCTCCACTCTGGGCGGACCCTGCGTTGCCAGGCTGCACGGACTGGCAATCACGTCTTCACATAAGCAAGGTCAAGCCCCGGGGCTGCTTCGCAGCTAGTCCTCAAGGGCGTGGAGACTCCACCGAGGAGCTATTTCACAGGGAGGGAGCACGGTTGTGGCTGACTCCCAGCTCTAAGTAACTTCTTGAATGGGCGTGGGTCTGGGGACACTGCCTGGGGCCAGCCTATGATGAGGGTGGCTGTGTGGCTCATTTCCTTTTCTTAGACGAGGCATCGAGGCATGTGGGGCCACCCTGCTCAGTCCTCGCCCTCATCCTCTTCTCCCCAGGGCTTTGGATGGCTATCCCAGGCCTGGTCCTTGAGCCCTGTGGGCTCTGGCTGACCTGACCACTACGGCTCCCATGGCCCCCTGTGGCCTGCACCCTGCGCTCCAGGATACAGCAGTGAATACGAGCTGGGTGCTAGTCTAGCCTCCCTGTCTTTGCTCACCCTCTTCTGCCTGCCATTTACATCAATCACACATATCTTCTGGAGCCATTCATATGCCAAATGCCACCCCCTCCAAGGAGCCCTCCATGACTGTCACACCACAAGCACTCTGGGTCTCTCCCTCTCCTGCTCTCTCTCCCGGGGAAGCAGAATCCTGTAGTGGAAAAGCCCTGCATTTTGGAGTTGGACTGTTTGGTTTTAATGCTCTCCTCTGCTACTGCCTGACCGCACTCGCCTCATCTGTGAAATGGGGATAATAAAAGTACCTGTCTGAGGAATGAACAACATAAAACATATAAACTATTTGGTACAGTGCCTGGCCCAGAGTAATGGCTCAGTAAAGAATAGTTATTGCCCTTTCTAAAAAGCACTGATTTATTTTTAGTATCCCAGCTCCAGCTCTTACTGGCTTGGTAGCCCAAGAAAAAGGGACTTCACCTGTCTGAGGCTGGAGGCTTGCAGAGGCCGTGACCCTAAGTGAGAGTCCTGGGGACAGGCACAGCCAGGGAGAGGTGCTTCCTGCCCCCCCCCCCCCCCGCCCCGAGAGGCCCGTCTGGATCTGCCCTGGTCCCACTCCCGCCCACTCCTTCTACGGAGCTCTCCACGGCAACATGGCTGCTTATCTGGAAATGGCCACATTCAGTATTCATGAGACTAAATGCCGAACCTGCCCGGCCACAAGGGGCCCTACAGTGAGAAATTTAAAGCAAAGCACCAGGCTTTTGACAAGCCTGTCCCTAGCGCCCTATGGCCCTAGATGCTGGGACAGACCCTTCTTGGAGCCTTCTTTGTTCCTGAAGAGCTGAGGCGCACTGAAGGTTGGTGGTGTCTGTGGGAAGGACTGTGGCCTGGCTTTGCTGACCTACCCAAGTGCCAGCCCCGCCAGGACAGCTGGATAGCACTGAATGGGGCATCTGGGGACTTAGAGGCACTTGGCCTCTTTGGGTCTCATTGTCACTTGCTAATCGTTCCTGGTTCACAGGAACAGCTCCTGGCCCTCCCTCCAGAGACAAATGTGAGGTCCTGCAGTGGCTGGTCTGCATACCCGAGAGGTGGTGCTTCACCCTCCCTTCTGAGCTCAGGGAAGCACGTCAAGGCCTGAAGGAGGCCCTTCACTCAAGGAACCGCCCCTCTTGGAGAGAGCATCCAACAGGAGCAAGGTCACCTCAGTGCACCGGCCTCCCAGCTACGCTGCCGATGTTTCGAGGGTCCCAAAAATCCCAGTGCAATCAGGCATGGGACACCCAGGTTCCTCCCTGTCCACCGGGTGAGCACAACCTCTATGACCTCAGTGGCTGGGAAGACAGCGTTAGCCCCCTCATAAGACAGGATAGCACTGGAGGTTGCCTGTCTCAGCCTGGCCTGGGAGGCCCAGCTCCACTGCCCCCCACTGAGCTGTCCAACGTCAGTCCTGCCTCATCCAGGTCAGTGACACAGGAAGCACTTAACATCTGATGTATCTTCTTCAACCCTCTCTCCCAATGCCTCCTCTGAACCCTTCTCTCACCTCCAGGCAGAGCCCTTTCCTTCTCTCCGTCTATTCACGTCCGCCTCATCCCCATTCATCAAGCCCAGCTCAAGCCCATCTTCTTCCTGGAAGTTAGCCGACCTGCATGGTGTCTAGCATTCAGACCCTGTGGTTTTGCATTCCATACTCACACACCTCTTCTGCCCATGGGTCTCCTCTCCCTAGCTGGGTTTGGGAGCTCCAGAGGGCAGGGCCCTGGGCTCTGGCTTCCTCCCCCTCCCAGATGAATGATTGGGCATGTCTCCCTTCCCCAGAATCTCTGCTGAAGGAAAAGCCCTCTGAGACTGGGTTTCAGACTCCAGGACTTGAGTGAGAGACGACAGGGTGGTGGGGCCAGTGTCTTATAGTTGGGGATACCCATCTCCCGGCTTTCCCAACCCCTGGGCCATCAAGAAGGCTGTCCTGGCACAGACATAGTCTGGGGTTCTGTCTCCAGAGCCTCCCCCAGCCCAGCGCCAGCCCTCGGCTGGCAGGGCAACATGGCTGCCCTGTGTTGCCATCAGGGGTGGGGGCTTGGTTTGCCCAGCACAGCCAGGCATGGGCTGGTGTGTGTCTATACTCCTTGGCCGTCAGTTCACTGGATGAGAAACAGGAATGGAGTAATGGCTTCTGGAACAATTGCATTTGTATTCAAATGGGCAAAATAAATTTCAGTGCTTTCCCGAGTGCACCAGGAGCGGGGCCCGCATACTTGGGGGTGCAGATGGCGGTCCTGCCCCAAGAGAGAGCAGCCAGGATGAAAAATGAGGCTGCGCAGCAAACCCTCGCAGTCAGACTGTTAGCAGGGGCGCTGGCGCGGCGCTGGGAGGGACCCATCTTCGGGGCTGGCGGTGCCTCCTGTAGAGGCAGCTTGGTAATTAATTATCACATCCCTGGGCCCAGGATCGCAAGGGGGAAGGCGAAGGCATACAACAGAATTTTATCTCCGCAGGCACCAGGTGGGAAGCAGGGGAGACTCTCCGCGGCTCTAAATGAACTGAATGTTTAGGGCGGCATCCATCACATGGCGCTCGCAACACCCACACCTGCCGCTTAACCCCTCCTGTACCAGGCCGTGCCTGGGCCATGGAGCTGGAGGGCAGCGTTCCCGAGAGCTCATGGGGAAACCCGCCAGCTGCCTCTGTGTGGAACCACAGAAAAGCCTCGAGCCCGAATCGTCCCTTAGTCCAGTATCCCTGCTTCCTGGCAAGTCAGCAGCCCTCGGAGAGGAGGGCCCTCCAGGAGCTGTCCTGTTCGCCGGGTCCGAGGATCTTTGCTGAAACTCCTGAGTTCATCTGCAGACATGGCTGGGCCTCAGTCACACTGGCTTACTGGGGAGGGGCAAGGCACAGATCCCAGGAAGGGTGGCCTGTGGCTTCCAGCAGTCCTGCCCGGAGCACCCAGAGATGGCTCAGAGAACCAAGCCTGCCCTCTGCTCAGTGGCCACGGGAACCCCAGGAGCTGGGCTGGCCGTGAGAGGTGCCCACGGCTCCCCTATACCTGCCCTTTGCCTGGCTTGTCTGCACCTGGTGAATGCACCCATGGACTCCTTTTCCTTTCCACATGACTCTGTGGAACCCCACTGAAATGCCAAGACCATGGCTTGTTGGTTGGCCACAGCAGCCCCCAGGCCACAGCGGGACCCAGCAACCCCTCCAGGGCCGCATGGCTGAGGAGAGGAGCATAGGTCAGCATGTCAGGTTGGCCCTGTGCCTGTTTCTGGCGAGTTTTGTGACCACACAGCCACGCTCGTTTGTCTGTGGCCGCTTCTATGCCAGTGTCAGCATCCGTGGCTGGGACGGAGTCCGTGTGTGCTGAACAGCGCAACAAGCCTGCTGCGGGCCTCTACAGAAAAGCGCTCAGAGGCTGGCGGAGGAGAGGGGTGAATGGGTGGAAGGCCGGTGACTGCGCCGAGGGGAGGTCAGCGGGGCCTGCCGCCGCAGAGAGCTCAAATAGCTGAAGACTGGGGCACATCGTTGGAGACAAAACTGTAGGTCACGGTGAACTTCGCCAGCCTCAGTTTGCTCAGCGGCGCGTGTGGGTGGGGGTGCTGGATGGGGAGCAGAAGGGATGCGAGGGGGGTGCTGGATGGGGAGCAGAAGGGATGCGAGGGAGCACCAGTAGTGAGGCTGCAGCGTTGAGGAAAGAAGGACCCTTCAGGGTGCGTGGCTGTTTCAGCGAGGAGAGGGGGCCGGCGGGTAGGAGGGTGCAGGAGGACGACCAGCAAACCCTTCCACCTCAGACCCCAGCCATGAAAACATCTCTGGGGTACCCAAGTCTGCTTTCCTACCTGGGTTACAACTGCCCAATGTCACAGACACAGCCTTGCCAGGCCTTGGTCTCCACCGTGGCCCACAGGCATGGGCGCTGGAGCATGGAGGGAGGAGAGACGCAGACCTGGGTTGAACCCTGTGGGCTGTGCTACCCCAGCCTGTGCCTGGGTCCACTCGCCGTGTCTGTCCCCCACCCCATTCACTGACTCTTTTCCATAGCAGGGCCCAGAAGACACGGCTACTTAGTCGCCATGTGGGCTTTTCTGACCTGTGGCTCCCAGCCCTTCCTCCCATAGCTACGCTGGCCTCTGGGTTCCCTGTGGGACCCGAGAGCTCAGCTTACTGCCCTGACCCCTGCTCCCCCGCGTCTTGGCACTCCCTCCTGCAACTGTGCCTGCTCGTACCACACCGATGCATGCATGGGCTCCGGGGTCTCTGGTCCTGGGAGGGGCCGAACAGCCCGCAGGCAGCCTAAACGTGCCATCATGATCCATCACTGTGATGCCACAGCCAGGCCGGGGCCCAGCCTGCGAAGCCAGAAAAAAGAAAAACAAGACAAAAAAAAAAAAAAAAAAGAAAAGAAAGAAAAAAAATCGAGTGTGAAGTTAAGTAGCAAACTCATCATTGAAACTGTCACGTTTCCTGAGATGAGATGATTCCTATTAACAAAACACCTTCATTTTCAGAGAATCCATGTTCACAGCTTGCTCTGTAGAGCCTGCCCCCACAAGTTATGATTTATATTTTATTACAAGGTGAAAAGAGACAAAAAAAAAAAATCCTTATGGGGGGGAGAAAAAAAGCCTGCTGACTCTTTACAGCAACTCCCGGGGCATTTGATTTAAAGGGACATTGTCATCTTTAATGTTTTCATCCAGAGGAATTAGAGAGTGCCACCACGATAATTTAAAAGCTCCTGATTTAAGGGGCAGCCGCCGTGGTCCGGCTTCACTGTATTTCCCTTTTTATGGTTCCAGAGAGTATTTTCTGAGAGATAATAATGTTGGGTGATATTTCTCCTTTGTCATGTGGAGGCCCAAGAAGAAAATTAAAATAGGTCCTTTTGTCCCTCCTCTCTGATGCCAGGCTGTGGATCCGGGAGGACTGTCACAGGCACCCTGCAGCCACTTCATCTTCCCAAGGCCAGGACTTGCTTTTTGGTATCCCCGTGGCAGTGACAGGGAAGCGGGCAGCTGTGTTGGCCCCGCCGGGTAGCCCCGGATTGAGCTCCTGCTGGTCACCCCTTCGCACCGTGGACTCCCACCCCAGCCAGTGATCACCGGAGCCTCTCGGTGGCATCCCTGTTTTCTCCCCTCCTGCCTCCTTGTAGACCTCTGTCGCCTCCAGGTCCCTCAGCCCAGTTTCCCCTGTGGGCATCTCCGGCTGGCTTCGATGGTGGCCTTCCCTGCTTCCCTAATTCCCAAGACTTGCAGGGCAAGCTCAAACCCTGTGGCCTGGACCTGGGGGCCTATGGCATGAACTGAGATGTTCACGGAATCTGATTCCTCTCCCTGCTGCAGATACAGCTAGATGCTACTTTCCCGCTGTCCCCGCAGCCAGGAGTGGCCGTGTGACTGAGTTCCGGCCCGTGAATAAGTCAGAAGGAAGGCACACAAATCCGTGCTGGGCCCTCTCCCCAAATTCCTACACAATTTGCCCTCTACTCTCTCTGGCTCTCTATACTGGCCAGGTCCAGGAACCCCAGGAAAGGAACCTGAGGCCCTATGAGATGGGAGACCCACAAAACTGAAGGTACCTGTGTCCCTGTGTCCTCCTTTGGCTGTGGCCTGAACCCCAGCACTGCTCTGGGCTGTGGAAGCGGGACTAGATCTGTGCACTGTTACAGCGTTGAGATTTGGGGGTCGTTTTCGAAGGGATCTAGCCCCCAGGGACAAATACAGGTCTCTATGGCTCTGGTTCTAGTCTCCCTCCCAGTCCTCTTCCGCTTCTCCCTCACTTGTCTGTGATACAGTGGAGACACTGGCCATGCTAGCTGGCCTGGGGCCTTGCCCTCTCTCTGGCTCTATGATGTCCTTTCCCTCCTCCCATATTTCCCTGGGACAGCCCAGCCATCCTTCTCCAAAGACTTCAGGCATCTTTGGGAAGAGAGGTGTTGGCCCCTTCTCAGTTTCTACGGCATTCTTTTGGCAAACATCTCACAGCCGTTTGGCCTGGTCTTTGCACATGCATTCACTTCCCAGTGGGGATGTACTCTCGTCCTGACTTCCAGGACATCACACATGCCTGGTTCCCCTCCTGCCCTTCATCTTGGATAGTCTTCTCCACCTCCCCTCACCCATGCAAGGCCCTCATCCAACCTCACGGCCTCAAACCTAGTCAGCACGCTGAGAACAGCCCCGTTTCCGTCTCCATCCTGAACCTCTCCCCAAGCTCAGCCCAACTCCCTATTCAGCATTGCCCCATGGATTTCTGATGGATACCCCCAACTCAGCATGCTCTCACATGAACTGCTGCTCTTCCCCACCTATCCCTACCTCACCCTCAGTGAATGGCAATCCTTGACTTCCAGACCTCATGCCCAGCCCTCTTTTTTCTCATAACACACCCAGGCTACCTGCCAATCTCTTGGGAACCTGCTCCACACAACTCACCTCTACCCCGGCTACTTCTCACCGATGCTGCACAGCATCTGCACCCCAGCCTCCATGTATCTCCCCCAGACTGTTGAAACAGCCTCCTTAACTTGGCTGCTTGTGTCTATCCTTGTCCCACAACAGTCTTTTCTCAGAACAGTCTGAGGGATTCTTTTAAAATATAAAGTTAGATCACGTCACTTCTCAACGTGAAACCCCTCAAAAGATTTTCTGTTTTACCCAATGTAAAAACAAGTCCTTATGTCGGCTTCTAGGGTCTTCCAGGATTTCTGACCTCACCTCCTTCTTCAGCCTCCAGGCCTTTCTGACCTGAGGGCCCTGGATGTGTCTTCACGAGGTGACCCTGTGGCTCGGGGCCCTGCCCCCCTCGACACCTGACTCAGCAGGCCCCTTCTTGGTGAAGCCTTCCCTGAGCTTCCAGATGCCCCTGGCCTGCCCTTCGTCTTCCTCTAGCTGTTGTTCTCAAAACACTTCTCATGTTCTAATCAGTGTTCCTGTTGTAGTTTGTCTGTGTCTTTTCCCTAGAATGAGGGTTTCAGAGAGCGAGAATTTTTGTCTATTTTGGAGCCTGTGGCATTGGCACGGCCTGGCACGGTGCCTACCAGGGAGCATTTGCTGTGTGACGGCTCTGCTCCCAGTGCTAAGCCTTCATCACCTGCACGCCGACCCTGGGGGCCAGGGGTGGTGCAGGCTTAGCTGTATGTTCTGCAAAGGCACCCCTGAGGCCACCTGGGTGGGACGAGCCTGCCTGTCTCGACCACGGCAGCCTGCCCCCTCGAATCAGTAATCATACCCTTTGATGGAAAACCTTCCAAAAAGAAGGCTCGAGGCAAGAGACAAGAGTACAAGTTCTTAAGCTAGATGGCATCACCAAACACTGCTCTGCACCAGGGTGGCCTAGTCCACGTAATAGATCTCAAGAGCATTTTGCAAAATGTATTAATTGATTTTTATAACATCTCTGCCAGACAGAGGAGGAATCAGTCCCCTGATCAAAGAAAACTCTGTTTTGGGGATTAAATTGGGCACAAAGATAGAGCAGGGAGCCTCAGGGTGCCAGGAGCTGGGTGGGAGGCTCAGATCGGTCCTCAAGTCCAAGCTTAGACTCAGTTGCCTGTGACTTTGTTAGAGATGTGTTGGGGGAGGGGCTGTGGCCTAAGTGCCTGGTTTTGATTCCCCAACCTACCCGCTCCCAGTTAAGTGATTTAATCTTTCTGTCCCTCAGTTTCCCCAGCTCTAAAATGGGGATGCATAGTATTCTTTTAATTAGGACCACTGTCATAGATACTGATTAAAGTGTCAACACTCAATAAATGTTACTAGTAATAACCAATGTCATAGCAGAGCCACTGGCCACAGCCTCCTGCTGCCTGCCTTCTGTGTGTGACTAGTGTGTGCCTGGCCCCCGCTGCTTGTCCGCTCAGACCAACAGAAGTCTGGGTCTGGGCACATGGAGCCTCAGAAAGTGCTTTTCAGATTCCCCTGGTCCCTCTGGGATTAGGGTCCCCCGAAGCCCCATGGCAGTCCTCCACAGACTCTAAAAGCAAGAGTGTTTCTCATGGGCTGGCCTCTCTGGGCCAGGAGGCTGGGGGATGGGGTGGGTGGGGGTGGACCAGCAGTGTCCCCCTTCTCTGGATACACCCCCCTTCTCTAACCACCAAGACCCTGCCTAATTTGAGTCCCACCGGGTCCTGTTGAAGCATGGGCTGAGGATGACAAGTGGCTAGAGTTACGTGATTGGCACTATGGCTTAGCTGGGGCTCTACAGCCCAATGGCCAAGTCCAGATCCTGGGCTGCAGCTCTCCAGCTCCGAGATGTAGGAGTTACTCTGGTGCTTGGTGCTTTTGGGCCTTTTTTGCAAAAGGGGCTAATGATAGTTTATCCGTCATCGAGCGTTGTAAGGATTAATGAGCTCACTTAGAACAGTACAATGGCACATGGTCAGGCCTCGGTAAGTATCGGCTATTAATGCTGTTATTACCCAAGATTAATTCTGTGGCTGTGGAAGCAAGCTCTGCCATTTGTCCCCTCAACATCTCCAGGTGTCAGGGGTTCGCTTGGGAAATTTCTGACGCCCTTGCTTGACCTCTGGATCTTCTGGGCCCAGCTCACAACTCACTCCCATTTGTCACGTCTGAGCTGGCCACTCTCTCCTCCTGAGTGCTGGTGCCTCTGCACCCTGTGGTGGGTATCGTGCCCACATGTCACAGCGGGGTGCCCCTCTGGGAGGCCTCAGCTGTTTGCTCAGTAAGCGACCTGCAGACATGATGTCAGGGCCAGGCCTGTCACGGGTCACCACTGGGCTCCCACTGTGCACTAGGCAGGAGCGACAACGTGAGAGCCAACATCTGCCTCTTGCATCTCTTTGGGGCATTTCCTTCAACTTCGAATTACTAAGAGCTTCCTAGCCTGTTGGTTTTGTGACTTCAAACACCACGGTTGTCACACCTGAAGGCTTCCTCCAGTTAAGGAAGCCCTGGCGTTGGCACATCTGACACCTGCTGGGGTGTCTTGGTTCGCTCAGGAGGGGTTGCTCTACAGAGATTGTGGGGGCGGCTACCTGCCCAGCCCCCCACCCTGGACGTACTTGTGCACCTGAGCATCCCCATCAGAGCATGAGGAACAGGGGCTGGAGTCTAGGAAGCCATCCCTTGACATCAGAGAGACTGAGGCCTGGGGTGAGGCCTTCGAGGCTCTGCCATCGTAAGGACCACACAGCTCTCTTGTGATAAAGGCTGCCTCTCCTCCCCCCTGGACACATGGAGCCTCAGACTCAGACCGGCACACAGAATGTCTACTGGGATGTTCTGTGTGCCGGTCTGAGTCTGAGGCTCCATGTGTCTACTGGGACATTCTGTGTGCCGACATTACAGAGCCTCTCCTCTTCAAAGGGCTGGGCTTGGTGCAGCCAGTTTAATCCAACACAGGCCTTTCAAAGTTGAGCGGCCCAGGCTCTGGGCTTGTAAATATTTCATCTGCCCAGCTGCCCAGCCAGGGCCACCTGCAGAGGGGCTGGGGGCATGCCTTTGGGAGGCAGGAGATCCTGGGCTGGGTCTGGATCTATGCCCTCCACCCCAGCCAAGATCAACACTCTCTCCTCTGACTTCAAAGGGAAATAGGCACGTGGGTGGGGAGGCTCAGGCAGGGTTCATGTGGTTAGATGTCTGCCCTCCTTCCTCCTATATCCATCTCACCCTGGGTTCCTCCTCCTCTCCAAAACTGCCACCGCCCAGGACCATTCATCAGCAGCATACGCAGCTGCTGTGAGCGTTCCTTCCTCATGTCTCTGCTTCCCCTCTGCTTTTAAATCCCATCCAGGAGGAGGCTGGCAGGCAGGGAGGCAGGGAGGCTGGGAAGCTGCTGGGAGTCTGGGCATGACTAATTCAAAGTGGACAATCAGGCTGTGAATAAGGGAGCACGCACTCCGGGGGACCGGAAGCCCTGCTCAGCCCATACCTTCACTATTAACTTGGAGCATGCAAGGAACACATCCAAATTGGCCGCACGCTGACCCACCCCTCCAAGGAGGCACAGCTAACAACCACTGCTCCATTCACCAGATGCTGCCACTGCCCTGAAGGCCACACTGCCAGCACTCGGGTGGTGTCCCATCGAGACTCCACCTGGCTAGGAATGTGTACCCACACCCTTGACTGTGAGCCTGGGGAAGGAGGCACTCTGCCGCAGCGGGGCTGGGAGGCTGAGGCCCCAGGACATGTGAACAGAATGCTGAACCGTCGGGGCACAACCAGAATGTCCACAGGGCAGACTTCACATTTCAGTGTGGGCGTACTGGGTGCCTCCAAAGCTCTGTCAGGTGCGACCCCTGCTGCTTTCCTTCCAAACCTCTACCTCTCCGGCAGCCAACCTCCCTGCTGTAGAACATTCCCATTTTCTATTTCTTTCATCTGAGCTCCACCAGGAAGCGCCAGCACCAGGGCCCACTGTTCTGCAGGCTCACCCCACGTCCTCGGTCCTCCAGGGTCCCTGGGAGGGAGGACAGCTGCAGGCATGGTCAAAGCATGGCGGGATGTTCGATCTGGCCTATATCTCCCCTGTCCCCCCGGATGGGCTTATGGCTGAGGAGGCATGATGACCATCGTCTCCACAGAGACTCTGAGCATCACCAGCTCCACTTGTCCCCTCAACATCTCCAGGTGTCAGGGGTTCGCTTGGGAAATTTCTGACGCCCTTGCTTGACCTCTGGATCTTCTTGGCCCAGCTCACAACTCACTCCCATTTGTCACGTCTGAGCTGGCCACGGGTGGCCGCCGTAGATGTCTCCACCCCCCACCGTGCCCTGTGATCCCCATCTGTGCGCTGAATGATAGTGAGCCCCACCCCGTGGCTGGTTCCTGGACAGTGCCCAGACTGGAGCTTCCTGCTGATCCCTCCTCGGCCATCAGCCTTCAGTGGCATGTCAGCAGGGTTCCCGAGCGAGGGGTGCTCTGAACACACATGAAAGGCACCACGTGACTCCTGTTTCTAAGCTGTCCTCTCCCTGACTTTGAACCTGCTGTCCAGTGCCAGCACACTTCCCAGCACCGTTGCACGGAGGTGGACTTTTGAAGCTGGAATCAACACAAGGGCTGGACGGGGCTGAAAAGAAGAATCTCTGGAAGTGCATTTATTTGTGACAGCTGAGAAGGGATATTTGCTGGGGTTTTTGTTTAAGAGGAAAACAGCCCTCCATGGGGGACGTGATCACTCAGGAAGCATGGGGAGCCTGTTCGATGTGCTGGGGTCTCCTTGGGATCTCTGTCTCCCAGTAGAGCTGAGGCTCACCAGTCCTGAGGCACTTTCTGTGGCCTCTGAAAGGGACGTGGGTGACTGTGTCCGAGACACCTGTGGCGCACGGCCTTGGCCTTGAGACGCAGAGGCAGAGGACGCAGGTGCCGGGCTAGGCCCTCTATAGCCGCATGAGGTGAAGGCTGTCACACAGGGTTCGGCCTCACTGATTCCACACGGTGCCCTACCTCTTAATCACAGACCACGGCAGTCTCTCTGGAACTGAGTCTCTAGGGGAGGAAATGGAGACTCCAAAAGGTCCAGGTTAGAGCAGGATGTGCAGCCAGTGCTACGTGTGGCCGGTGCCCTGGAGTCCATGGGACTTTGTCCCTGGGCCTCCGTTTCCTTACCATCAGGACTCAGGGGATGAGGAGGGAGGCCTGTCAGGTGCCTGGAGCAGCGTCTGGCATGTGGCCAGCCCTCAGCTCAGGAGTGGCTCTGTCTGGAGGGAAGATAAGAGAGCCCAGGGTAGCTGCTCAGAAGAGCCATCCACCAGCTTGTACCACCCCTTCTGCCACCTGTGTGGGGGCCAGAGTCCTTTGGGCCCCATTTGCACTCCCACCTGGATGCGATCTGCAATCCCGACAAGTGTACAAACAGTTGTTGCGCCCGAAGCACCTGTCTGAAGACAAAACACCCCAGCCATTGGAGAGGAATGGCTCTCCAAGGGCTCTGCTCACAGGCTGCCTGGGGCGGCTCACACACCAGGCTCCTTCCCACCTTCCCAGGGCAGATCGCACACACATGTGGAGTGGGACAAGTGGGATAAGCGGACAGTGCCAGAGGGGCTGGAACACCGGCTGAAGTCCGACACCGGCAACCACTGCCGAGTAAAGCGTGACAGCGGGCCACTGTGTGGGGCAGCCATACCTGCTGGTGGTCCTCAGCTCAGCCTGGCCTCTGCCTCCGCCCCCAGCAGGAGAAGCCTCAGGATTCACCCGAAAGTCTCTCACAGATGGGAACAAACCTGATTTTCTTTCATAGGCCTCTGCTGAGTCCAGCCCATGTTCAACAAACTACTTAGGCATGTTTGCCTGTCCCACTACCAACCTGGACCCCACGGGTCCAAGGACGGTAGAAGCCTTCCTAAGCAGAGGCCGAAGTCTGCAGCCCCTAGCATCCTACCAGATCCTGGGGTAGCTAAAACGGAGCTTAAGGCTTCGAGAAGAGTGTTGTCAGTCAGCTTGCCTCCTACCCAGGATCAGAATGTGTGCTCCTCTGTCAGGGGTCAACACCTCCCACGTTCCCAATTTGCTGCAAAGAGCATTTAAATCCCAGTCCTCCTGTTGGCTTTGGGCCTCCTTACAGTGTCCCAGCTGGGAGCCTCTGGGAGGTGTCTGGTGAGGGCTTCTCGGACACCAGTGTTATATGGGGATGTAGGGTGGCTTTGTGCTGTCAGGGAGAAGGCTAGATTGTGGGGAGAAGCAGGTTCCATCAGGAGAGCGGGGAGTGGAAAGGAGCATGGGTGGGAGATGCCCAGGACAAGGGGCAGATGACACAGCAAGTCTCCGCCAACCCGGCGATCCTGCCAACCCAGTGCCCTGTGGAGCTGCCCAGGGATGGGGGGTAGGATGACCTCCTTCCCTGGTTCGCTATTCTTCCTTCTCAACAGCTATGACCAGTCTAAGTCTTTTCCCTTTATTACCAGTAAAAAACCCCATCCTGGTCCTCAATTCTTTGAACAAAGTTTTATCAAGCACCTACTATATATCAGGTTGAACATCCACCTTCTGGAAAGCTCCAGGCTTCTCTCTTTCCAGCTTCTGCCTTGCTGCCCAGCTGGACCAAAATGCCCCAGGCAGCAATAACCAGGCTCTCTCAGAGGCAGCCCTTCCTCTCCTTCCCTCCGTTCTGCCTCCTGGGTTTGTGGCTGCCCTGACCCTTCGGCCGCCATCTTCTTTCGGCCACTCTTGGTCCTGTGGGCTCTGCCCCTATTTCTACCATCTACCAGCTTCCCTGCTCTTAGCACTCAGGCCGGAGGGAGAGTCCGGGAGGGGCTGGGTCCTAGGCTGGAGCGAGGCGCCCTCAACCTCTGGGGCTGGAGGTTGCTGAGTAACACCCATAAGAAGGTGAGGACCAACGAGTGGATGGTACTGCTGAGGCAGGGGACACCCAGGATGTGTCACTGGCCACGGTTGGAGGTCTCCAGCCAGCCCCTCATGTGCCACCTGAGCGCCTGCCTCAGGCAGGCAACAGCAGTGTGAGTAGCCACCGCCCTGCCCTCCCCTCCCAGGAGAAGACACCCCTCTCTGTCTCTAGGGTCCTGACTGTCCCCAGAGCCTAGCTCTCCAGCTGTGTCCTGCCAGGAGCCACCCTGGTGCTGGGCTTGTGAGTAGTCTTGGGCCCCAGGGTGGCCCATAGCCTGCTCCCGCAGGCAGTCACCACCACACCCGTGTGGGTGGAGGCCTCTGGCACCCCTCCGCTCCCCAGCACAGCCCACAAGCCGGGGGGAGAGGGTCTCATAGAGCCTGCCGCAGAGTCTAAAAACAGGTGGCTGGAGAGAAGGTGAGGCCAGAGACAGAAGATGAGTGATCTGTTCTCTGAGCATACAGCCTTGGCAAGAGCTCTCCTCTCAGAAACACTTAGGTGGGCCTTCTCCACACCTCAGGACAGTAAGGGTCCCACCCTCGCTCGAGAACTTACACCTGCCTCTGGGGCCACCCCTCACAGAGACTCTGGTGTGACCGGTGGGCCCAGGAGGCAGCTGGGGTGCACCCCTTCATTGGGCTCATCTTTCTCTCTGGGCTCTTGCCTGGGGCTGGGGAAGTGTTCTCGGCATCCGGGGGGCCCCTTTGAGCTCTGGGTTCTGGGCGCCTTGGCCATTCACATCTCAAGGCTTTTCAACCCTCTGGTGTCAGGGAGCGAGCTTGGAGATGGGTAATGTGACCTTCAGTGCTTAATTGCATGTTGAAGTCCTTTGAAGTCCTCACAAAAGCTTTGCAGAAACATAGAGATTTACGAGGACAATATGGTGCTATCCTGGTAAGAAGCTGACATTTAAATTGTTCTCATTTTATATCTTTGTAATGAAATTCTTTGTTTCCTCTGCAGCCATTTCTGAGTATTTACTAACATTCAGAGAGCTCTCTGCACCATGCAAAATCTCAAGTTTCTTGTAGTGCATGTCAGGCAGGGCTCTGAGACAGGAGACCAGAGCCTGATCTGAAGACCTGCTGGGCATTCTTACCCCAGGACACGGAGGAACAAGCTACTCAGCCATCCTGCCCCTTCCTCTCCCTTCAAGTGGAAGGTTTAAAAAAAAAAAAATCACCAAAGCATCATATTTTAATGAGTTTTCTTTGCAATTTGTATATAATAGATTTTCAATAACAACCTATAATTAGTTCATTTTCTACCATTCAATTGCTCTGCACTGAGGCCATTGACAGCTTCCAGCTGGGATCTTTAAAAATGGAAAGTGCTTGAAGACTTAGCTCCAGACTGTGCTGGAAACTGTACGCCGGCAGTGCAGCTGGTCAGAGCAAACTACTGAGGATGAAGATGGGCAAGAGGCAGACCCAGCCAGCACACAGTAGTGAGGGGCGGGATGGCCCCACCCCAGAGCCCTGTATGTGCACAGGGGTCCCCACTGCAGCGGTCCTGCTCCCCAGTGGAGAATCACTCAATGAACATCACCCCCAGTCCAGGGGCTGCCAACAGCTTTTCCGACCAGCTGGGGTGGAAGGAGTGTGAGCTGCCCTCAGCTGCCTTCTGCACTCTGCAAAGAGGGGTCTGGAAGGACAGAGCTCAGGCGCTGGGCAGGCTCCTTACATGCCGATCCTGCTTGCTGATCTGTCCTGACCATCATCCGTGGAGCCTGGAAAGCTCCAGTGGGGACAGGGGCTTCCAAGGCTAAGTGCAGCCCTCCAGCTGACCCTCAGGGCCCTGCCCAGGGACTTGCCTGGACTGGCATACCTGCAGACTCCCAAAAGGCTGGGTGCAGGCTGGGAGAGGCCTGCACGGATCCAAGCAATGTGTGTCTGCTCCTGCCCTGCCCCGGCAGCCATCCCCCTCCCGTCAGCCCCCTCAGGCATCTTCAGCACTGCGTCCCTTCAGGGCCGAACACTGCGCCCACCTGTCTCCCCTTCGCCTCTCTCCTTACCCTCCGCCTGGTGATCTCCGATGTGGCGTTCAGGCCTCAGCTCAGAAGTCCCTTGCTGACCTCTCAGTGGAAAGCAGTCCCCCCTGGCAGGCCTGTACCCAGTTATTCTTGGTCCTAGCTCCTACTTTGTTTATCTTCTTGTCAGCGCATCGCGGAAGCTCCCTGCGGGCAGTGCCCCCTCGGGTCTGCAGAGCCACACTAGGCCGGGGCCCTTATCTCCACAAACAGGCGTCAGACGCAGAGGTAATTAAGCAGCGGGCCAGTAGCCTAACAGCCTCACAGAACACTTATCCTGAGGAGGGCTGAACAGTCCGTTAGCGGCCCAGGGAGCAGGAGGGGCGCGACATGCGGCAAGCAGCTTTTGTCTTCATTAAGAAAGCATTAGGTCTGTGTGGGTGTCGGGGCTCACCTCACACCTGGGTCACTCATTTGGGCCATCAAGGGTGTCTGGACTGCTAGGGAAGCCACCGGGGTGCCCTCGCTGGCCTGGGCCACCCTGGCTGGTGCTGCCCCACCAGGAGTCCTGGCTGTGCGACCCCAACAAAGCACTTCCTCTGGTCCCCACTGGAGATGAGCCAAGACCCTCTGGGACCTTTGGTGACAGTCACATTGTGTTTGGACCCCTCTGCTTGCCATGTCTATTTCTCCTTCCACTTCTTCCCCTCACTGAATGAACATGTGCCAAGGGTTTCCTGGGTGTGAGGACCCATTCTAGGCATGAGCACACAGTAGGCAGATAGCCCCTGGCATCGTGGGGCCTATGCACTCATTTGGTGCAGGGTAACAATGACAGGGTGCAGGCTGACGGGGCTGGGAGCTTGGGGCTGTGGGAACACATGCAAAAATCTTCAAGTCTGTCATGGACCTACCCGGTTCATGGTGACTTAGAACTTCCCATAGGCAACTTAGCATTCTGACAGCCTTACCCGTATTATTTTATTTAATCCTGAGTATGCCCCTATGATGGTTATCATGCCATTTAAGAGATGAGGAACTTGAAGCTTGGCTTTAGCTCTGGTAAAGAACTGGACCAGGTCACAAAGCTAGCAAGTGGCAGAATGAGGATTTGAACCAGTTTTATGCTTAACCAATAGGCCATAGCCTTGTTATTGTGTAGAGATGAATTCAGGGATGTGAGCACACACAGAAAGATATGTGGGGCTCTGCAGAAGGATGAGAAATCAAGGAAGACTTCCTAGAGGAGGAGACCATTGAGCTGGGACTTGAAATTTAGGGAAACCCACTGTGGGGACAGTGAGATTCTCCTTACTGGAGAGAGCTGATGAGTTGTAAACTGTGTTTAAATGGATGAGAGCCTTCTGGAATTAGGCATTTGGGTTCAATCATGGTTCTGTTACCTGCTGGCTGTGTGACTGTGGGTTAGCTACTTAAGTGCCCTGAATTCCTGTCTCTTCATCTGTAAAATTGGGTCATAATACTCAGTGCTGACACATGATGAATGTTAGGTATCGTTTTATAGGAATTGATAGTTAAGAGTCCACTATTAACTCAAGTCCTGTTAACAAGCAACCTGATTCAGATGGCACCCTGACTTTGGCTTCAGGGGCACATGGCAAGGTCCCATGAAAGCCTCTTTGGAGGCCCTCTTTATACACCTGAGGTGAGGAGGAAGCACCCTCACCTCTGTCCTTGGGAGCGGTGGTGAGACTCCCAGCACCTCCTGTTTTCCGATTTTCACTTCCTCCCATGGCTGCTTCCATTTAACTATTTTATACCGCTGAGTAAATGAGGGACCAAGGCAGTGACTTAGATTTTTGGGCAAGTGATTTACAAGTCCTCTGAGGCAACCAGTCTCTCTCCCGTTGAGGTTAAGTGTGTCATGCCAACAATGGTCTTGGCCTTCACCAGCACCGGGACCCAAGCACAGGGATCACTTGCTCTCCAAACTCAAGAATGTAAGCCATCAAGTTTTTGATAGTCTCCACGCACTCTGAAATTTTGCTATTTGCTACCGAGCATTCAGGAACCAAATGGAGGAGGATAAAGCAGCATCCTCACCATCTGAACTAAGTCTGAACTCACCTCACACAACTAAGGAGTAGGACAGATTACGTGTGGTTGAGGTTTGCAATGTGCTCGGCACGGGGAGCCTCGAGGACTGTCTGAGACGGCAGGTCTGGGGCCGTGTCTGGCCTGTAGCTGGCCTTCCTCTTTCCAGGGAACAAGGACGCGGAAGGTCAGGCGCCCCCTTCCTTCTGTGTTGTAGCAGTGATGGCAGAAAGACATTTATAAATTCGCCCACTGACCGTTTCCTCTGTTTCTCACAGTTGCCCTGGATACAGAGGTATTGCCAT
Organism: Enhydra lutris kenyoni; assembly: GCF_002288905.1. Classification (NCBI taxonomy): domain Eukaryota; kingdom Metazoa; phylum Chordata; class Mammalia; order Carnivora; family Mustelidae; genus Enhydra; species Enhydra lutris. The sequence goes on along the minus strand of NW_019154089.1, from coordinate 7,003,615 downwards.
CAGCAGAAAAAAAACACTGTTTCCTTGCCATAGGGCTGGAGGAGGGAGGGTGTCCCGCTCCTGCAGAGGCAGCTCCCCGAGGCTCTGCGGCCACAGGCTCTCCCTGCGGACTCGAGGCATCTGTGATCCTAGCACATGAAGGCGGGAAGCCCTTCATTCTGCACAGCTCGCTGCTCCAACCCTTCCTTCCCATCCAACACATCGCTCTCACAGGATTAATTAAAAGGACAAGTATCTTTCTAAAAAGCAGAAGAAACTTGTGATGAATTTAAAGGGAGAGAAAAATCCTTTCTCAAGAAACATGTTTTCCCCATGATCCCAACCCAAACATTCAGAAAAGTGCAACAACATGCATTATTGAAAAGCTTTTTAAACGAGCAACTTTTAGGTTAGTTTATTGTGATGAACGGACAGGGCCAGTGCACAACGTGCTCGCCAAGGACCCTGGAGCCTGGGCCTCTGCCTCCCAGCAAGGAGAGGGGTCCTGTGTGTGCAGGGGAAGGGAGAGCAGCGGGCATGTGCCCTTAGTTCCAAGATCAGACTGTGGTCTAGAATGCCAAAAGCCACTTGAAGAGAATGTTTAGGTGATAGATGGAGGCCCCCCTTCTATGTCGCTGCTATCTGTGTACAGAGATGGGTGATCGGGAGGCTTCGCTCCATCGGACAATCAGAACTGACTCCCACGGCGGAGGAACCGGCCCTCTGCACCCCTCCCTGGGGCGGGGTCACCTGTTTTGCAGAGAGGAGGAGGGGGCACCCCACCATGAACCAGCCCAGCCGAGCACGGCAGCTGCTAGCTCGGGGTTCCTGGCAAAGCCCTTAGCCAGCTGCAGACAGCGGCAAACACTGGCTCAGCCTGAGCTAAGCCAGCTGCATGAGAAGACCTGATTAAGAACACCCCCTTCCCCTGTCCCCCCAAACTTAATAAAACCCACTTCGCAGGAAAAGGTTCTCCGAACCCATCCTTCAGTAGAGTGACCGAGTCTTGCCAGGAGTCACCCCACAGACCCTGTCCTTCCTGCCCAAGGACACTGGCAAAAAAAGCAAATATAATTTCCAAGTCTCCACCTTTGCCAGCCCATCAGCCCCAGGTTTTAAAATTAAATCCAAAATGTTGCCGAAATGTGTGAGATATTACTTTCGAGGTTTTAGTGAGGTTTCTTTAATGTCCACTGATGTCTGGGTAATAAGTTGTACCTATATGTCTCATTTCAATGACCTATTTAACAGTCACTGAACCATGAATCCATTCCCAGAGCTGTGGGGATTCAACGTTGAGTTCCTATGACTTTGAAAAACCACTGACGCCACAGGCTCCGCGTGGCCGCATGTCAGGCCTTTATGGCTGGGTTAACTCATTTTGTGGCTTCCTTAATGGCTGTGAGTTTACATTTTATTGCATATCTATTTTTTGGGGTTGGGCTATGATGAATGGTTTGGCTGCCTGGTTCAAAACAAGTCCAAGGCCATAGCAGAATCTAATTTTATAAAATGATGATTATAAAGATTTTCAAATAATCCAGGAATGAGGGAAATAGACCCCACATGGCTGAGCACAGCCAGAGGTGAGGCGATGACTTCCCTCCTTTTCCATAGGTAGCTCATGTTTATAACAACCTTCATTAGGGGACCCAGGGAGGCCTTCTCTCTTATCATGGGCAACCAGGACACTTGCGTTTCCTCCAGAGTAAAGCCAGTAGTTTGCTGTTTGGCCCTGCCTGATTCCCAGGAGCGGACCTCATGGAGCAGAGGCTTCTGTGGTGCTAGGAACCAGGATAGAGCTAAGCAGCGCCGTGCTCTGCTTAGTGACGTTATCCTGGGACATCTAGGAACTGATGCCTGGTGCAACCTCCAAGTCCTTGACATCAAGCCTTGGCCCCTGGCTCTGAAAATGCACTGACCCTTTCTTTCCTAGGATCTTCTGCCGAGGGGCCAGAGCCCAGAAAGCATTGGTGGGAATGTCTCAGAGCTGTCCCCAGGACACCAGCTACTGCTTTCCCGACCTGGAGGCCTGTCTCCCTGGCTTCTCTTCTTCTCTGAGTCCTGTTCTATGGGATTAGATCATCCCGGGGTCTCTGTCTGGGGAAGGTGGAGAGAATAGTGTGGGAGGGGGTGCTAAGGACAGGAAGGAGGGACTTGTCCAGTGATGGGCAGGTCAGTGCTTAGCAACTGGCTCCCCAGAGGGAAAAAACTCCCCCCACTTTTGTAGCATTCGTGTGGTATAAATTTCTGTGGTGTAAATACTCCCACCATGGCTGGTTTAAAGCTCTCAATTGTTTAAAGGCAAAATTCCTGAAAAATCTAGTAATTGGCTCTTGTGAGCTGGGCCTAGGGAGCTGCTGATGCTGCCACACATTCTAAAATTCAGAGATTTATTTCAAGGCATAAATGACTCTATCCACAAAGCGAACACCTCCCCCAGCCAGTGAAGCCTACCAGTCATTCACACCTCATTATGAACTAGTACACGTTGATATGAGTGTCAGGAGCGGGCAGGGGGGAGGATGATGGGGAACCGCGGCTCGTCACAGTGCATCCAGCAGAGCCCCGTAATTGGGGTTAGACTTTGAGCCGCGGCCACAGGGATGCTGGGAACTGGAAAGACACCCCCGTGTCAAGCTCACGGACAGGTCCCACGGGGGAGAACCATACTCCTTTCTCTCCTCAGAGCATGGGACTACCTCCGCCGTCTACCACAAGAGCCCCTCCTGCCAGCGAATCACCAGGCCTCCTTTCCACGTCTGGTGAACGTTCGCAGTAACACCATGCCTGGGATGTCAACGTGGAGTGGAATGCTTTTCTGGCAAGTGGAAGTCCATGTAAAGTTTGGGGTTGGGGGAGAGGATGTTAGGAGCTGTGGCTAGGAGTCCTCAGTGCACCCTGGCACTTTCACGCTTACTCCCCAAATCCCAGGGCCTGCTGTTAGGAGCGGGGAGCTTGCCAGGAATGCCCGACGGTGCCCCAGGCAGGATGCACTTACCACCTGCTTTAAGCAGGTGTTCTCTGACATAAAGGGGCTTCCTCTCCCGGGTTTGGTCTGGCAGCGCCTCCCCTCTCCTCACTGCTTAACTACACAAGGTCACTGCTGAAGCTCTCTGTTCCTGCCCGGCCAAGCCTCCAGAAGCCTCCTGCAGGATCTGCGCTCAGCGCCAGGTGGCAGCCTGGAAAAACCCCAAAAGCCCCTTCCTCCAGGCGCAGTCGTAGACCCCTCCCCATCCAGCGTGGGAGGCAGTTACCCTCCCCCCAGCCAGCCCCAAACGCACCTATATCACAGTCCTAGGCTCCTCTGACAACATCCAGAAGACCCTTTCTCCAAAGAGAGCAGAAGCAAGCGCTCCCTCTTCCCACCCATGCTCCTCCACCTTGTTCTCAAAGCTCAGGCTTGTTGCAAAACAAATTCAACTGCTTTCACGCGTAAAAGAAACCAGGGCTGGTGACAACCCAGACAGGCTCCAGAGCAGGACCCCACCCTGGTGACTTACGGAAGGCTGTGTAGAGCTCACGGAGGGTCAGGGAGCCATCACTGTTGTAGTCATCAAATCGGAGGAGGTCGCCGGGTGAGCACCCCAGGAAGTCATCTGCCAGATCCTGCTCCTTCAGCACCTGCTGAGGGGGAGGAAAGGGATGAGGCCAGAGCAGGCAGTAAGGGCAGGCCTATGGGCCTGGCTGGGAGACGGCTCAGGCCAAGAGGACCTGCGGTGGCCCCATGAGGGAGGGATGAGTGCTCCCGTGGTAGCTCTGTGGGCCATGGGGAGGACCCCAAGCTCTCTGGTTTTCTCTGTCCTGACCTTCTCATTCTAGAGATGAAACTCAGAGAGGGCAGGGACTTTCCCAAGGTCACACAGTGGTTGGGGCAGAGACATGATGGGCATTCAGGTATGTTTTCTCCCTATCTGGGTGGACAGACCCCAGATGCTCTCAGTTGGGCACAATCCTTGAAGACCCTGGTCTACCCCTTCATGCCACAGACGCGGAAACAGAGAAGAGAAGGGGCCTGATTAGATCAACTCAGCAAAGAAACAGCTGGTGAGCTCAGTGTGGGAACCAAGGAAAGGTCACTGTTGCATCAGTGCATGCCTGCCCATGCCCCTAGCCAGCCCTTCTGGATCTCAGGGCAGCACCTCGGAACTGTAGTGCCCCTCCTGCCGGAAGGGGGCAGCTGCCTTTCTACTGACTGGGCCTGTGTTCCCTGCCTTTGCCTGCCCCATCTGCCAGGGCCATAAACGTCTGCCCATGGGATTCTGGCATGGTGATATGGGTGCACCCTTGCGAACTTTTCTCTGGATGTGGTCTCCCCAGCACGCGCAGCCACATGCCAAAAGGTGACCCTATGTGGAAATTCCAGGCACCTTTGCTCAGTTGGAGCCAGAGGCTGGGTGTCTGGGGCTAAATTCTTACAAGGAAAATGCTCAGAATAAAATCTCAGAAGGAAGGAAATTATTTCATTTCATTTTGGTGGGGAAGGGGGACAGAGACATTTTCTCTCTATTTAACAGTCTCAGTTTGGCCTGCTATGTTAAAGGCAATTTAATGTGATAACGTTAAAAAAAATGACCCCTCACCCAGCAAGTAAGTGTTCAATAAAAGGGAGATCAACCATAACGCCAGAAATCAATCTTGCGGAGATGGAAATTTCCCCTTGTCTATTTCTGCATTGGAAATTGATTAACTTTTCATAGGACCGACACGTTTTTCCTTGATGCCTTTGATTCAGTGTCAGGGAAAGGCCCTTTTAGCTGGGCTTTGCTTGGCAGGCTTATGAAATGGACTTCAAATACATTAAATTTTAAAGAGGAAATCATAACCCAATTACCATGCTTGTTAATGGCTTTAGGTGCCTCTGGGCTCAACCCCACCAGGTTAGAGCAACTTGCCCAGGAAAGATCTACCTGTTGGCCACCTGGGAGCCCCATGGAGCTGGGTGGCAAGAGCCCACAGGTGCTTCTGTCTCAGACAAGCCAAAGTCACCTGTTCTTGGTGCTCCCGGTATAGTCTCTAGTGCAGAGACCTGCCAGATGGTTCTTCTCTCCGGTAACTGTAACTGACAGGGCCTGGGCTTTTCCCAGAATGGCATGGGTCATGTGTGGGTGGCTGGCCCTCCTCCTTGGGGTCTTCGCCATAGCTGGGAGTCAAGTATGCCTCCAGATGGTGGCATGGTGGCCGCCAGGGCTGGGATGGTGTGTGCCTGGGAGGCTGTGGGCAGTGGCCTCCGGGGAGGCAGGCTTTCAATGGACTGGCATGTGTAGCCCACTTGTGGATGAGCAGACCCCGAGAGTCTGTGGTTCCCAGTGCACATTCTGAAAGCAGGCTCTGGGCTGGCTGGAGTAGAGGGCTTTGAGAATAGGGCCCTGCGTGGCCAGGCCTCCAGGTGACTGCTCTGTACTCAGGTCTTGTGGGTACTTTCTGGCATCACAGACTTTGGGAGGACAGGGTGGAGCCTTCTGGTGGGAGCCATTCTCCCCCAGGGAGATCACTTTGCGGTGAGGAGAGCGGGTGCCCGTGTATCTGCCCCACCCCTGTCACCCCTGGCATCTTGTCTGAGCACCGTCACGTTCTTGGCAATGAACACAACTCGGGCAAGTTGCGTGCTTTCTTGGAGCCTTTAGTTTTTTTCTCACCTAAAATTATCTGCGCATTGAGGATAATGGCAGTGCCTCCTATAGCAGAGGACGGCCGAAAGGGTTGAGGAGGAAATACCAACAAAGACAATGATGGTGGCCTTGACCCCAGCATTCCCACCTCCTGAGTGTGCCACATCCCAGGCACCATGCAGAACACCTCAAGTGCCTTAGCTCCTTTAATTGGCCCACTGACCCTGGGACAGTCACAGGCAAGAAATGGAGGTGCACCGAGGTGAGGGGGTCTCCCAGCACCCGCTAGCTTGTCAACCCTGGAGGCAGGGCTTGAACTCAGGAAGCTTGACCAGAAAGTCTGTGTTCTTAGTGATTACACTACACAGTTAGGGACTCTTCTGTTTCCTATGTCATAAGTAAAGGGCCTTGTTTATTGCCACGCACATAGAGGATGCTCGGTAAATGCCAGGGCACTCGCCAGCCGTGTCCTTCCTACTGACCTGGCCACAGCTTTGCTCAGGTCACTGTGCCCCAGGAAGGATGTCTTTAAAGTGGCATCAAAGGTGGGGACTCATCCATAGTATCTATCCTTTGGGTGGGTATCCCATGGGCTCTGAGGAAGAGCTGCCCCCATCCCACCAGCCTACTTGGGGAAGCTGACCTCCCCCTCCTTGCATATCCTGGCACCTGCCTGGGGGTGGCTCCAGGCCATAAGGGGGAGACCAGCAGAGTGGGAGAAGGAAGGCAGGCCTCCCTGGCCTCCCTGGCCTGCCTGTCTGCTGGCCTCCTAATAAGGTCCTCCCTGTAGCAGGAGGGGGCTGGTGCCCCGGGCTCCTCCTTCTTCACTTTCTGCTGCAGAGGGTCACTGCTGCAGTGTCACCCCTGAGCTGGAGACGGGGACACGTGTGCTGTGCTTGGGGAGGGAGGCAGACTACCGGGTCTAATCCCAAGTCTGCTCAAATGGAAGAGCGCTTGGGTGGGGGAGTGGTACACAGGGCTTCCTGCCAGCAAGCAGGCTGGGTGTTGGGCTTTGGCTATCTGGACCCTACAGAATGACCAGGTCCTCGAGGAGAGGACTCGGGGCTGCCCAGGCGATAGCCCTCAGCTCCTGCTTCCTTTCAACGTCCTGCTAAGGCAGGCAGAGGACTCAAGGAAGAGGAGACTTATTTCCTAATGAGAACATCAGAGACCAGCCCCTCGGAAGTACGTCTTTTGCCAGCAAGCAGAGAGGGCGTCGAAGCTTGTTCGTCAATATTGGCTGAAGGTGGCTGCTGGGAAGAAGACACTGACATGGGTTTGTCTGTAAGATACTCTCAGAGGCACTGAACATGAGCTCTTGGACTCCCAGGGGAAGGGTGGCCCTGGCAGGAGGGAGGCCTGCTTAGCATCCTTTATAGAGATAGTTACAAGGGATTCTGCTCACACGGCTCTCCCTGGTTCTCCTTATCTGCACACCGAATGGAACAGCTCCCCAGTTCAGTGTTCCGCGCATGCTGGACCCACCTGCGCCAGCTCAGAGCTGCTGAGACGGCTGTCCCCGTCGGCATCCAAGTCCGTGAACAGAGATTCCACCAGCAGGCGCTTCTGGGAGGCAGGATCCTGTCTGCTGTCCCTGTCCGGGAGTGGCCGCCGGTGGGCCTGGAGCGCCAGAAGGACATTCTTCAGGCGGCCATAGTCAGCCATGGTGCATGGGTCATCTGGAAGAGATGAGGAGGTCACTGCCTTGAGGCTCCTCCACTGGTGGGGAGAGAATGTTCTCCACCCCGCCGGTGGGGAGTTCTCGGGCGTTTACTGTTGGCAGTGTGGGTGCACCTGAGGAGATGGGGCCTGTCTGTCCGTCTGCCTGATATTTGCTAAACACAGAACACATGCTGTATGTCCACACAGCTGGGAGCAGCCAGTCGGCTTGCCCCGCAGTATTTACTGAGCACCTACTATATGCCAGACCCAGGGCAACTGCCGGGTGCAGCGGGGAGGCTGGTCTGGGGGAATGCATCCCAGAGCTGTGTGGCCCACGGTAGTTTTAGGAAAGCTGGCCCCAGTTCCATTCTGTAATTGCTCGTCTTTGCCTTAATCCCACCTTAAAGGCTGCTTTGGAACACTTGGCCTCAGAGATGAGGGAATTTGAGTTAACAGGACTAATAAGCCCTGCTTAAGTTAATTAGGTATGTTCCCAGAGCTGTATTACTTCAAAATAAACATGTGTACACAATTCTATGACCACAACAAAAAAGGAAGCTTTAAGAAATGAAAACTGAGGCCTGCAGCCTGGGACACTTTGTGTTCTCCCCAGGCGTGTTTGCCCGGCGGCCGCAGAACCACGCGGGGTTTTGGCAAATGCGGCCCATGATGCCCTGTGACATGATGTAGTTGACCTTGCTGCTGATGGGCCAACTGGGGTGAACTCCATCCAGGGCTCAGTACATGGCTCAGTACATGAAGGCCCTCTAGGGCCTTCTCCCTACCCTCCTGGGGGAAGGAGCCTTTTTGGCTCTTGGCTTCACTGAGTCCTGGGGCACGGGCATGGGCTCCTTGCTCCCATCCCACTGAAGGCCCCTGGGCTGCTGGCTGGGGTGGGACTGGTGGGTCTGGGGCTCTTCCCCTACGTTCTAAGACCATTGGAGGGCACCAGGTAATAGCTAAGTGTTGGGGAGTCAAGAGGAAGCAGTGCTGGAGAGCACTGGCCCGAGAGCCTACGGCGTGTGAGTTTGGCTTTGCTGCAGCCTGAACGTGTACCTTGGACATGGTGCCTTGGTGATTTCATCTGTGAGTTGGGGACGACAGGGCCCTCCCCATGGGGTTCTTGCGGGGGTTAAATAAGATACGCACAGAGAGGGCTCTGCGCTGGCTCAGCACCATGTCAGGGCCTGTAAAATCATAGCTACTTTCTCTTTCCTGGTGACCAAAACTGCATTTGCTGAGGAGCAACAAACAAAGAAGCTACTTGGTAGGGAAAGGCTGGTGGGGGAGTCTGTCTGTCTGTCTCCCTTCCTCCCTCCCTCCCTCGACAAGCCTGGGAGGCCCAACCACTTTTTCTTGTGTTTGTGTTTCTAGATTTTCTTCTAATTTGGGGTCAATTGATTCTCGTCAGAAACAGATGTCTGTTACCATTTTCTCCTGCATGTTTATTTAGAAAAAAATCAATTGTTGTGTTCAATATAATCAAATTTATTTGCTCTCTGGGAGTCTCCATGCTGAGAAGAATGGCTCTCCCATAATCCTAACCTGGCTGATATCCCTCTTTGGCCTGGAGGGTTATCCATTCCTGGGAGCTATCAGGGCCACCGATGCGCAAACCCGTTTCTCACGTCCATAGAGGTGCACAGTGTTGAAGACACTGACCTTGTCCCATGATAAACCCACTCCTGCCCCAGGGGAGATGTGGTGGCCAGCTGGCTTTTTCTTCTTCCTTGGGGCCCGGATAAAAGTCATTTTGGGGTAAGGGGAAGAAGAGTTTGTCCCAGTATTTCCCCCAGCCCCCAGCAGAAGCCAGGATGCGATACAGGAGCAGCATGGCTAGGGAGGGAGGTTCCGATGGGAGGGCCCATGGGGACTGTGCAGAGCCGGGCTCCCTGAGGGAGGGGCAGGCTAGTAGGATGGGCAGATGCGTGTCCTTCCTCAGACCAGGACGGGGCACAGATCTCCCGCGAGCGGCCCGCGAGCGGCCCGCAGCCCAGGCAGGGCTCCTACGCTGGCAGACCAGGGAAGGCACTGAGGTGGGTCCATCAGGCAGGCTGCTGTCACCTCTCCAGGCTCTGCTCTGCTCCACAGCTTCCACCCCTACAGTTCCCTGTGAGTTCAGAGGCTCCTAGCTCCATCCCCCCACCACACCCCCGGCACTGCCCAGCACACAGCTCCCGGTTGGGAAGGTATGCACATGTCTAGAGATCAACCTGGAGGAAGAGGGTGGGGAGGGGCCAGCTCTCTGGGCCCCTGGCCTTACCCCCCTGCCAAGGCCCACACCCGCTGTGCTTTTGCCAGCATTTACTTTCAGATCTGTGCCTGGTGCCGGTGGCACATTGGGACACAACCCACGGAGCTTCCCGTCCTGGACGTCAGAGGTGCCCCCAGAGGGGCAGCTCAGGAGGCTGCGCTGGAGGCAGCCTCCCTTGGGGAGGGCTTCCAGCATAAGCCCCGAAGGATGAAGGATAGGGCGGGAAGACCACGCAGCAGGGAGAACACCTGCAGAAGCAAGCAGCGTAGTGGCTGGAGAAAGCTGGTGTGGAGGGGGAATGAGACAAGGCTGGAGGGAATGGTGGGGTAAGGTGGGATGCCAGGTACTTCCTTTGTCCCTTTGTCCTTACTGAAGGCCCTCACCATGACTGGAGTGCCTGGAGATGAACCAGGGGGCTCCTGGAAGGGAATCCTAAATCCTTCTTTGTCCCAGAAGCAGTTGCACGTTCCATTAATCTCAGCCTCAAATAATGAAGCCATTGGCCAGGGTTCCTTAGGTCCTCTAGTGTCCCTACGGCTCTGGGGAGCCACGAACACCGGAGGGAAGATATCCAATGGTGGCATTTCTGTACCCACGGAGTTGCCTATTTTAGTCGAAGTCCCAACCCTCTCACTGGGACACCCTTTGATGCTTCTAGCTCCACCAAGGATGGTCCTCTGGCAAGCTCTCCCCACCTGAGGCAGGCCTTGGTTTCCAGGGTGCAGAGCCGCCTAGCAAGGCCCCTATGAGTGACAGCTTACCAAGTTCCAGTTTGTTTTTTCCTTCCCGTCCCCTGGTGTCACCATGGGAGCAGATGGGAGGGGCTCCTCGAGGGGGAACCATGGGCATTTGTGGATCTGCTAGGTCTGGCCTTCAGCTAAAGTCTGTCCGTGCTGCTGCCAGTTGGAAACAGTTGTCTTATAGAAAGAAATATGTGTCCATCAAAGAATGTTTGGAAAGCACAGATGAATATAAAGAAAGAAAAGTCCTCCCAGTGCTTGGCATGGGCCGGAGCAGAGCCCTCTGCGCCAGGGATGCTGAGCCCCTGGCTGGCCCTCATCTGCCTCACAGGGCCTGAGGCCTGGCCCAGGCAACCTCTGCTTTCTGATCTTCCTCCTTCCCTTACTCAGCTTGGACAAGAGAGTGTCAATACTCCAGGGTTGGGTTCTTATCTTTAGCCGGGTCACCCCTGACCCCCACCCAGCAAGCCCACACAGGGCATGTGAAGAGGTGGGCATGTGGAAGGACAGACCAGCCACCAGAGCATGCTCCTGCCCATGGCTCGGCGTTCACGCCCCCTCCATCTGGAATGCTCTTCACCCAAATCTCTAAGGGTCTTACCCTTCACTCTCCTGGCCCCTGATGAGACATCACTGCTTCTAGCATCTCTGCCCCTATTTGGGGTGGGCCTGGGTCCCAGGGGGTGAGAGGGATCACCTGTCTCTGAAGTAAGGCAGAGCCCAGGCTTTATCTTTGGCCCTCTAGACCCTCGGCCCTTTGGAAGGAAGGTCCCTGGAGGGGGCACGGCAGAGGCCTGAGGACCCCAACCCTCTCCCAAGGTCCCTGTGTTTGCTGACTGTGATGATGGTGAGAATCGCAAAGGCCAGTCCTTCCTGGGAGCCCTGCATGAGGGCCGGTTCCTGCTGCCTGTGCAGGTCAGCCTGCAGTACAATTCAACTTCCCCACTAACCGATCCACAGCTCCTAGGACTTCCGGAGAGAACTCTGGAGAGCAGGATGCTTGCACGCAATGTTGGGGTCTGGGCCTGAGCCAGCTCAGCAGGGGCTGCCGAGCAGGGTTCCTGCTCAGCAGAGCTGGGATGTGGAGGGGACCTGTTGTATGCACGAGTGGGATGGACACAGTTTGCCCACAGACATTTCTCTCCATATGCTGGGAAAGTCACTTAAATGTTTCCTCTTAGTCTTGGTGGTTTCCAGGTAAAGAGAGGTTTGTGTCACCAATAAGGGTGGCCTTGGCTGGGTCAAAGACCATCATGAGGCTTGGAGAGTTCCAGGGAGGTCTCCTCCTCTAGACCCATAAGCTCACTGAGCTCTGACCACAGCCCAGGCACACCTGTCTTGGGGCCTTCTCGCAGACTTTCTCCCCCCACCTTCTTTCTGCTTTCTTTGGGGCCCAGCTCAGCCTCCTCTGTGGGGAAGCCTTGCTCCTCCCCTTGCGCACACAGGACGGCCTCCCTACCTCCGGCTCTCTACTCTCAGCTCAGTGCGGATCGCCTTTTGTGAGGCCTGTCCTCTTAGGTTGGGATCTGGGCTCCTGCAGAGCAGCCCATGGGGCAAGGACCTAGACTGAGTAGTATGCTTAGAGATGACCCTAAGAAATGCATGGAGGAAGAGGGAAATGAAATCAGAGAGGGGGAAAGTCAACAAGGGGTGGGATGATGACACTGTGGGCAGCTAGAGCTTGGTGCCATGAAACCTTCAAGAGACTGTGTCCAACAGGCCTCCGAGCCGCTCCACTCAGGTGTGAGGGTGCGGGGCACTCTTCTGCCAATATCCGTTCCTTGCTGGCCAAGGATTGCTTCAGGCGCACTACCCAGCAACCCATCCAGTGCTTCTGAACTCCCCACATGAGGACTGAGCACACTCCTGAGGCTTGCAGGGCCCTGAGGATGAAGATGTGGGGATCTGAGGTTGGATGCTGTCGGTCAGGGTCATGGGTAGTTGTCCCCCAAAGCCACACGCAACCTCGGGGGTTGGCTGAGGGAATCTGGATGGGGTGTTAGCATCTGTCATATCCCCCCCACGGCCCTGCAGGTTCCAGGCAGGCAGGACTGGACCGGACAGTCACACATGCAGCACTAAGCTGTGAAATGCTTGTTGAGTGAGTTAATCAGGGAATATGGGTGACAACTGAGTCTTAATGGCTTCAGGACAGACTGTCTCATAAGGAAGCCAGGACGACGGGACCACCCTGTAACAACCTTGCATGTGACTTCATCATAGGCTGCTGATGCCAACCCCATCAATGATGGTCATCACAAGGCTGGACAGAGCATAGGATGGGAAGTCAGGAGACCATCTGGTTCTGCCTCGGCTAGCTATGAGACCCAAGGAAAGGTGTTCATTCCCCACCCTTCCCATGTCCACTTGCTCCCACAGAATGGGGGCAGTAACAATCTCTCACTATTATCCATGGTCATGCCGTGAAAGAAAACGTTAAAGGACTCTGCAAAGCCCATGTAGTCAGCCAGGCCTGAGGGGTTCTTGGGATGAGGCAGGCCTGACGTCACAGGGGAGCTGGGGCAAGGCTCATTTGTTACTAACCCCTTCATCAATGTCCAGGGCCTGGCACAGGTAGCCACTGACAGAAGATTTCTTCCCCTCTTTCCTACCACCCACAGACACTCCTGCTCTGGGGCCCCTCGGGGAGGGAAGCTTATGTCCTGGTCAGCCTGACAGAGATGAGCAGCCCGAGGCCAGCCACTTTCCTGCCAGCCCAGGGGCCCTCTTTGTGTTGTGGCCACTGGGGCGGCCCTGAGCCCTGGCCCCAGGCTTCCTGCCAGTTCAGGTGTGGGGGGCTCCTCCTGCTCCTGGACCAGGCCTGCTTTGGCTGATAAAATATTGATCAGCCTGCTGAGGAGCCCAGAGTGTGATCCTATTTTCATGTCAGAACTTGGTAATGAACTACATTTATCAAGCCCATTCTCCATGAGAAAGGTCAGCCACAGATCTAGCTAAGTTGTTATGACACCTCATTAATCTAGTTCCTTCAATAATTGTCCCTCTGTGAAGATTCTAATGTTCTCCCATTCCAGCCACACTCCCTCCCCACCGAGGGAGATTATTATAGCTGGAGCACGGGCACATCCGCATTTAATTTTTTGAGCAAAGAGAGATAGGAAGCAGGTAGCATCCTCTGGAATTAAATGTCCATCAAAGGAACACTTTTCTAGTGCAGAACAAAGGGAAACAAGGGAGACATTGTGAATATTCCATTAGCCACCCATGCCCCTGCTGGCCGGGCCCTCAAAGGGACCATCGTCACTATGAGGCAGGTGAAGCTTTCCCTTCCAAGTGTGGGTAGTGCTGGGGGCTCCAAAGACTCAAGGGAAGCGGGTCTGCGAGATGTGGGCTGGAGGCGGGGGGAGACACCACCCAGGCAGCAGGGAGCTCAGATTCTAATGAACCGTGAGGGACAGGCCGTGTGGCCAAGGCCCCCGAGGGAAGCCTGTCCTAGACATAGGAGGCACCTGCAGGCAGGTGAGGGTGTGGGCTGGAGACACCTGGCACCAGGGAGGAGGGGAGAGTGGTGAGGGCGATGATGAGAGCCTTGGCTGCCTCTCTTCTTCCCTCACCCCCCATCATTCCTTCACCAAATCCTTTGGCCTCTTTCCCCAACATGCCGCCCTGTGTGAAGAGCTTCCCCGTGTGCTGCCCCCATTTCTCTATTGCTACACTCTGTCCAGCCTCACTCTCCGTTCCTATCCATTCACGGCTGACTGTTAGGCTGCCCGGCGGGAGTGGAAGCCTCTCAAGGCCAGGGTCTTGCCCTAACGCAGCGCGTGCCCAGCACCCAGCCCCAGCACCTGCATGCAGAAGGTGCTCACAGAATGCCTGTTGCATGGACGACCATGGAACCCTGGGTAGATGGGCAGAGCCAGTGGGGTTAGAAAACGGCGGCAGCCCTGCCCAGAGGAGAGGACAATCTTAGCCCCCTTAGCCAGAGTGACTGAGGCCTGGAACTCTGGGGGGTGGAGGGGCTGGAGCCCGTGTCATCTGTCCCCCTAGCGCCTATGGGAGGGGGTGAAGGGCAGCTCCAGCAGTGGTACATGAAGCCATGCTCATTGGCGTCCAACATCCAAACTGCCCTGCCCTAGCCAGGGGGTGTGGACCCTCTCTCGTCCACTGGCGTGCCCCCACACCTGCCAGCCGCAGTGGTGGCCCCACAGAATGAAGTCTGGCATGGCCAGGCTGGCAGTGGGGAGCCACAGGGGACTGGTGCCCTGCCGGACATGAGGGTGCACAGAGGTGGCCCCTCCGAGTCACCTCGGGGTAGGGGGACACACCCAACTCCCTCTGGAGCCGGAGCGGGGGCTAATGTACGTTTCTGCATCCTTATCCTGACTTTGCCGGTCAGGATGGGCCCGTACAGTGTTGTGAAGAAGCCCAGTGGGTAGGTGGGGGGAACCCATGCCTGGAATAGCAGCTCAGACAGGGAGGTTTGTGGGAGAATTTTGCCACGGCACAGCTTGGGGAAAGGTCCAATGCCATCCTAGGGTTCTGGTCAGTAAGCAAGCACAGAGCTGACGCTGGGGCCCCGCTGTGCTTTCTTCTCAGGTGGCTTGTTGGGGGGGGTCTCGGTGTGGGGGATCCAAGGCTACTGTGAAGACCACACCCCTTGAGGGCTGTCCCTCACTGGGGCAGCCCTGCACTTCAGGAGTCCCCTATAAAGCCCAAGTTTTACTGGACAGGGGAGCTCAGGACAGATGACTTGACATGAAGGAACTACTCTGCCACTAAACCAGCAATCCTTTCGGGGATGGGTGTGGCCTAAGGGACAGGGAGATGGGAAGGAAGGGAGTGCTGGGGAGAGGGCCATGGACTGTGCTCAGGGACACCAGCGTGTGGGCTGTGGCCTCTCCCTGCCTGAACCACACCCAGGCCGTTCCTTCACCAAGTGCATGGTGGTCAGTCATACCCTCGAGCCACCCTCACTGGATGCTAGCCCTTCCTGGACCTGGCAGGGTGGCCTGGCCCCTAGGCCTGGATCCTGAGACCCTCATGTGGGAACCCCCAGAGGGGCCCAAGGGAGAGACTGGACGTGCCTGTAACTTTGCTGTTGCATCTGCTCACGGGCAGACCGTCCCCCGACCTCACCCATTGGCAGCCCTACTTCCCACACTGTCCCCAGCCTGCCTGCTAAGTAATGTCACTGACACACAACAAAGCTGCAACCACCAAAGCTAAAACTTGACTTCGTCGTCTGGCAGCAACATCACAGCTGAGCATGGCTGTGGTACATGTGTCTCGGTGGCGATGTGTCATTTTGAGATCTATTTTGAAATCACTAAGCTGTGCAAAGAGCAAGAAGCATTTTACTCCCAGATCTAATTTATGAGCCACCATAACTTTACTGGAGTTTAGCGTAAGAGGAACAGATGTTTAAGTCGATGTAAATTCATGAACATTAACTATCTCTCTGCTGCCATTTCTGAGAAAATTCAATTAACAATAAATGCCAAAACCAATGGGTTTATCTTGAAGATAGTCTTTCGCTAAAACAATGTATATTGCTTTTGGTGCTGACCAAGCCACAGAGTTCTGAAAATTCTAGGAGAGAGTGAAGCATCCATGATGCAGTCTCTTCACAAGCTCAACAAGAACAGGTGCGCCCTCAGTCACACCACCTGGTGACCGTGTGCTGGTAGATCCTGGGGCCTGTAACTGCTGAGCCGATGGGCCACCCTCAGCCACGTTCAAGCACCTTGGGGAGGTCCTCCCACTGTCATCTAAGCTACAGCTACTGGCTACTCCCCTACCCTCCAGAAGCGGGTCCACAGACTTTGCTCCCAGGCACCCCCTTCCTGAAAGGCCCTTTCTCTAAAGCTGACCTTTCCGCCAAAGCTCACCTTTAAGGAAGCTGTGTTTGTTGGCTCCACACCCCGCCCCACACTCTCATCTTGACCTTGTCCCCAGCCTGTCTCTTCCTTAGATCGCATTCCAGTGCTTCTGTGTCTGCCGAGTGGAGGTCTTCACTCTCTCTGAGAACCAGGCCACAGCCCCCTGTGGTGGGCATGGGCACTGGTCAGGAGGCACTGGTAAGCTGCTGCTTGCCCACCGTTCAGAGGTGCTTCACTGGCTGCCTGTCCCTGCTGTCCCGCCAAGCTCCACCCGGGGCCCCTCCTCACCCATGAGTCCCAATGTCAGAACAAGCAATAGGCTCCCCACACTCATTAGGAGCCCCTCATCCTTTCAGGTCCCAAGGGCTGGCTACCTCATCTGCCAGTGTCCTCTGTTCTTTTCCCTGGGTCCCCAGGAGTCTTCCCAGCAGCATCAGAGCCCACTGCAAAGGGCCCACTTTGGGTCCACAGATAGAGGAAGACCAAGACTCTACAAGGCCTTCGGCCCTGCCTGGGCCCAACCTACCCAGCACACAGACCACGTGGCTCCTTCCACGGCTGCCGTGGCCACGCCGGCTGGGCCAGTGCATGGGGAGGCATGTGGCTCCACGCAGGCCTGGCCAGGCGGACACAGCCTCATCTCAATGTTCACCTCGGTATCAGGTAATTGAAATTAATAAAGCCACCCAGACCCCCGTGAGATGAATAGTACATCTGCTCATGAGTGCTCAGTTGGGGTCACCGTGCAATCTGCTACCTGACATTTACAATCCTCCTTCTACTCCTATTAGAAAAAGCAAAGTTGGTGGGATTCCTGGGAGGGGGATCCACAGACACTTTTTATGGTTGACTGGCGCATCTATCGGGTGGCCCCAGAGTGAAAGAGTAATGTTTGAAAACTTGAATAAAGGTGAAAGCCCTTCTGGCATGAAGAGCCTGAGTTTGTACTCCTGTGTTAGTGGGAAACCCAGAGGCAACTAGGGACTTAACAAGTCCCGGACTCCTTTTGGAAGGAGAACACGGACTCCCTGCAGACTCTGGCTCTCCCACAGCCCTGTCCCAAGCTCGGTGCCTGTGCCCTCCCACCCCACCTGTCACATGCACCAAGAGGAGGAGCAGGAGTGCGGGATGAGGGGACAGCTACCAGCAACCAGGTGGAGAGCTGCAGCCCACAGTGGAGGAGAGTGTAGGGACCCACCCCTGCCCTCCACCATTCCATTCATTTTGTTCCTGAGACTCCATCCCCCCAAACATCTAACCCAAGGGTCCTGCTATTGAGATGGTGAAACTGTAGCATTTGGGAGTTTAGTGGTGTCCAGGAATGTCACTGCTTTGAGCTCTGAGCTGCTGTGGTCTTTGAGTGGTGAGGGAGCTGAGGGGGACCGCAGCCCAAGACGCGGCAGGGCCTGTGGCAGTCTCCGGCTCACCGACTGGCCAGGACTGGGCTGTAGGCCGCAGAGTTAGCACTTTGCTCTCCTGTGGCCTCAGGCCCCATGCGGGGAGCTCACTAAGACACTTCTGGAGGGCCAGTGATCTCCCTAGGAGGCATGTCCCCAGGAGATCCTCCCTGGGAGGATCTCGGTTCTCACAAAGACTGGGGAGCCTTGGTGGCCCTTAATGAGCGGGACCAGGGACCCTGGGAGCCTGCCATTGTAGCATCTCATGCACGTTTTCGAATGTCCCAGTGGACACTCACTGAAGTGAGGCCGCATAACTGCTCTCTGAGCCGGCAGTCTAACACGACATTAGCGACAGAGTATTTTGCCCCCCGGGGTCTGGTGAGGATTTTCCAAAGAGATACCATGTTGTGTATTGTAAATGTTGTTTACAACCTTATCAAGAGCGGTTCCCCATTTTGGAGCCTCACATCTCCAAAAGCAGCATCACGCAAGTACTCCAAACGTCAACATGACATGCCCATCCCAGGCTCCCTCTGCAGAGGCTGTGCTCACAGAATCCCATAGCAAGTGCTGACATCTGATGACTTGGGAGTCAGTATAAGAACCTGGTGTCTAGACATGTAGATACCGAAAAGCATGTCTTATTCCTACCACCTTTCCTTCTTTTTTTTAAAGAGGTTGAGAGAGAGCATGTGCGAGCGTGGGAGGGGGAGGAAGAGGGAGAGGGAGAGAGAATCTTAAGTAGGCTCCCCTTGTGCCAGACATGGGGCTCAACCTCCTGACCCTGAGATCATGACCTGCACCAAAATCAAGAGTCAAAAAGTTACCTGACTGAGCCACCCAGGTGCCCTCTACTGCTTTTCTTATATTTCTCCTTTATATCCCAGTTTGAATAAGACACATACTCATTTCAAGATGATACAGGGGCTCTGTAAAATATTTGCAATGAAAAGGTGGCTTTGGGTCTGACAGGGTTAAAGAAAAGTAATCTATGTGAATAGCTAGAATCTGTGGTCTTCTTTTTAACCAGCTTTTTTTCCCCCCATCATGATGAAATATATATAATGTAAAATTTACTAACTTTACAATTTTTAAGTATTCTGTTCAGTGGCATTAAATATATTCACAATTTTGTGTGACTACCAACCTCATCCATCTCCATAATCCTTTCCATCTTGTAAAATTGAAACTCTGTACCCACGAGAAAAGAGACCCCATTCCCGCCTTCCCCAGCTGCTGGCCATCCCCATTCTACTTCCTGTCTCTGTGAGTTTGACGACTGAGGTTATCTCATGCCAGTGGAATCATGCAGTACCTGTCTTTTTGTCAGTGGCTTATTTCACTTAGCATGGAATCTTCAAGGCTCATCCATGTGGTTGCATGTCAGAATTCCCTTCTTCTGTAAGCCTGAATAATATCCAGTCTAAGCGTAGACCACACTTTGCTTATCCATTCATCAGTCGATAGACACGGAGTTGCTCTCAGGTTTTAGCTATGATGAGTAGCAGTGCTGTAAACATGCCTGTATTAAATATCTCTTCAAGACCCTGCTTTCAGTTCTTTGGGGTATATATCTAGAAGTAGAAGTGCTGGGTCATATGGCAATTCTTTTTTTTTTTTTTTTTTTAGGGTTTTATTTATTTCGGAGAGAGAGAGAGAATGAGTGGGATGATGGACAGAGGAAGAGGGAGAAGCAGGCTCCCCGCTGAGCAGGGAGCCAGATTCAGGACTCAATCCCAGGACCCTAAGATCATGACCTGAGCTGAAGGCTGATGCTTAACCGACTGAGCCACCCAGGCGCCCTTATTTTTAAATTTTTTTAAAGATTTATTTATTTGAGAGCAAGAGAGCATGTGCGCATGAGTGGGGGAGGGGCAGAAGGCGAGGGAGAGAAACTCCAGCAGACTCCCTGCTGAGCGCAGAGGCCCACACAGCGCTCCATCTCATGACCCATGAGATCATGACCTGAGCCGAAATCACGAGTTGGATGCTTAACCGACTGAGTTCGGTGCCTCAGTCTTAATTTTTTTTTTTTTTTTGAGGAACCACCATACTGTTCGCCAATGTGGCTGAGCCATCTTCTATTTTCACCAATAGTGCACAAAGATTCCAAATTTTCCACAGCCTTGTCAACATGTATTTTCTGTTTTTTTGGTTTTTTTTGATAAGGGCCCTCCCAGTGCAGGGTAGGGTGGTGGTCTTACCACTTTTGACACTCCCTAGTCCTGAGATTGTTAAGAAAGGGGGAAGAGCGTGGCCCTGTAGGTGCACAATGTGCATGTGCATACCTGCGTATAGCCCCAGCCTGTGGAGGCCAAGTGCAGGGACGTAGAGAGCACAGAGCCACACCCCTGGGCCATGGAGCCTGCCTGGCAGTGGACAGCAGCCGCATCTTGGCACACACCCCACTGAGGACAGAAGCCTCCTGCAGGCACCATGGGGGCAAGGGCCAGGACCCACTTCCCTCTTGCCTCCCTGCAGAAAGATCCCCTTTCTGCAGATCTGGGCTGTCTTCTGAATCTCTTCTTCCAGAATGGCTCTGCGGAGGGCATGAGCACTCTGGGCCAGCAGGAGAGGAGGCTGGGGCCGGGGAGGATTCAGAGCCCCTATCTTGTATGCCTGGCGTGGCCTGTGGTGTTTTTCTCACCATGGTATTGTCTCAGAGGTGTTTGCTCAGACACAGCAATCTTCAGCTTTCGAGCTGAGCCAAAGAGCCACTTGGTTTTAGAGGCAACAAGTACAGATGCTCCCCGCTCCGAATGAGAGGTGTGTGGACTGCAAATCAGTGCCCCTGAGCAATGGTCTCCAGGAGAGAATTGCTCATATGTTAACACACGCCACATTCCTACCTGCAGAAGCTTTGCTGGGCTCATGGGGACACTGACTTGAGAAGGAAAGGTATTACAGGGAAACGGCCTGAGAACAGCCTCAGAACACAGGGTGTGCTCTAAGCCAGGGATTCATGCCTTGACATGGGCTTGGTGGGAAATGGCATCGCAGAGAAGAATGACCTGAACAGATTTTGAGACCTGAAATGACTCGGAGAAGTTTTGGAGGTTTGATGATTTATCTGAACCCCTCAGACTTGTATGACTGACAGTAAATCCCAGGTCAACACGAATCAAAACAAAACTCCACAACAGCTCTGAAGGAAAGCCGTGGTCTTTGAGGGAGAGGCTGGGAAGATTTCCAGCGCTTGAGCTGTTGGGAGGCGAGTGGAAGGTTCCCCGCATCTGCACTGCTGTTCTGGGGATTAGCCACACTGCGAATGCATCACAATTGGGGCGCTCCCTGTGGAGGGAACAGGGGGGACTCATCTCTGTGGAAGCCCGCCCGGTGGGCTGTGTCTGAGCTGATCAGCAGGCCGCGGCGGCCGTGGTTCCATATCCGGAACCCAGAGCCTGGCCATGCAAGGAGCCAGGGGCCGCCAGGGAAGGGTGGGCAGGGGCTCTGAGTGGGCGAGCAGGATGTGGCTCCTCCGAAGGCCGCTCCTCCTGCAGCAAACAGAGCTATTCCTGCCACAGCTCAGCCCCCAGCTGGCTGCTCTGTTCCCTCCCCTGCAGCGGGGGCAGCAGCCTGATGGGATGCCGGAGAGGGGCTCTCATCAGATGCACACGTGGGGAGATGCTTGCCTTTCCCTGTCCTTGTTCTTAACTTCTCAGATGCCAAGAATGGCCTTGGTATTGCCTTGTGTGGCACTAAAATGGATTCAGGAGCTTGAAGAGGGCTCAGGACCCGCTGGAGATGGGAGTGTCAGTGACCCTACAGGTCTCTCTCAAGGAGAACATGTACCACTCAGAGCACCCCCAGGGCAGACAGGTGGGGCCAGTGGTCCTCATCTTGAGGCTCTCAGCCCTGAGACCCGAGCCAGGCTGCCACCTGCCTGGCATTTTGTGTGGATGCTCTTTGGGGCCTTTGCTGTTCCCGCTCCCATTCCCCTCCACTCCTCCACGTGTGCAAGGAGACCCCACGAGCCATAATCATGGAGAGAACAGGCTGCTCTGTAGCAGGAGGAGAGGGGGAATCAGTGCCCCAATGTGAGGGGCTCTTCCCACCAGCTGTCTAGGCTCAGGAGCCCAGGGTTTGGGCTGACCCTCTCACCCTGTGCCTGGAAAAACAGGGCTCCACAAAGATGGGGATTTCTAGAGACTCCAAATAAGAGGAGTGACCGGCAACCACTTTCCACGGCCAGTGTCCCTTCAGAGGGCCAGAGCCGCACTCAGTGAGGGCATTTCCATGTGCCCCAGAGGGGTCAGATGGAGGGTGGTGTCTGAGCATGATAGGAAAGAAAATCTAGAAAGATCCTCATTGTAGGGTGCTCTTCAGGGCCCTCAGAGACAGAGCACCAGAGAACAGCTGTTCCTGGGGAGGGCGGAGCGGCTGGACCCCAGCCTGAGCTCAAGGGGCCTTCAGGGCCCCCTGGTTGGCCTCTGGGGCAAAAAGGGGCCTGAGGGCCAACAGAGCTCTATTTTCTATGCCACTAATAATTTTTACCACTCCCATTTGGAAGTTTCTTCTCCTTTCAGCATAGCGTCTAGAATGGTCCAAGTTCCAAGCTGACATGGCAACCATACTCTTCAACTCTTAGGGAGTTGCTTTCCATTGCAAGGGCTGTGCTTGCATGACAGTCGGCCCGTGTCTTCCACGTGGATGGGGTCATTTTCTTCCGCAATCACTTGGAGCTTTTCTGAACCCTCTGGCCTCCTCTCTCTTCCGTGGTGTTCCCCCCCGCCCCCGCTTCCTGGGGCCTCCTCCAAGTGACACTGTTGGCTTTAGCCACCTCCCTGATTTGTCACGTCCTCTCCTCTTCAAACAGGCAACCTGAGCGGCAGTTACATTTGTGTGGGGATGTGAATGGGGCAGGAGGGTGGTGCTTCTTGGTGCCCTAGCTGGCTGCAAGATATGTTCTCTCCGAAAATTCGTTGAACTATACACTTAGGATTTATTCATTTTCTCTCTGTGTTATACTTGAATAAATGCTTATTCATTTATTTAGAGCCTGAGCGAGGAGGGGGAGAGGGAGAGAATCTCAAGCAGACTCTGTGCTCAGAGTAGAATCTGATGTGGGGCTTGATCTCATGGCCCTGAGATCATGACTTGAGCAGAAGTGAAGAGTCAGATGCTTAACCCACTGAGCTATCCAGGCACCCCAATAACATGCTTATGTACCAGAGGCAATCTGGAATCCTCAACAACTGAAAGTTATCTGTTGCTTTGGGTAGGAGCTTTGTCCTTGGCGAGGCCCAGGTTAGCATCCACGGAGGAGGGAGTGGCGTGGCTGGGAGTGGTTCACAGGAGAGGGTCACCGATGTGGAGCAGCAGTCGCTTCTCTGGTCTCTCTGGTTAATAAGTCATCCTGGACTGGGCATCCCTTTGGCTGGGCCCCATGTTGTCCATCTTCCCTGGAGCTGTTGCTTCTTAGCTCAGGCCTGGTTCTCTGGGGAGGAGGATGGGTGTAGGGCGGGCTTTGCTGAGCAGCCTTAGGGGAAGGAATGGAAGAAGCTGAGGGTCAGGAGGTCCCCACTGCCCTGGGGCATCCTCCATGGCCCCACGCTGAGCTCCCAAGATGTATCTGGTGTACGCTCACCCCACAGCTAAGGTACCCTGGCAGGCTCTGTGGGTGTGGCTCAGAAAGGCCCTCCCATAGAACACTGCTCCACGTCACAGGCCTGGCTGGGTGTTGGTGGCCCTTGGAGAGGAGGTATTGGTGTGGAGGCGGCTGCCCAGGTGCTCTGTTCTTGGTGCGGGTTTGCCATGGGCCCAGGCACCAGAGGAGTCCTCCTTGGAGCCCTAAGGGATCAGGGCCAGTTAGTAAGGCCTGAGGAGCCTCTCACAGACCATGCCCTGGCCTGTTCTGCCCCAGTCTGCCCCCTCTGGGCTCCTAAGTTTGTGAGGACTGAATTGAGGGTTCAGGCCCAGGTGCAACTCAACCTCCACAGCCCTGGCTGTTTGGCTTATGTGATGCAGAAATGGGCATCGGTGGTCACCTGCTCAGAGGGGACAGGATGGACCCTTGTGCAGCCACACCTCAGTCCTGTGACGTCTGGGCAGTCAAGCTCATTGGCAGGGTTGGGCCTGCAGGCCTTGCAGCCAGTCCCCTCCTTCTGAAGCACTCTCCTGGGCAGTGTCCTCACTACCCTTCTGGGCACAGCTCAGTTCACCACTCCTAGAAAGCTAGCCCCTTTGCTGTGGCAATCAGGATCTAGACCTCGAACTTGATTTTCAGCATTAACTGCCCTCTGGTGCTAAGTTGCTTTCCAGCATGTGATGCACAGCCACAAAATAGCTGAGGCCTGCTATGTCAGAGCAGGGATGTCAGGGACAGGGAGCATGGGCACCCTTCCTGCAGTTACCATCTCCACCACACCCATGCCCAGACTCAGGCTTGCCGGCTGGGGACAGACTCGTTGATCCTAGGCAACGTGACTTTCAGATAATTCACACTGAAGGAGCAGAAGGCACTTTACTCCACAGCAGGAGATAATTTATAACTCGTCTGAACACCTGGATTGGCAGAGACAGTGACTCTGGAGCTCACCCTGCTCTGTGAACTCATGAACACGTGAATTACCACCAGGCTTAGCGTAACTGTAGATCTCAGGATGAACACATTCCACAGAGGCACAGGGCAAAGAACTCTGAACCCTAGCCACTTGCTGGCAGCCCCCATTATCTGGAGGCTCCAGAAAGCCCAATTCCATCTTCTCCAGAAAGCCCAATTCCATCTTCTCCAGCAAGATGGGCTATCCAGCTGGGGAAGGAGATGGGGACGGGAGGAGTGGCGAATAAGCGCAGCCAGCCTTGAGCAGTCCTGAGATACTGTCCCCACTCACTCAGCAGAGATGTCCTGACACCCCATTTCACTTGGGGTGTAGGTGCACTGAGTCCGGGACCAGGCATCGGGGCAGCGGGGATAAGGCACAGGCCCTGCTCTCCAGGAGGTTGGGCCCCAGGACGTGGAAAGATGAGCACTGGTGGCCAGCCATGTCCTTCAGCCTTGCAGCTGGGGCGGGCTTGCACTCAGGGAGGTGCTGGGTGGGGGGGGGGTGGAGCTACAGACACATCCTCCCCAGTAAAGTCCAATAAGGCCCAGTAAGGCCCCGTAAGGCTCTCAGCCTGCCCTCACCCGAATGTGAGGCTGGGATGGGCAGGCCGGTAGCCACCTTTGGACCAGCCGTGCACTCTTACCAAGCCAACTGTTGTGGGAAATCGTGCTTGCATTCTTAGGTGGGGGCTTGGCCCGTGAACCCTAGGACAGGGCCAAATTTACACTTCCCAACTAAGAAGTGGGCTGTCAAGAATCCTCTGTAACTAATGTGTGCATGCACTTGGCCTTGTTTTTCAAGGAGAGGAGCAAAAAGTGGCGGCAGGCGTTTTTTGCTTTTTTAGCTGGGGCACATTCAAGCTGCATCCAAGCCCACAGTGAATTCAACGAGTGGGTCTGGATCCACTTATCAGGATCCAATCTTCCTGAGCAGACGGCCATGATTATAGCTTTTAAATGGCTCAGAAGAACTAATGGATCACAGAAAATAGCATGGGACTGAAAGCAAATATACAGTGAGGGGGTCTGCTGGGCAGGAAGTGGGGCCGCTGCATGGGAACACCACCGTCACACCGCCGTCACCCCTCCTGCCTTAGGAGACTCTTCTCCCAGCTCGAGTCTCCAGGTTTTAGGCTGCGTGTTACAGCTGAGATCGAACGCCTCTCGGAGCTTTAAATACGCACCACATGCTGAAGGACCATCATCCCGTTCATCAGAAAGCAAACCTGAGAGCTGGAGAGGTGTCCTTTTCTAGATCGGCTAGATCGGTGGATTTGACTTTTAAGTGGGGGATAAGAGTTGAAGAAATGGAGATCCCACTACAAGTCACTCACGTGTGTGTGGCCCTAGAGAGTGTTGGGTGGTCAGAGCGCGTGTGGTGGGTGTCTGGCAGGGGAATTCAGAGGGTGTCTGTGTCGCAGGTTGTGTGTGAGGGTGAGACAGAATCCCTGGGCTTGTCTGCCTCCTGGGTCACCCATGGGGAGACGTCAGGTTGACAGGTGAGCTTGGGAAGGATCCCGGCTGAATGAAGCCTGGGACTGTTGGCCCTGCCTGACGCAGGCATTGCGTGATGAGAGCTGGGTGAGCCAGCCCGCCCCACAATGTGCACTCTGAAAACTGCCAACGCCCAGGAATGGGGCCACTGGGGTCACTCACTGGCTCTGTCCCAGTGGGTGCCCCATCGCACTGATTCTGGAGGCCCAGGTGGGGTGTGCCAGCCTAGTGAAGCCAGGGCCCTCTGGGGAGTGGCTCCTGTGGGTGGGACACGAGCATGGTCCCCTGGATGGCCTCTTTGCCATGCCTCATCTTCCCACCCTGGTATCCACAGGGACTGTCATAGCTCCTCGTTGACAAGGGTACTGGATGTTCCTCCTGCCAGTGCCTTTCTGGCTTTCAGAGGGTCAGGTTCTTTGGTTAAAGGGGAGACAATCATGGGGAGGAGCAGGGGAAGACCAGAGAGGTGTCCATGCACTGCCCAGGCCAGACCTTCTGCTAAGCTCCAGACCTCCCTCCCCTTCCTGGCCTGACATCTTCCCATGGTCCCACGGAACCTGGACTCAACATGGTCAACGCATAACTTGCCAGCAAGACTGCATCTCCTTTTACACCCCGACACAGCTGTTTTTGCCTGTGCAAACCACACGTCAGACACCACCCCTGAAATCCCACTCATCCCTGGCCAGTCAGTCGTGGCTCAGGTTATTTCTGCATCTTGAGTCTTTCCTACCACCTCTGTTCCAGCTCAAGGAAACCCACAACACTGCTTGGATGGCCACTCTACCCTGGCTAGTGCTCAGACTCCAGTCGTGTCCCCCCCAATCTCCCTCTACTCAGTAGCTGGAGGGATCTCTGGGGGAGCCCAATTGCCTCAGGGCAAAGTCCCTTCGGCCTACAGCTGTCCGGCCTCACGTGGCCCCTCCCAGCTCACACACCTGAGCCACATCTCGAACTGGCCCAGGATCACCTCTGGGCCATGGCACCTCAGCCCTCCTTCGCCCCACTTGGCAAATTCCTAACCATGTCTGCATCTTGGCTGGCACATCGCCTGCCTGCCTGTCACCTTCCTGCAGCTCCCAGCTGGGTTCACACGTGTCTGTGTCCCGGAGCGCCTCGCGCAAGCCCTGCACAGTGTTTCTCATCTCCGCTGCTTCTGCTTGTCCACTTTGCCCTTCCTGTCAGAGCCCCAGAGCCAGGGGGCACCGTAGCAAGTGATTAGCGCACAGCAAGCACACGACAAATAAATGAAGGAATGCCAAAAGTTCCACATGGAACGTTCGTCTACCATGGCTCCTAGTGAGACATATGTGTTTCCCTCTGCCCCGAGCCCAGGAAGCCAGAGAACAACCTCTGGGTTAACTGAACACAGATACTCCATGCTCACAGGACTGCCTTCTGCCTCCAGCTGGAACCTTCCGTAGCCAATCCCAACTCCTTTGCATAAGTGGGGGCAGGAGAAGAGAACTGAATTCACAAGGCCCTAGCATGAGGGGCTCAGACCTTCTCTCCCTGTGCCCCATTTCCTCGTCTGTGCAATGGGGCTCGTAATCCCCGTCCTCAGAGCTGTTACAGGAGTCAGCAGCTCAGATGGCTCGGATGGCACAGAGGGGGGGCACCCTCGTGGCCGCAAAATCCTCTGCATTTTAATGGGTATGATTGCCAAGACCTCTAGAATGTGGGGCAAGGGTGAGGTCCATAGAAGGTTCTAGAAATCCAACCTCTTTCCAGAGCAGACAGCTCTAGGGCAACATCCCCTTCCTTGCCGGCATGGAGGAGGGCACCCATGAAATGGCTGTAATGGAAATATAAATTGTCCTACTTCAAAGCACTTTGATATTTTATAATGACCATTATAAACCTGTTCTCTGTGTACCACATAAATACTTCAGCCCCACACCACATTTCCCGGTATCTCTAAAGACACCAGGAGAAAAGCAGGGGAGCCATAAAAGAAACATAAAAATACAGTTGCAGATGAGCCTAAAACTCATTTCTTTGAAGCTTAATTGATGGGAAAAGCTTCTGGCCCCAGAGAACTTAAAGGCCCATCATGCAGATATTTGATTAAGTGTCCCCATATCACGGGCCACACTAAACTGGAAATCATTACACCGTAATTGCAAATACATTAATAAAATGATGATGTGGGTTTGCTCAGGACATAAAGAAAGAATGGAATAATTCACTCAGATTACTCAACAAAATGTAGGGTCTTCCCCTGAGACGGCTGGAAGCAAGGACGGGTGGGGTCTCAGGCTCACTGGTCCCCTGGTGAGGGGCCCCGTCCTCTATTTAGGGAAACTCATGGGTCGATGGGAGTGTAGTCAGGCTTCAGAACCACTGCGAGGGTCCATGTATATGACCCCTGAAGGCCCTCAGAAGTTCTTGCCCAGGGGGGACCTCTAGTCACTAATGTTCCTGCACACCGTAGGGAAGGGTGACCAAAGGCTCTCACAATGTCTCCTTTAGCCATCTCCTCTCCTACACGACTAGAGGAGAAGAGATGTGTGCAAGAGTCCAGCCACATCTGCATTAACTACCCAGAGTCTGAGACAAAGCCAAGAGGACTGTCCTTAACTATGAGCTAGCTTCCCACGGGAGAAAAGCCAGGCTCGGCCCCTGCTCTCAGACCTCAGAGCACAGCAAAGGAGGCCCACCAGCCTCTGCGAGCCCTTCCCCTGCACGTGTTCCCAGGACACCCTGCCAAGCCAGTGTGTGTGTGTGTGTGTGTGTGTGTGTGTGTGTGTGTGTGTATGAGAGCGTGTGGCTAGGGGAGGAGTGAGGGGTGAGACAAGTGTCACAGAAGCTTCACGGGGAACCTCCTTCCTCTCTCCCTTGTTCTCATCTGCAGGTGGAACACAGCTACTTCCCAACACTTTTGCATCAACTTCAGATCCTGTCCACCCCCCCGCCCCTGCCTGTTACCCCATGCCCTGCTGTCTGCTCATCTGTAACCCATCTGTCCTTCCAGCCCTAATGTGGAGAATTTTTCCTCTAGCAAAACCTAGCTACAAACCCTGGATAAACCACTGACAAGCTGTGTGACCTCAGGTAAGTTGCTTACCCTCTCTGAACACCATCCATGATACAAGTACCATAGGAGTACCTCTCTTATTGACCTACCAGAGACACTGAGCACACTGCAGTCTACCCCCGCCCTGGGCCCACGGAGGGGCAGGTCCCTGCAGCACGTGCACAGAGGGCCTCGCAGCTGCTCCAGCAGTGCCTCTTGGGCACCCACATCTTCCTGTGTGACCTCCCCAGCTCCGGAGCTGTCTGCACGGCACTGTCCCAGAGGAGGTCCCATAGGATTCCAGGAATGACAGGCAGCTGGGGCTAGACAGTGAGTGTACAGGAAGGACGGCTGGAAGGGATCATCCGAGGGGCGGCAGGTCTCAGAGAGACCACATCAATCTGAGGCCACATCGATCAGAGCTCAGGGAGCCACGGGCTTGGAACCAGGAGGGAAGAAGGCACCGGGCCCTCACACAGCCAGAGAGACTGGCAGGAGCAGGGATGTGAGGAGAGGCCCATGAGGGTCAGAGAGGGGCCAAGCGAAGACAGCTCGGAAGCAGAGGCACCAGAACACTGCTGTCGCCAAGCAAAGCATAGGGGAGGGAAAAGTGTGGCATCCTGCAGAGCTCACCCCTGTGCGTGTGAGCATCCTCCGTCTTTCACTTACAGCACTGTGTACCACAGGAGGGACACAAACTGTCCACTTGCTCATGTGCTACATTATCACTCCACACACCCAAGGAAAGAACAACATTTGCCATCGGCTCCTGCCTGTAGGCTCTGGCAGGGGCTATGTCTGTGGGTCTGGGCGCACAGCACACCTTGATGGACAGCTGCCTGCAATGGTCTCTGCAAGGCCTGCTGGGCACGCCCCACCGAACAAGATGCTGCTGGAGAGCTGGGGTGCCACGGGGCCTCTGCGCTCCCACAGCATGCACACGTGCACATACATGCATGTGTGCGCACACGTACACACAACATGCACACACATGCACAAACATACGCACACACAGAACACACATGCACACATACACACAATGCCCACACACATACACAGACTGAAAAGAGGGCAGTGATCTAGAGAGAAGACGTGGGCACAGGCTGGTTGGGACAGGAAGGGGTGGGATTGTTCTTTTGTGGCTGCCACACCAGGAGCAGCTAGAATAGATCGGACATCAGGCAGAGCTGCTCAGGGCCAGGGCCAGGGCCAGGGCTGCTGATGCGCCTCAGGTGGACCTGTTACCTCCTGGATGCTTACCTTGGAGGCTTACCTGTGCGTGTCTGATAGCAGCCCCCTACTGAACTGAAGGTGTCCCTGGGGGAGAGCTTCTTGTCTGAGACAAAAAAGTGAAAGTGCTCTTCTTGATGAGCCTGGATGGGTTTTTGGCTGAACGTGTTGGGAGTGGGGGTGGAGAAGGATTCAAACCCAGACAGGGTGGCTGAGTCTCCTCCCCAAAATGCATGTGGCTCATTTAGCTGCAGAGTTAGGAAGAGCCCACAGTGGGCAAACTTCTTTTACATTCAGATAACTAAGCTGTAGCCCTCAAAGTTCCTCATTCTTGAGGATCCTGAGAAAATATGGAAAAAGGATGCATGCTCAGTAAGGCTCAGCCCTCGAACAACAAGGCCACCTCTATGCCTTTGGTCACCTGTCTTCAAGCGGAATGATTTTGGGTTACAGCAATCAAAGCACACCTGGCACCCCAAATTTGGCTTTTTTAACCATCCCCCAGAGGACTCCTGTTTCTGGGTGTTCAGGGATCCTCACCCTCCAAGGGGAGCTGCTTCCCACCTCCCTGGAAAAGCCCAGTGGCTAGCATCATTCTAGAGACTTTGAGGGCTGTTGGGGCCCTTCCTTCCTTCTGAGGAGAACCAGGCCAGGGAGCATCTTGCCAGTCCATCAAGAAGAAAGTTGCTCCTGTCATGTGCTTTATGCATTATAACGAAGGCTCAGGCCACAAGTCTTGGAAATATCTGTTTTCTTTCAGTTAGCAAAAAGCAAAGCCGGGCACAGATTTTCCCAGGCTCTCTGGAAAAACAGAGACAGTTGATGTGTCTGTTCTCTGAGTCCTCTGTGAGGAGGACAGAGAGAGCGTTGAGGCTGGCTCTGATGTGTTGCCTCTGGGCCATGAGCTGTGCCAACAGAGGGCTGGGCGCTCAGCACAGATGTGGAGGCCGCCTCAGGCCTCAGGCCAGTGTCACCTCTCTGTCCGGGTAACGTGTGAGCAGTCCTGTAGCTTCCCACAGAATGTGCAACACAGCGAGCTTTTCAAATACCTCGTCGTCCTTCTGTATCAGGGGGTTTGAGAATCTCAGATCTCCTAAAACCACACGTGTCAAAAATACACATTTGGTCAAACTGCTTAGCACATGTGAAGGACAGCTCTGACCCCAGAGTTGAAATACAAAGTTTTTACAACAGGGGGCTGCAGGTTGGTGAGATTTATTTTGCTGTGTTCAAGGCAGTAAGAGACACTTTTATTAAGGCTACACTTTCCATTTACTGGGCTTCTACTCACTCTGTAAGACTTAATTCTGTACTGTTATTCTGAGAGCAACGCCACTTGAATTCAACTGCTGGATTGTGGATTTCCTCCAGCGACTTCTCTTTAGTTAAGGCCAGAATCTCAGTGGGTGGTGATAAATATCAAAGTACAAGATGGTTGAAGGGAGCAAAGTAAAAACCCCAAATCAAATATGATTATTGATCAACACGGAATGGCCTTAATCATCTCTATGCTAATTCCAGGTATATACATACATATTGGCATTTTTAGTACATAAATACATAGACATTTTCAGCTGAGAAAAACATATCGAGCAATTCAAAATTATCATCTTTGGAGACCAGCAAATAAATAAAAATAGAGTGGAAGGCCCAGAAGAGAAAATGCAGTGACTTCTTAGAGGCATGAGGTAGCGTGTGAAAATTAGTTGGATAGAAATTTTTCAGATGTGTAATGCGGCATGACTTTTCAAAAAGTCTTAGAAGCAATCTATGCATATCATAAAAGCAAAACGTCCCATTTTAGATTAATTAGGGAGTCTTTCCTGCTTCTTTCCCGAGGAAGACATTCAGTCCTGGATCCCTCCCTGTTACTTCTAACTTAAACGAACTATAATATTAATTTTTACTTTGTTACATTCTGGAACTGTAGGTAATAAGCTTAAGTTCCTATTCACTGAACCTAAAAGTGCAAATGAAGAACATTCCCATCACTCCAAAGACATAACCATCCTCCTTGCAGGAAGACACAAGGACCCATGCCTCAGGGATGGGGGTTGAGGGGGAGGGTTGGCCCAGCCCAGGAGATCCACCTGTGCTGCCTGAAGGAGACTGTTTTAGGCTTCAGAATTAAACAGTTCTCTTCCCCTTCCTCCCATTACCCGACATGATGACCTACCTGAGTTTGTTGAATATTTGCCATATCGTTCTTGTTTGGCATTTTGATCTTCCCAGAATTTTTAACTGCCTTAAAAAATGTATTAAGATTTTTTTTTCCCTTTATCATATCACTCAGGCCTTACAGCCCCTTAATCTTATTTTTGTGAAATCCTCTTTCTGGTTTGAGGACCATATTCTTGGAACCTTGCGTCTTCCCCTTCTCACATGAGAGTGGGTTTCCCAGGTGACTTAGAGGACCGCCACTGCATCCCCCCGCCCCCCCACACCACCCATCACATTGCTGGGACTTCCTTTCCTGCCTCACGTGGATTAGTTCTATGGTTTCTTGGACCAGCTCTTCTTTTTAGATTACAGATTACTTTTCTGTTTCACTG
The DNA here is from genome assembly GCF_002288905.1 of Enhydra lutris kenyoni. Taxonomy (NCBI): domain Eukaryota; kingdom Metazoa; phylum Chordata; class Mammalia; order Carnivora; family Mustelidae; genus Enhydra; species Enhydra lutris. Next base: position 6,971,292 of record NW_019154089.1, on the reverse strand, counting down.
CCTTATGCCCCCTCTGCTTTTTTTTTTTTTCCCCAGTCAGAAAGAAGGTAATTTCTGAAGGCTTTCACATCTGAAAATGTCTTTATTTGGTTTAGGGTTCTAGGGAAAAAATGTTTTCCCTCAAAAATTGGAAGGCAATCGCTTCACTGTTTCCCAGGGTGACAATGCCTATGGGGTAAGAATGGTTCCTGACTCTGTGGATGACATGTCTTTTTTCTCTGGAAGCTTTTAGAATCTTCTTTTGATCCTTGATGTTCTGGAATTTCAAGGAAGATATGCAGCTATGTATCTTCTTTCATGTCCCTGCTCATTTCTCAGTGGGTCCTTCCGCCTGAGGTCCGTGTTAGTTCGGCTCCTGGAACTTTCCTTCTGTTGTTCCTTGGCTGATTTCCCCCCGTCCAGTCTCCCTGTGACTAGTCTGGCCGAGTCGGTGGATACTGATGCTCCTGGCTTGACTGTCCCTGGGCTCTGTTTGTCTCTCGCCATTTCTGTGTCTTTTAAGATCTCTATTATGTGTTACTTTCTTTGCTTTTTCCTTTGACTTCTTCTATTGACTCTTAGATTTTAGCAATTGTATTTTTAATTTCTGAAAATTATTTCTTGCTCTTTTCTTCTTTTTCACAGCAGTGCTTTCTTATTATATGGAAACATCATCTTCTCATGTCTAAGGGTTTATTAGGTGAACATATTTTGCTCTTGTTCCATGTTACCTGGAGGGAGTTCTTTCGTTCACCTTGGAGCCTCTCTTTTTTTTTTTTTTTTTTAAGATTTTATTTATTTATTTGACAGAGATCACAAGTAGGCAGAGGCAGGCAGAGAGAGAGAAGGGGAAGTAGGCTCCCTGCTGAGCAGAGAGCCCAATGTGGGGCTGGATCCCAGGACCCCAGGATCATAACCTGAGCTGAAGGAGAGGCTTTTAACCCACTGAGCCACCCAGGAGCCCCATTGGTGCCTCTCTTTGATGCTCTTGGTTTCCCCCAAATGTCTCAGGACCTCTGTTTGCCCATTCCATCTGTATGTTTGTAGGTGGGCTGGCAGTTGGCTGGCACTGGGCCCCTCTGTGGCTGGCCAGATCTGTTTCCCTGGAAGGGCTGGCCGTGAACTCCAGACATGAGTCCAGGGCCCACCTAGGACACACAGGTAGGGAGTGGGTGGGCATAGGCCACCCCTGCACAACCCTCCTGGACTCTAGGTTCCTTCAGGCAAGCTCAGCACCGTGCACTTTCTTCTTTTTAGTCCTCGAGAGGACCTTGCACAAGACAAACCAGACAACCCTTCCTGTTCACAGAGGGCTACTCTGAGCCTGGTACTTTCCAGAGGCTTTCTTTCCATTTATTTTACTTAATGCCCCCAAACAGCCCTATTTTCTATTTTAGAGATGAGGAAACAGACTCAGAATGGAAGACACCTGCCCAAGTTCATAGTTATGGGATGTGGCAGAGAGAGAAGAATCTCATTCTTGGCAGCCCCAGAGCCCTGTTCCTTCCAGCACGGCCCGCACACTCGTCTGAGGCCACACAGGCCAAATGTTAGAACTCCCCAGGAGCTACAGTCACACAAACTGCCCCTCACATTGTCAGTTCCAAGCTGTGCATTTTATAGATTATGATATGCAGTATTATGATTATGATTATGATATGCAGTAAAATCACCGGGTCTGATCCGGAGCAGAAACAGCCTCCTTTCTGAATATGTAGCTCTGTGACAAGCCTCCCTGTATCGTGGCCAGGGAGGTGGGTGTTCTGATCAACCCAATATTCTTGTAGTTAGTAAAGAGCTTCCAAAGAAGACCTTACTAGAAATAACAGACACTGTGTCCATGGGTCACTCATAAACAGGATTCTAGGCTTCAGAATCAGCACTTACCTACCCTATAGGGACTTTTGCTTCTCTAAACCCAAGAGGACAAAAATACACACTCAAAGCAAACACAGCCGGTCTTGCTCTGATAGCCTAGTCCAGAGCCTTCACTAACAACCCTGGCGGTGGCAATGTCACCTGCAGACATCTGGCTCAGAGAGGCTGGTCCCAGGGCACTGGCCAGCCAGCCTCCCAGAGCACCAAGCCCGATTCCGCCCTTTGGTCAGAGGCCGGGAGCTCCTGGAGAAAACCAGCCGTGAGAGGCCCAAACACACCCTGAGCAGTCAGCCCCCACCCCTGAAGACCCCGTCTCTGTTGAGAAACTTGCCAGCCATGGTCTCAGGAGCTTTCTGATCAGCACCTTGTAGGTCAGGAATTAATGCAGAAAATAAAAGATGGCTTTGTGGGCTTTCTCGTGGGTGTAGAGCTACCAGAAAGAATCCCCCTGGTCACGATGTAGGACCTTTTCTCCCTCTGCTGCTGTGGATACTCTAAAATCAGTTCACGCATGGGTTTACAGAGAATCACAGCAGCCTTGGGAGGCAAGCAGAGCATGGGGCATTACCCCCATCTCATAGATAAGAAAACCAAGGCTCAGAAGTGAGAATATTAGTCAAATTCTTCCAGGGGCATAAAAGAGTAGCTTAGGATATGAATTCTCTTTACTATTTCGGTTTTTAAATTCGAATTACATTTTGATCCAGAAAGTTGCCCTAGGTGCCATCAGAAGTACCAAACCTGTTTGCCTGAAAAAGCCTTGGTCTGGAAAAGATCTGAGATGCCTTCTGCTCCCTCAAAATGTGCTGTGGCTTGAGTTGAGGCTGGTCGAGCTTTCTAGCTCCTTTGTGCTGGCCCCAAGCCTTCCCTACCCCTACCACTGCCTGGGAGCCAAGGGGCCCTGCTCCAGCTGCCTCAGGGCTCTGGGCATCTTCCCAGCACATCCATCTCCCAGAGACCCCTTCAGAAGGCCTCCTCCATGACCCGGCTTAATCATTGAGGGTACACCAAGGCAGGCAGACATAAACAGAGGTGCAGACCAGGGTTCAGCTGCAAAACTCTCTGCTTTTAAAACTCTGTGGATGGGGAGCTACCCCTCCCCACCTTGCCCCCAGGTCTGAGGAAATCGCTCTGAGGGTTTCCCCAGGACGAGGAAGGCAAGGGTGGTCCCTGGTGCTAGGCGGCGGGAGGCAAGTGGCGAGTTCCCAATGTGGTGTCCGTGGTCCCTCCCGGTGGCACCCTCCCCGTATCCCACCCTGTTGTCCTGCCCCCAGCTGTCACACACTTGGCTCTCTCGTCCTCTCTATTTTATGAATGCATGGAATGTGAAATCCCCAATTCTGAGGAGATGGAAGATGGAATGTGTTAGCAGCAGCCAGAGACAGCAATGAATTCTACAAATAGCTTTCTAGAAGCCTTCGTTCAAGTTCACAAATCAGGCCCCAAACAACCCCAATTTTACATGCTCGCAGATGGAGATGGCCGGCTTCTCATTTCAGGCGAAACCATTTGTCTTAGGCCCAATCTTGTTCATGAGATGTGGAAGGCTCGGACTGATCCTGGATTTCCCAAATTGCCTCAAATTGCAGGACAGACAGACCCTTCGGCAGGCAGGTCCATTTTGAAAGGACTGCAGATACATCCAGCTGGAATGCTGGAGTCATGGGTGGCCACAGCTGGTAAGGGCTGAGAGACAGTGGTGTCAACTCCCAACTCAAAAGCCAAGGACTCTAAGGCCCGGTCTTATCCAAAGCCATCGCCAGGGGAGTATGAGAGTATTTCAAAATGACAGCTGGTGGTTTTTCATTTTCAGCAGATTATTTTTTCTTCTAAATTCTGCCATTAAAACTAGACGTGAGGCTGAGTGTTAGGGCCTCAGGGGAGAGTATGGTGCACAGAACACAAAGGTGTAAAATTCTTGGCTGTTAAAACTCACAGCAGAGACAATTTTCTGGAAACAAAGGCTTCCAAATTGCAGAAGACAGGCTTTTTGAAAAATAACTTATTTCTAAAGCTCTAAAATCTTAGGTTTTAATAGCAGGATATAAAGCCATGGAGTCCATAAACTTTAGGGCATCAGCAGTGGAGTTAGGGGGAAAGGATGGGATTTAAGAGCTTGTTTCCCTGCCTCCTCTCCCGTCCCCACAGGAGGAGATCAAGTCACTTGGCTGGGAAGTGAGGGGAGAGGAACAGAGGATGAGAATAGTCAAGGTTATCACTGGCACCCTCTTCCAGAAAAGGGCCTGAGGCTGCTTGTCCTAGAGGTGATCCAAGCCCTGTAAAAGTTGGTGGGGACCCCTGAAGAGCGGAGACCTGTGCCATAGGAGGCGGGCTGTAAGCTGCTAGCTTAGAGGGGCCCTGAGTTTAAGTGTGGGAGCCACAAGGCAGAAAGGGCTGTGGAGTCTTCCAGAGAGTGAGTCTGTGGTAGAAGCAGGACAGCCTCAGCTGTGTGTCCTCGACCTGGCTTCCCAGGACTTTGGAGTACCACAAAGCAGAACTCACCCATGTTCTGCCTCCTCTACTTCCTTGTGGAGGGACTGTGGACTCGATACTTGTCTGTGCCTCAGTTTCCCCATCTGAAAAACGAGGGCTGGTACCAGAGTTCAGCTCACAGGGCAGTCCTGAGGATTACATGGGACAATGCATGGCAAGAAGTCCCTAGCATGGAGCCTGCCACAGAGACCCTGTCTGAACAACGCGGCTCTTATCACTGCTAGTGACGATAGGCGGGCTCTGAAACGAACTCACTTAAATGAGCAGAACCGAGGTCCTCCAGTAGGCCAGCTAATTAAACCATCAGAGTCATCACCATCTTTTCAATAACTACCAGTTAAAGACAGGGCAGGGGGGTTTGTGGGGTTTGTGATAGGAATCCAGAACATCTTAGAAGACTTCTCTCAGGTCCACAGGCCAAAACAAGGAAACGCATCCTGTGACAACTTCCCTGGGCTTACGGAGGGAAGGCTGGGGTGCAGGCGCTGCCTCTGTGTGAGACCGACACACCCAGAGAGGAGCTGTGGGTGGTCCCAAAGGGGAAAGAAACACATCGCTCTTCCAATTAATACAAAATTGAGAGCTAGGCAGCTCCCCATGTTGGGAGCTTTGTGTGCGCGTGCGTCCGTGTGCCTCCTCCTCCTTGCAGATCCTGCTCAGTGAGGAGCTTCCAACAGTGCAAAACCCGTTGACCTATAGGGACATGAGCCCAATGTGCTGAAGAACCTATGGGCGCAGCTCAGCTCTCTGCCAGCCCTGAGGTGTCACGGAGTGTACTATGTTCACTCTTGGAGAGGGTATCATGCAGCTCCCTAGGTGATGGTTATTAGAGGCTTTGAGGCAGGGCCCTCTGAGTGTGTGTGGGGTGTCTCCCATGGCGTCCTGCCCTGAGAGGACTCGCTCTTGCAGGCTGGGTCCATACCGCACTCAGGCAAGCCTTCCTTCCAGCCCAGGCTCTCAGGCCCAAGCACCTCTTTTCATGCTCCCCCACCTCCTCCTTCTCTAGGTTTCTCTCAAGGTTTGGGTTCCTATTTTAATCCTGTAGCCAGAACCTCTTCAGCATCAGGTAAGATTAATTTTGCCGTAACAGGCGGCCCCCAAAGGATGACTTAAACAAATGATAAGTTTTTGCTATCTTTTTAGGTAAAGGAATCTAGAAGGAAGAAATTCAGAGCTGGCATGGTGTCTCTCCCAACTTGTCACAGACCTGGGCTCATCCCAGTTCTCCATTCTGCCATCCTCTGGGTCCAAGATGGAGCTGCTGCACCAGCCAACACACTCTCCTTCCAGGCAGCAATATGGCGGAAGGGAAGAAGGAGAACACGGCCCCTCTTCCATACGACAGCTTTCTGGAAATCTCACAGAGCACATCTGCTTCATCTGATTGGCTAGAACTTATCTGCTTGGCCAACTTAGGAATCCTGAAGTCTGGGGGATGCAGTCTTTTGCCTGAATGGCAATGTGGCCAGGTAACTCAGAGCTTTTGTGACTTAAGAAGGTGGCGGAGAGATGGATATTGGAAGGCAACTACCAGTACCTTCCCTCTGCCAATCTTTTATTTGAATGTGTATAGTTCTCTCCACTGTGGTTTTTTCCCCTGTAATTTCCATTTGGCTCTTTTTTTTTTTTTTAAGAGTATTTAGTTCTTTCAGGATGATTTTTACTCTTTCTTCTATGTTTACATTTTAAATATACTTTAAAAAGTTCTATTTCAAACAAGTTACATCAGCTCCTAACTTAAAGAGTCAAAGAGTCAAGATTTTTTTAAAATAAAAAACAGCAAGCCTTTGCTCCCTTACTGCCATTTCTGTTTCTTGGAGGCACTCTCTCTCACTATTTCTACTTGATTATTTTTGAATTTACGTAAAAAGCATTCTACTTCCCATTTTTTTGGTGTTTGGCATTATGGATGAACTCTCCAGTGTGGAAGAGAAGAATTCAGCCATTTCTTGCAAAATTCTCTCCCCATCCCCACAACAAATACCACCCCCTACCCTCACCCCTCCAGCCACTGCCCCTGCATCCCGGCCCAGTAGAAAGAGAGTGCATTTGGGTTAGCTCCGTATTTGGGGTTTATGTTTCTAGGCTTTACAAATGCTATTCACAGCCAAACCACGGAGTGCTGAGTGTTTGCCTTCTGGTCTGTGGGAAGAAGCATTGGGAACTTTTCTGGAACTTTTTTTTTCCTACTCCAGAGATAATTTTTGGTGACAAACAACCCCTTTGGAGAGGAGAAAGCTGAGGTCTGCAGGTGGGCTGGAGCCAGACGGTTGCCCAGTCTGAGGGGGTACACACTGGGTTCCTTCCACATCCCAAAGGGGGTGAGCCTCTTCTCTCCCCTCTCTGGGGTATTGAGGGAGTGTGCATGGGGCACAGGTTAGAGTGACGAGGGCTTGGTGGAGTGGATTGGGGGGCAACTGAACCCATAAACTGAGACATCAACCCTTTCTGGAAGTTTATCTGGAAAGATCTGCCACCTGACAGTTACAGTGGAGGCTGTGGTGATGCTCGCACACAGGCACTCACATATACAGACACACGCACGCACTCCTACAGACTCGTGGTCTTCCTGCACAGACTGTTCATGCAGGGCCATGGATTGGACAAAATCCTCCCAGAGTTCACTGCTTCTGAGCAGTGGCAGGAACCCCAAACATGCTGGGTAGTGCGGGGGCCCCCATTCATCCCCCTGCTGAGGATCTGAGATACTGACCAATAGGGCAGAAGGCCTAGGATTGGACTTGGGAGAACAGGGAGTCTGGGCTGTCCTGCACTGTGGGCAGGCTTGGGAGCCCGAGTCTGGTCCGGGCTCCTCTCCTGCTGTGTGCCCTCACGCTGCTCTCTCATCCCTTCAGAGCCAGGCTTAATTCATCCTTCTGTAAAGCCACCCGAATTATGTAGGACTATCCTGAGGAATGAGAAAAATGATACTGGGGGGGGTGTGTGTGGGGAGCATGGGAAGTACCTGGACTGGGTGGACCGCCCTTAGTAGGGTAGCAAGGAAGAAGGAGATAGAACCTCACACCCATAAACTTGGCCCCGGACCTCAGGGGAGCAAAATCCTTGCAGCTGAAACAGAAACATGATCAGCTGTTGCTGCAAGGGGCCCCCACAAATGTTTTCAGAGTAGGATGGATTCTGTAGGACAGACCTGTGAGCTTCCCACCTGGGCCCTCCTGGCAGAGTGTGCATCGAAGTTCTGAAATGGAGAGGACATCATGGAGAGCAGTGGGGACCCAGGCAGAGGTCTCTGTGTCTTCTGCTCCCAGCAGCCCTGTGGTCACCTAGCAGCTGGCCCTGCTTGTTACCCCTGGGTGTAGATATGCTTTGCCTTCCCAGGGAGACCCCACCAAAGCGCTGTGCCCAGAGACTGGACTCCTCCCTCCTGCGGTCTGAGATGGAGCCCAGGGGAGTGGGCCAGTGAAGGGCTGGGCACAGCTCAGGTAATCAAGGGGACCATGTATAGATATCGGTGTACCCTAAGTGGGCATGGCATGAGTCCTCTAGCTGATGGCTCTGTGACATTCTGGTCATCCCAAGGCCACGGCTGTGCCCATGCAGATCTCAGGTCCCTGCAGCCCCAGGAGCCCCGTTTTTTCCACGCCATGGTGAACAGTCTGATGGCAACCAAGTGACAGCAGCGATGTGTGTGCCTGCGCGGGTATGGGAAATGTCACCACTCATGCTGGCATGGGCCTTGTGCTTGCCCTGTACCTGCTGGCGCCAGTCCAGCTGACGTAGGCTCTGTCTGCCGCTAATTGAATTTAGGAAGGCCTCCAGCCAGCAGCAGTCTCAGGTCTGGAGCAGCTGCTGGTGAGGAGTCTGCACGCAGCAAGAGGGGAAAGACAGAACACGCGGAAAGGTGGCAGCAGCCGCCACTAGGTGTGTACCCAGAACAGCGGAGGGGATGCGCTCTAGATGCCTGGGTGCCCTAGTTAACACATCTGTCCGGACGCCTCACTGACTTTTGAAGAGAGAGAACAAATGAGCAGTACTCAGCACAGAACTAAATTGAATATGACCGAACTGGCCTTTGGAGGCATGCCAAGATCTCGTGGACACTAAGAACTAGCAATGGTGAAGCCAAATTTCGTTGTAAAGAGGGTCACAAAGAAACCCTCCATCTATTCAGGCTTCAATGGCCAAGAAAGGGTTTCTAATTCTTTATTTTAGACCCAACATTCCTTTATATGTGTGTGCTGGTCTGAGATCTCCTTTGTTTTCCCAAGACCACGAGGCCAAGAGCCATGGCTGTGCCCTGGTCTGTGGGAGGAGGCACTGGAAACTCTCTGAGACTCCATGAGGGCACATGGCCAGGCCTCTTCAGCCACCGCAGGACGGGGGTGAATTTTATCTTTGAGGAGGAAGAAGTTCAAGGCGTGTCCCAGAGGCACAGGGGCCTGCATCTCAAGGGGCTTCAGGGTCATGGAGAGCAGTGATGACTCACTCCCCAAATCCTCTCTGCAGCCAAGAGCTGAGGCAGTCCTGCTGTAGGAAGGCTTCACAACTAAAAGATTGTCTTGCAAAGCAGAAACGAGGGGGAGGATTAATTTACCTTGCCAAAGAATTCTTACTGACCAGAGAGTTCATCACAAACGTGTACTGAGTGTCTGCTGCGTGCCAGGCCCAGGGATAAGCTGGTCATCTCCAGCCATGGCCTCCCTGTGCGCTATGGGTCTATGCCAGTGGGCAGTGAGCCTGGATTCGGGAGGGGATACCATCTGAGAGGAGGAACCCGGAGGGTGCAACTATGATTTAGAGGAAGAACATGTTTTGAAGAGTCTTGGTGACCAAACCCAGGCCCCTGACTTCAGGGCCAGCCACTTTCTGTGGGGAGAGGCCAGGCCAGAGAGGACAGGTGGGAGGCCCTCGGCCATTTCAGGAGACTTTCCAAGCATGTCCAGGGGGCAACGGGTGCCAGAGAAGCCAATGGGGGAACCATTGCTGAGTCAATGGGGGTAACTAGGCAGCAGGAGAGTGGAACGCACTCTGGGGGCAGCAGCTGTAGTCTGCTCTAGCTCCGCCTTCCATGACACGTTGCACACATTCTTGGGCTTATGCAGTCTTTGGGACCTTTATGAGGACTCAGAGCATGCAAATGAGACCATGGGGGCACATCACCAAGCCCATTGTAGGAGTGCATACTATAGTGTACTCACACACAGCTGTGTAAAAAAAAAGGACACTTAGTCTCCTTTTCCATTTTGGGTTTGTTTTACAGTGCGGGGTGAAGTCGTTGCTGCATGAGCCCTGGAGTCTGGGAAGCCCAGTGGGCCTGAGTGTGGAGCTGGGATGCACTGGGAACAGGCAGGGCCCTGCAAGTTGCTGGTCAGTGTGGCCAGATCAGAATCACCGGTGAGTCGCTGGGAGGAAAGAGAGAGTACCCGAGATGGGCATTATGAGCCTCAGAGAAGGGCCAGCCAGAGCAAACGGGATGGTCTGTGCAGTTCCTCACTTCCTTCCGGTCTGTGCTCTCAGATCCCTGGCCCTTCCCCTCTGAGAACCCCTTGCTTGCTTGTCTCCTCCAGACTGGGGACCCCCAGGGGAGGGCCCGGGTACTCTCCCCTCTCCTGGCTGGATCCTTGGTGCCTCCTCCCAAGATATGCCAATGGGTAATGAGACAAACAACAAACCGGCAGTGAGTGCAAAAGGCACGTGGAGGACCTGGGTGGGAGCCAGGAAACTGATTTCTTGCTGTGTTTGCCCTTTTGCTATTTTATAAAATGCAGTTTAGAAGGTGCTGATTTCAGCTAAGGCTTCAAGGTCTGACATCATCCCTTGTTAAGCAAAATGGAAGTCTTCCCTTGGACTTCACCTTCCCAAGTGACCAAAGTAAGAACTGCTCCCCCAGACCCCCAAACTACAGTGCTCTCATATTGCCTCCCAGAGGCCTCCCAGACTCAGCTGCCATCCTGGGGCTCCCTGCCAGGCTCCTATCTGAAGACTGGCCTCCTCCAGCCTCACTTGCTAGCACCTTGCTCCCTTGGGATACGGCAGAGCAGGGCACAGGGCCTCCCACCTGTCCTCTCTTGGGCACTGAGATGCCCACACAGAGGTCCCCCAGGGGAAGCTTGCTGGGACCAGACCTTGCCCTGGGGCCTTCCTGAGGATGCTCCTACCTCACCTGTCTAGCCCCCTCCCTGCTGCTGCCATGCGTGGGCAGAGGCAACACATGGGCCAGCTCCCACTGGGGGTGACCGGTCAGCCCCGATTCAGCCTGGAGCTCCCTCCACACTGGCCAGCCAGGCATAGCGGAGGCTTGGCATAGAGTGCAGCAGACCCACAGCCACCTCCTGTCTGCCTGGCCTACCGCACCTCCCAGGGGACACAAACTTGCCCTGCAGATCCTGGGTCATGTCCTTCGTCAGGGCAATGTGGCTCCTGTAGTCATTTCCTGTGGTGGCCCAAAGAGACGGACACACACAAGGTGACTTCACACAATGCAAATTTATTTTCTCACACACCTGCAGGTCAGGAGTCCAAAATGGGTCTTCCTGGGCTACAATTAAGGTGTTGGCACTTTCTCTTCCTCTTTCACTTAGAAGAATCCTTGTGAGGATCCTGGGCCCACCTGGGTAGTCTCCCCACCTCAAAGGCCTTAACTTAACCACCATGGCCAACTTCCCTTTGGCATGCAAGGCGCAAGAGTCACAGGTTTGGGGGAGGGGCCTCATTCTGTCCTTCACGCTGCCCAAGTCAACCCATCAGCTCTAACATTAACCCACAAAGGCTGCTTAGAGAAATCATTCTGTACGTGTCATTTCCCCAAAAGATCACATAGCAGGGGCCGAACTCTGTCAGAGGGGCTGTGTGCTGGGGGCCCTGCCACTGCCCCCCACCTCTGAGGTAGTGCCTAGACACCTGGGGCTCACTCTGGGGATGGAGCCTGCCCAGCTGGGGGTGTGTCCCTTCTCGGGGCTCGGCCTGACCTGGCCTGCCTTCTCTGTGGACAAGCCTGCAGCATGGTGATAGATTCACAAACGCTCTCAAGGCCTTTCTTTTCAGATGAGAGAATTTTCCTGGCACGATTCTTTCTAATGGGATGTTACAAACTATCATGCCCCTTGAAGACAAGTCGGAATGTAAAGAAAAGCACCGGAAAGGAAATACATCTCCTATGCTTCCAATACCCAGAACGAGCATCCAGCTACATGTACAAATTGGAAATTTTTTTTGGGGGGGGAGGGGGTTGGATCACCCTACACATGCTATTCTGTAACCTTTCTCTTCTTAACCTACTTAACCTTCTGTTCTTAACAACATTTCCTTGTGTTGCCAGATGCCCTGTTGTCTGGAACATGATCTGTCACAATGCCATAGGACACTGTCCTTTCTTCTACCACGGCATACTCAGTCTGCACTTCTGTTCCATAAGCTTTTCTCACTGACAGAAATCGTGCCGCCCCTGAGTCTTTTAACGGTACTGTGACGGCTTGGAACAGACTCTTGGCCGCGGAGAAGCCGGGTCAGAAGGTGCGGAGTCAACTCCAAGAAGACAGGGACATGTCTCTCTGTTTCATAGCGTGTCCACAGTATGAAATACTGTGGCTATTTGATGACCGACAGACCAGCACACTGATGAAGAAATGTGGGATGAATCTTAAAAATATTCAGCCGAGGGGCGCCTGGGTGGCTCAGTGGGTTAAAGCCTCTGCCTTCGGCTCAGGTCATGATCCCAGGGTCCTCGGATTGAGCCCCACATCGGGCTCTCTGCTCTGCAGGGAGCCTGCTTCCTCCTCTCTCTCTCTCTCTGCCTGCCTCTCTGCCTACTTGTGATCTCTGTCAAATAAATAAATAAAATCTTTAAAAAAAAAAAATTCAGCCGAGTGAAAGAAGCCAGACAGGCAAGAGGATACAGTATGTGATTATGCTCAGAAGGGGTGGGAGAATAGACAACACGTATCTATGAGATCAGATTAGTAATTTCCCCGGTGGGCAGGGCGACAGACACAGGGTGGACTCTGGAGGGTGGGTCCAGGACCTGGCGGCGCTCGGTCATGACTAGGGTAGGAGCTTTACTGGGGTGAGGCATGTGCGAAAACAGCCTGAATTTAGTCCCTTATTAACAGTATTGATTCTTAGAGATTTCAAGCACATTTCAATTAACCAGCCCCCTGCTCTGTCCCGTTGGGCTTTTTCCAGCATTTCTTTACTGGTCTTTGTCTTGATTAAAACTCTTCTCTGGGACTCATTCTCTTTCTGCTCCTCTGCTGACTGTGGCCTCAGTGTCCCTCCTAGGAGCACTCCTAAACAACTAGAGAGAGCAGGACAGGTGTACAGGCTCTCTCCCTGACCCTCCCGGCCACTGGGTCTTAGATTCAAAACTGCCTCCGACAGATGGAGAGCTAGGCACCTAGAGCTCCAGCCAGAGCCCTGTGCTTTCTAGATCCCAGGAGGCAGGTGCCAAGATCAGATTTCCCACAGGGCTTGCAGGAAACAACCAGTCCCTTCAATGGATGGAGGCTCAGGACTCCTCTCTTCTACCGTGTCCAAGGGCTTAGGGGGCACCACACACTCTCCCCCTCCTCTTTATCCCTGATCATTTACCCATATCATACCTTCCAAGTGAAATGGTCTCTTAACTCCTTTTTCAAAATAGGAAGGAGAACTTTGGGTGATTTCCCCACTATGAGCACCTAGCTATTCCCTGACCTTTTAAAACTGGTCTTATGGTGAGAAAGAAAGAACCATTGTTTAATTCAAACCTGGCTCCAGGACCTGACCTTAATGCATGGAAATGGGTTTTGGTCCAGTGATCATTTCGCAGAATCTAAATCTGAAAATATTCTCACTTCTGATTTCAAGTTAAAAAGCATAAACATTACTATTAGTGTTTCTTAGAGTTTGTTTTTTCAGGCAATAAAAACTTTTTGCAATAAACCAGCTTTCATTCTTTGTGAACAATCTTTAAGCTCACTAAGTTTGATAGGTTGGAAAAGGAAACTAGACAAGGCAATAAAATCCCAATAGGAAAGTCCCCGATGATGTGATTACAGCTTGAGGGAAATAAGAGATGACACATTTAAAAGTAAACTTCTCTTTACATCATCCAATTATGCTCAGTAAAAATAAAAAGAAGCTCAAAGAAGAGGACATGTTTTCCAAATCTGCTCTAATTTCAGCCAGTTAAGAGCAGCAATGCATTTACCCTTCAAACATAATAAATAAAGTTCCCGAGTAATTGAAAAGACTCTCCATCTCTTCTGAGATGGCATGTCCCATTGTCTGTCATGCTTCCCAATTATCACCGTGAGTAATATTCCCTAACCAGGAAATTTAATTGCCATCTTACCTTGTGTAGCATTTTTTTTTCCTAAAGCAAAATTTGGGGAATTAAATCTTTGAGAATAAAACTGTTCAATCACAATAACACAATTGTGTATTAACTTTTTTCTCTCCTTGGAGTTTATAAACCTCAAAATTCTGCTCCGAGCAAGAAACCAATTTTAGAAATGAGTTAAATGACTCAGAGTAAGAAGAACATCAGATTAACTTTTTCTGCACCCTTCCAACCAAGACTGAGTCTGAAACAAAACTCCTGACCTCTTCTTGCTCTAATAAATTTTCCAAGGAGGGGTTCGGATTCCAGCCGTGCAGTGCTGGCTTCCTTCCAGGACTTTCTAATAACTAGATGAAAACCATTATGTCTAGATGAAAATCATGCTGGGAATGGGAGCCCCTTACCTCCGACCCATTATCTGTCACCTGAGATTTTATGGTTGATTACAGTAATTCTTGCTATTTATTTACGACCCTAATGGAGAAGCATCCTCTTTTCTGTCCTCTGCTATTCCTTTCTACAACAGCAGCCAGCTCTCCCAGTGAGTCCTTTGCTCCCGCTTGAGTTCAAATACTTTCTCTCTCTTCCAGCAGCCATTTTCTGTCTCTATGAGTCTCACTTCACTGTTTCTCTGCCCAGCAAACTACATGGTGCCCCAGAGCCTCAGGTCTACTCGCATTGGCCAAATCTCATAGGTGTCTCCTGCGGGGTTCCCTGCTCTTGCTCTTAAATGACCTCCTTCACCACAAAAAAGGTTTCTGCAATTTCTAAGCCTTGGAGTGTGTACCCAGATAGACATGAGGAGACGCAAGTGGTTGAGCCAAGTTTTTTCCTCGAAGACAGCAGTTACAGGTTGGGCGGAACTGTCTCCTAGTGGTTGTCCTGGAAATTACTGGAGTATTTTGGGCTTTCATGGTGCCTGGGGGTGTGGTGGGCAAGGTGAAGGTTGCTGTGGGTACTGGACAGGCAGGTGGACAAGGACCAGGGATGCCCGATGTTCTGCACTGCAGAGGATAGTGTTTTGTTTGTTTGTTTGTTTGTTTTTTACAACGATGAATTGTCATATGTCTCCTTTTTGGGAAAATGTCTCATTAGATATTCATGTAGGTAGAAACTTATTATTTAAGCCTAAACTTAACTCTGATTATACACAAATGCAAAGTACCTTGTGCATGGTTTTCACAGGCTTGGGATTTTCCTGGATACCACTTCTGTGAAAACCAAGGAAAGAATATATACTGCTTTGTTCAGAACTTCATCAAAAGCTGTTCACCGTGTGGTGCCTGGGTGGCTCAGTTGGTTAAGCCTCTGACTCTTGGTCTCGGCTCAGGTCTCTATCTCAGGGCCGTGAGTTCAGCCCCATGCTGGGCATGGAGCCTACTTGAAAAAAAAAAAAAGGCTGTTTGCTGTGATGTCACTGCCAATGACAAGTCGCTGGTTCAGTACACCTGTATCAGGTGCATTTGATAGGGTTGCTTTCAAGCCAACATCCGGCTACCTCATTATGAATTCTGTTGTGGTCTTGCATGAACACCCCCATATTGAAATACACAGCATTTTACAACCAATTACTTTCTTTGTATTTCTCATTTATATTTCAATTAGGGCATCCTACTTTGAAATTATATGTGTAAGTGGATGATATTATCTATAATTTCCATTTCAGGGCAATAAAGGGGGTATTATAAATAATTTGCTATAAAAAGTGGGCACTGGATCTGAAAGAGTTGAGAACAGTGCACGGGGAAGCCTTTGTTTGTTCATTTGCTTGTGTATTTGTTTGCTGGTCCTTACTCACCCAGCACACACTGCCTGAAAGCCTTCTAGGTGGGGACGAGGTGCTCATGAGGCATTCAGGGTTGCTCTGATGGGCCCAGACGCTGGAGCCTCTGGGCTGGTTGTGTGCTTGTGTGTGATGGAAGGACAACCCTCTCCCACCAAACTGAAACGGGCTGCCCCTCAACTGTGGGACAAAGGATGGGGTGGGGGCAGGAGACTGTCCGTGGGAGGCGGGCCCGGGGGCTGGCAGCCTGCTCTGGGACCTCCTTCATGTGCTCTCCCATCTTGATACTTTCACCTGCTTCCTTATCTCCCTATTTCTAGTTACTTTATATTGTAAAGGCCTTATCCCTTGCTTTTAACTTTACTACCTTGTAGTACTAGCTCCACTTTTAATGCCTACTTTTGATATAGGGTGGGGAGTATTCTGGGAAACCTCTGACCTCCAGCCCTAGTCCTGCTTCTTGGGGCCTCTAAGGCAGTAGGGGTGATGACCACAGCCCCCCTCCATCCTTGCTGTCACCCGGTAACTTTGGAAACCCTCACTATAGGTGCTTTCCTGCTTCTTCCTGCTGCTAACCACGTACCCCCCAGAGGAGTCTCTGCTAGCACCACCAGCAGCAGGGACAAGCCCAGTTCTCTCTTCCTTCGGCCACCCACCACTCAAGCCTTTAATATATTCCCTGCCTGCTCAACTCGCCTCCCTTCTGCTTTTAAAGCAATAGCATTTGGCCTCCACGTAAGAGGCAAGGCAAGGCGGTTTGTGGAACCACAGCCGAGGATGACAGCATCTGAGTGGGAGGCCCTGGACCACAGGCATGAGCTCCCACTCAGTAGCTAGACCCCCCTGCAATTTTACAAGCCAAGGTGGCCTAAAACAAGGGCCGCCCACCCCCTGCTCTACACCCACCCTTCCATCCACGTTAACAACCGTGTGCTGGCTTTTCACCCCGAGCCCACCCCACACTGAGCTGACCCCCGTTTCCTTGGGGCGGGGTTAATTCAGAGCCAGTGGTACAGAGGATGGTAAAGAACACTCACCACTGGACAGTCACTCCTGCGCCCTCCTGCTGATTGTAGTCCACCTCTGGGCCTTACATGGGCTGCTGGGAACAGAGCTTTAACCTCTTCTACCTGAGCAGGGCAGCCAGGCCAAGGCCATACACACCCTGTGCCTGCATCAGCAGACAGAGGGATAGCTCAGGAACTGGAACCACGTGTGCTTGTGGGGTGGAAGACTCCAGCACTGCCCTGTGGGTACCTGGTCAGAGTACGTCTTGATTGAGCTAGGCTCTATCCTGAGAGTTCAAGTCCCCATACTGCTGTGATGCTCTAATGCTGGTTCCTAGTGGATGGGTGGGTGCCCAGTGCTGGTCACTAGTGAAGTCCACTGTCACAAGGCCTGTGACCCCAGAGGGAACAGCACAAATGCTCCGAGCGGACAGGGAACCTGTGGGTCCAGGAGGCGGTGGGGCCATGAAGGGAAGACTCTGCGGGGGTTGCTGGTGCCGGGGGCCTCCAGATCCCGCTGAGTCCTGCTTTAAGGTCCTGTAACTGAGACTCCCTGGCCCCCTGGCAGGACACATGCCTTCTGATGCACATTGGCCAACAGCATTTGGGAAATTGTACAGTTTTGAGAAAGGCATTTAAATGAGTCCTGAAGGAGATGGGGCCTTTTTTTTAGCCACTTAATTGAATCTGTGGCAGTAAATCTTTTAGTCTTCTCTTAGCATTTACAATTTCAATTTACTCCATGGATTTTTGTGCTCAACTCTCAGTGAAAATGAGCATTTGTGCCAAAAAGCTTTTAATCAACCATTCTCAAACTGTCAGCCCCCCTTTTCGCCAAAGCCCAATGGAATCTTTGCACCTATAGTTTTAAAAATATATTCTGTGTACCCGGTCTCTCCTTTTAGTTTCTAGCATCCTTTATCATGGTCTAATCAGAGTCATTTCTGATGTTCATCCTCTCTTCGTCTTCTCAGATTTCTTTATAAGGTGAGCCTTCCACTTTGGTCTGGCTTCACTGGTCTTATTAAGATTCTCCATGGCCACTGCCTCCAGGATGAAGATATGCTTCTATGCAAAGTCCTCACAAAGCCCTCTGTTTTAGCACACGGAAGGTTAATTGCCCGGTCTTTAATTAAGACGGTCATTTTTCTTTCACATTGTTTGTGGAACTCCATAATAAATGAAGCCATAAACCTGTCCTCTTTTTATGAAGAGTCTGAGTTTTGAGTGTTCTTGCTTACTCTTTTTTCAAAGGCTGGCCATGGCTAAAGCTAATTTCAAAAAGAATCCTTCATGGAAAAAAAAAGAACTTTAGGGATTTTAAAGATTTTTTTTTTAAAATTTGACAGACAGAGATCACAAGTAGGCAGAGAAGCAGGCAGAGAGAGAGGAGGAAGCAGGTTCCCTGCTGAGCAGAGATCCCAGGACCCTGGGATCATGACCTGAGCTGAAGGCAGAGGTTTTAACCCACCGAGCCACCCAGGTTCCCCAACTTTAGGGATTTTAGTGGCAAGTATTTTACTTAGCATGTTTTAGGGAAAGGTGCTTTGTAATACTTTTGTGACAAAGCAGAGAAGGTCTTCAGCTAAACCACTGGCCTGGTGGGACCCCCAAGACAGGTCCTCCCTCCCTGGGGGTGGGACAGGTACCAGCCTCCCTCTGGGCCTCCCAGCTCATCTCCGGACATTGCTGTCATGTGAATGGCCACCAGGGGGCAACATGCCCCCCCTACTGATTTGCTAACACGCACCCTGCTGCCCTGACCCCCAGCATAGATCAGTGATGTTCTCCCATCGATTTCTCCCTGGTGCTCCGATTTCCGATGAGCCTAATCAGCTGTGCAGTCTTCAGCCCTTGCTCCTTGATTTGTCAGGAGGATGAGTTATCTGAGCGGACGCTCTCTGTGGTTTGTAGGTTGGAGGACTCAGCACTACCGCTGTGACCTTTTCAATATTCTGTTATTAGATGGGCTAGCCATTTTGACTTCCTCCTGAACAAAGTGTCTTCTACATGTGCTGAAGAGGGAGAATGGCCAGTTAATCAGAACGCCCAATGCTGAAAAGGTCGAACCAGGGCTGTGGGTATTAACATTCACCATCCGTATTAGCATCCTACAGCCTGCAAAGCTCGTAACCTGCACAGTCCCATGTGACCAGATATATGGATGATGTTTAGCCCTTGGATCCTCTCCTATCCTACCACAAAGGGACTGCTCCTCCTACTCTTACTCCAATTCCATGGGCAACCCAGACTCTCTACCATGGTCTACAAGGCCTCATCCATCTGGGTTCCTGGTGTATCCCCCATCTTTCTCTCCTCCCCCCTTTGCTTCACTTCCCATGTGCCCTTTCTGTCCTGGAGTATGAAAAGCTCCCTCCAGTCTCAGGACCTCTGCACATGCTGAGTCTTGGCTTGGATCTCTCTTTCCCCAGATTTTTGCATGACTGCCTCCTTCTCAACATTTAGCTCTTAACTCAATGTCATCTTTTCACGGAGGCCTTCCCAGGATATCCTAGCCATGAAACTCCTCATGGAGACACTGCCCTGTGTTAAGAGTCTTTATCATTTACTATGTTTGTCTGTTCATGTTTGTATTCTCTGTCTCACCCTACTCGAATATAAGCAACACAAGGGCAAAGACACTGTCTCTCATCGTCACCACTGCACCCCCAGTTCTTGGCACAGTCACAGGTATACAGCAGATCCTTAATAAATGCTCATTGACTGTTATGGACTGAATGGTTGTGTCTCCCTCAAATTCAGGTTGAAATCCTAACACCAGTGTGATAGAATTTGGAGGTAAGCCTTTAGGTGATAATTAGGTCATGAAAGTAGAGTCCTCATGAATGGAACTTGTATCCTTATAAGAAGAGACACAAAAACTTGCTTCCTCTCTCTGTTTTTCACCATTTGAGGATACAACGAGAAGATGGCCATCTGTAAACCAAGAACATGCCCTCCCCAGACAGGATCTGCTGGCACTTTGACCTTGGACTTCTTAGCTTTTAGAACCATGAGAAATACATACTGTTTAAGCCACCTAGTCTCTGCCAATTGTTAGAGTTGCCTGATCTAAAACAGAATGGCAGTAACAGCGCACTTCATTAAAAAATAATCCCATAATTCAGATTCCTCACTGGTCACTGAAAAATATTTCCTGCCTGCTTTCCCAAGCTCCTTTCCTCACCCCTTCTTGGGAAGTCCCACAGCCATACTTTTGTGACACAGAGGCCCTGCGAATCCCTGTGTCCAGAATTTAACTCACTGTAGTTACTGATTCAGAGTAACAGTAAGCAATTCATCTGAAATAGAAGCTTCTTATACATGCACAAGGCAGCAGCAGCAGCATTTATACCAATGAAGCCATTTTCAAGTTCCAAAGTTTGAACTTGGGCCTACTTCACGGACACACTCTAGCTTGACATCTCCCTCCCTCCACCGAAAAATTCCGATGGGTTTGCTTGGCTTAATTTTTTGGTGCAGGGCATTCTCATGCTGTTCAATGATACATTTGAACATTATAATACGTAATGATACGTTGAACATTATAACAGAATGTGGAAGCCAACCAGAGCGAGGGTGAGAGGGACTGCTTGGGAATTCACCATCCTCCCCATGCGCCTGTCCTGAGGGTTACTGTTTCTTTGGACAGATTCAGGGGGAGCACAGGCCTTGCTCTTTTCTGGAAGAGATCTGCACCCAGCTGGCGAGGAACCAGCAGACCTGCCTGCTTGCCTGCTTAAGGCAGCGCGGGAAGAGCAGATGCGGGAAGAGCAGACCCAGGATTGTGCCCTCTGCGGTGAGTGGAGACTTGGTCCAGCATGCGACCAAGTTGGTCCAGAGGTTTGGACGCCGGGTCCAAACCTCTGAGATACGTGTCTACATCCTCACAGGATGCAGTGAGACTGTTTTTTAAACACTACCTAAAAATGTGTGAGGTTGGAAGTGTTGTCTCTGAAACAACGTGGAAGCTCTTGGTCTAGGATGTCTCCCTCAACCCTAGGGTAAACAAAGACACAGCCACACAGCCTGTTTTATTCTTTGAAGTTTTTTCTAGGAATGCCACCAAGGCATTGCAGAAAGGCCTGCACTGTCTTAATTGCACTGTGATCAGACCTGGGTTTGCAGGTGCACTGTGTGGAAGGGCCCAGAGGCCTGGCCTGGGCCTGTCTCTCTGGGCACCTCCCCCACCAGATTTCTGCGGGCGGCTAGCTGACTTTCCCTGCCCAGCTCCCCCTCACAGCGGGATGAAAGACATTACCAAGTGCAAGAAACCCGGATTCCCTGCCACTGTGGGTTTTCTGCAGTGGGCCACACTGGGGCTTTAGAATCTAAGATCAGGAAGAACAGAAAAGGACATGAAAGCTAATGGTTTTAAAGCACCTGCCAGCTCTGATCTGTGGGAGAGAACAAATAGAACACAGTTCCTAACACAGGAGGTATCTGAATGGAAACCTGACCCAGTCTCACGGTGCGTTTGGCTGGCTGGCTGAACTGTGTTCCCTGTACTCTGCTATAGATGCACCTGGGCCCACAGGCAGGATCAAGACCCCAGATCTGAGACCCTGAAGGAGCCAAGAAACCATCTTGCCAGAACCCCTCATTGAGCAGATGGAAACTGCTCCTAGGATGAACCTTGTCCTAGGAGAATCTGGCCTCTGCCCCCGGCTCAGTCGGCGATCTTGAAGCCATGTGGAATGTCCTCCCTAATGAGTGTCTCTGTGGACCTGCAAGCTTTGGGCCACATCAGATAGTCCATGCTAACAAGTGATTTACAGTGCGGCAGGAGAGGGGAGGAGGCACGAGTCAAACCCCCATCAGTCCAAATTCTAAACAGGCTGGAGACAGGGGTCAGCCATGTGGGCAGTCAACCACATCTATGTGACTGAGCACAATCTTGGGATACAAAGGCTCAGGTGAGCGTCCCCAGTGGCAATGCTGCACATGTGTCACCCCACATCCCAGGCGGGAGAAGCAAGCGCTGTGTGCACACCTGCCCGGTACAAGGACACTCAGAAGCTCTGCCGCTGGAATGCTCCTAGACCCTGTCCTGTGAGCCTCCTCCCTCTGGTGACTTTCACCGGCTTCTTTTTGCTGCAATAACCTACCACTGTGTGCATAATGGTTTTCCTGACTCCAGGGAGCCCTGGCAGCAAATGATCAAACATGAGGGTGGTTGTGGAGACTCCTGAATTTGCAGCTGGTATCAGTAATTTGGGAGGCCTTGAGAACTACCCAGCTCTGTAGAAACTGAGGTCCAGAGAGCCGAAGGAAGAGTCAGGAGAGAGCCAAGCACTCCTGATGTGCAGGTCAGGTCCCCTGCACCGGGAGGGGATGGCATGCACGTTAGGGAGCCAGGAAGCAGACACATACCAGAAAGACCCAGAGGCTGGAGGTCCTACACTCTGGCTCTGTGGGTGGCTCTGCTGTGGCCTTGCCATCAGATGGATCTGGACCCTCGAAGCCAATGTCCCAGAGATCCAGTCCTTGTGCCCCAATGATGGTCACACGGTTGGGGCTTGTACCCTGGCCCATCCTCATCATTTTATGTCACTGAGCGAAGATCAGTTGGCAGGCCGGGATTCTTCCTGGGACCAACTGACTTTTCCCGTGGAAGGGGATCTTCTGGCACACAGTGCTCCAGCAAGGGTGTTTTTCTCATGACAGGAAAAGCAATCCTGAACCACCAGGCCGAATTAGGCTCCACGTGGGGATCTGGCTGAACACAATGGGCCTCCAAGCTCCCCAGGTCTGCCCTGTCCTTGTTCACATTAATCTTATCCTAGTTTCCCAAGCTCAGGGTTCTCCTGGCATTTGAGGATTAGCTCCAAGAGAATTACGCCTCTTAATACAACAAGAAGCCAAAAAATGCAAGTTGTTGCATGTGATGGCAGCATCTGGCTGAGGCAGCTAGCACCAGCCCTCCATCCACTGGATCCCTAGGGCTTGGTCTCCTGGGGCTCCTCAGTGGGACCCGGCCGAAACCCACACTGAGACATCAAATGCCACTCACAGCAGGGTCATGTGGTGTCCTGGTGGGAAGCGGGTGAACAAAAACAGGCCAACTGCTCATGGCCCAAGAGGCGACGATGCCATATGCCACAGTTTGTTCTAAATCACGACCCTGTGAAGTTCGAACACCAAGGCCCAGGATCCAGCCCATCCCAGCAATTCCCACCAGCTTGGAGTCCACTTTCTTTCTTTCTTTCTTTTTTTTTTTTAAGATTTTATTTATTTCTTTAACAGATAGAGATCACAACTAGGCAGAGAGGCAGGCAGAGAGAGAGAGAGGAGGAAACAGGCTCCCTGGCTGAGCAGAAAGCCCGATGTGGGGCTTGATCCCAGGACCCTGAGATCATGACCTCAGCCAAAGGCAGAGGCTTGAACCCACTGAGGCACCCAGGTGCCCCGGAGTCCACTTTCTTATTCCCCATAAAAACCTCAGCTCAGGTGAGTCCCACTCTGACAGGTGGATTCCTCCCGCAGGCTAAGGTTTTGGAGACTCCTGTTGGCATAGTGGGCCTGAAATGGCACCGTTAAATGGTACTCGGGCCGTGAGATTTCCTGGGTGAGTTCTCAGTCACTGGGTGGCCTGTCTTTAGCAGGACACTGTGAACCCATTAGATGCTCACTCCTCCCCACCCTCACCCCCAGAGAGTTTCAGAGCTGAGGGCGGAGCTGTGGTGGTGAAGACAGAGGACACCTACATTTTGAGAGGTGGGAGAGAATGAGGACCTGCTTGTCTGTCTGCTTTGTGGAGGCTGATCCTGTCTTAACCTAAGACTGTCCTGCTGGGTTCCAAGCCCACCTCCTCCAGGAAGCTCCCCTGGACCTCCCAGGGCTCACTCTTCCTCCTTTGAGCTCTCACTGTGTGTACAGTCAGAGCCGCACAGCCCTCTCTTCATAAGCATCATCTTGAATCATGCCCTAATTAATTTCTGTCTGCCCTGGTGAGACTGAGCATTTCGTGCAGAGGTGGAAACTGGTGGCTGCCCAAAGTTCTCAGCTTGAGGCTGAGAGAATGACGAGATAACTTGGCCAATGCAGCTGTGGCTGGCAGGCTGGGCAGTGGGCAACCAGACAGGGCCGAGGCTGACGGTCTCAGCCCTGCTGCTTTGCCAGGGACAGCCCCATCACTTGGCATCTGACCCCAGGCCAGTCTCACTGGAACGAATCATCTGAACGATTTAAGGAGCTTATCCCTGGGACAGAGTTTTCATTTTTTGGAACAGTAGCCATGGGCCTCATAGGAAGCCTGCTGGAGGATGCCCAAATGAAGAGAGGGCTGTCCTAGCCCTGGACAGAGACAGGAGAGGTCTGTGCCCAGGGCAAGCTGGCATGGTCAGTGCCCTACCTGGTCTGGCTTTCCAGGCAGGGCAAGAGAGGACAGGCTGGGGAGAGAGTCCTATGGGCCTAGGAAGCCTGGCCTATAGGGAGCATCAGGGTTTGGACGGTGTGTTGTTTCAACAGCTCCAGATGGGGGAATGTGAAACAAGGCAGTGCTGTGGAAGGTCAGAGAGCCTGGAGGGGGGCTCATGCTGAGGCAGGGAACTAGCAAGGGGCTCCAAGCAAGCTTGGGTCCTCAGCAATGGCAGTGATGGTTCTCAGAATGGGCAGAGGAGAGAATGCCAGAGTTCCAAGGAAGACTCATCTAATACCTAAGTGACTGGGTCCACATGGTGGCAGGGAGGGACAGATGAAGGTGGCTGAGGGGAGGCTAACCCCGTGATAAGAGGCTGCTCGCTCAGCTGACATGGCTGGGTGCAAACTGGGAGCCCAGCATACAGGACACTTCCTTGGGGGAGCCTCAGGCAACACTGGCAAGCTTGACCCTGGGAGGAACAGGCGCAGTGATGAGAGCCTCCTGAGGCCCTCAGAGGACCACCATCCCCAAGCCACCAACATAGGCCAGATCTGGGGGGCTTAGTGAGATGAGCCTATAGGCCTGAAGCTCTGCCTCTTCTGGCCAGGTGAGCCCCTGCCTGCTTCTCACGGCCCCCACGAGGTGGCTGTGCTTTCCCTCTACCCTCATAGCAGGTGGCACGCCAGGCATCGAGCACATCTGTCCTCAGAAACCTGCCCATGTTCTCATGGGATTTAAAGCCAGGCCTGCTGAGTGTCCTCAAAGCCCCCATGATCACAAACCTAGCACAACTGAAAAGGGCCTCAGTTCGAGGGAGAGTGTGGGACTCGTGGTGGCAGGCTGAGGCCTGTCTGGGAGGTGAGATGCGGCCCAGGTGTCCTAACGGCAGGGCTGCCATGGTGGGCGCCACCCAATAAGACCCTGGGGACCATGCATTTGAGGAGTTGCCAAACGACACAGAAGGTGGCAGCTGACTGCTGCACAGGAACGTCAGGGGAAGACAAAGGAGCGACATCTTCCTCTGTTCTCAGACCCCTTTGAAGTGTGATGGGAAAAGACAGTCACATGTGACACCAGGTTTTGTTTTCTCTGGGAGCACAGTTTAAAGCGACTGATCTGGGCTTGAGAAACACGAAGGCCCAGCAGCGCCAGTCGGGGCAGATTGCTGGGCTCTGGGCAGGCGGCTGCTCCAGGTGACACGGGCAGCCCCCTGTCCTGGTGCAAACCGCACCCCCACCCTCGCACCCTCTACTCGGGCCTTCCCAGCATTAGGACATTCATTCCTGTCACACAAAGTGCCCCAGTTGTTGGAAGGCTCCCCATTTTATGGTGGAAACTGCTTCCAAGGACTAAGAGCTGAGATTCACAATACCGACCAGCAGGGCATTTGAAATGGGCCTCCTTGCCACCCACCCAAAGGCTCAAGGTCTGCATGGTGGGGGCCTGACGCCCAGCATCAGGGTTCCAGGTGAAGGCCCATCCCACTTTGAGACAGTTTCCTTGTGTTTCCTACCAGGGAGACAATGCTTCACGCTTGAGGTTCTGGGGAACTTGTGAGGGAAAATCTACAGTGTTGCTTTTATGGCCCCATGGGAAGAAGTTTCCAGACTGCATGCTGCCCTAGTCTTCCCTGCCAGAGGCCATCTACTTGGCAGAATACCCCTAGACATGACTCGGCCAGGCCTAGCTGCTGCTCAGTGGGGTGTCTCCCACTCCCTTGAGGTTCCTGTGAGGAATGGGTCATTGCTAGGCCCGGTTGCCTTCGGCCAGGGCTTCCAATAACCTCTTCTGGACCCAGCAGGAAGCCAAGACTCCAGGCTTCCATAGAGGGACTTCTAAAGGTGGGAAAAATCCAACGAGGGCAATTACAGAAATTCCACTTTGGAGCTGTTCCAAATAACACTAACAGTGGAAATAATAAACTAGCCAGGAGGAAAATCAGGTATCATAACACGAATGTCACTTAAACTAATGGACAGGGCACTCTCCCCAGACCTCTGGAGGGTTCCAGGAATCTGCATTTCAAATGTGATGTACTATGGGGCAAACTGGGCTTCCAGTGGGGAGAAATGAAGATCCATGACACTGACAAACAGGGCATTATCTCTAATTGTGTTCAGAAGGAGGCTCCTGGTTTCATATTCTCGCCCTGCCCACACTATGGAAACAGTGCGGCTGACCTTCCAGGAAGGGACGCAGGTTATAGAAAGAGCTGCTGGGGCTCTGAGGCCAGTGACTGCTTTGCTGTGTTCACAAGCTCATGCAGGGGCTGCCTGCACCTGAACTTCTGGGCTTTGGGACGTTATGGGGATTGGGAGTGTTGGTGCCTGGGGCTAACTCCTCCTTGAAACACCTCTTGAGTGATACTGTGATGTCCACGATTAATGGGGCTGTGAAGGAGGGTCCTGTAATGAGCTGTCTGTAGAACAGAGACCCACTGTGTGAGCACAGGAGAGGGAACCAGGGTGAACCAGTAGTGGCACCAACGAGATTAGGGGTGAGTTGGAATATTTTGCTTCTAGGGCCAAGCCAGTTTTCCCAGGAGCAGCTCACTCTGACGTCCCCGCTGTGTCTCCATAGAGAAGTTGCGGTATCTGAGTGGTCTGAGTATGATGCAAAGACAAACACCACAGGGTCTTAACGACTTTGCTCAGGGTGGACCGGTCCCAACACAGGGTGGCCAGGAGTCTGGGAGGCTGGCCCCACGTTGTGTGACCCTGTGGGGGCAGATGGCGCCACTCCCACCTCTCTGCTTGAGAAGCCCTGGTCATGGCCTATGCCATGCCATCCCAGATGGGAACAGTGCCCTTGGTCCCCTGGGGTGGGACACTGAGGCAGGGGGCCAGCCCCTGAGCAGCAGCTGGTCCCCAAACCATCAGCATGAACTCAGGATATTTCCTAGGCTCCGGGAAGGCACGCCCACCCTCCCCACTCTCCCAACTGCTGAATACTCAGGCACGCTGGCCTGCACACAAAGGAATTTGGTGTTGAAATTAGAGACAGTTGTGCAAATTTTTCTTATTCGGTCATTAAGGCAATGGTTTATTCACACTCAGTTCTCTTTGGAGGAGGGTCTGTGTAAGTGGTGGAGCTGAAGAGAGGAGGGCAAGGTCTAAACAAGGGGTCCGAGTCCAGGGCATACAGATGCTTCACCAGAGACAACCTCTGAATTGTCATCCTTCCTCTGTATAGGCAGGTTGTGCAGAAGGAAGGGACTTTCAATATTTTCCCTTCTAGATGGAAATAGTGGAAGCACCACCATCCTGCTAGATAGGAACCTTGCCAATCATGTTACTGGTAGAAATCTCAGTGAAAGAGCCTCATGTCAACAACTCAGGCCAACGATGGGGCTGGGTGGTGGCATGGGGCCCAACCATTCAGCTTTGGAAGAAACTTGGAGGCTATGAAAATCCCAAGTTCACGAGCCAACCATCAAAGAATGAATAGGGTAAGTTGCACAAGGGAATGGACACATAACCTAACCAAGCACATGATTTTGGAAATGCTTCTGTGAAGCAGAACTCTGAGGCTGTTTCAATTTCAGCACCTCCACCTCTCCTGATAGAATTCTCTCCTGACTTAACTTGCCATGACCTCCTGCGTACCACTCTCTGCCCTGCCAGGGGTACAAGCCCCTTCCCCAAGAAAGTGATGTTTGGCTTACTGTTCAGTGAAGAGACCAGTTTATAAAGTACTGTTCTGGGGGGCGGGTAGTGTGTGCATATGCACATACACACAAAGGAAAAGCTGTAAAGTTATATCCCAAAATATATGATTCTCTCTTACAGTAAATAAATTTTATTTTTCTCTCTTCTGCTTTTCTTTATTTCTTGAATTTTCTGCAAATAATACATAATACCTTTGTAATCAGAAAAACAACAGTAAAAGGAAAGCAATAATTGTTAGTTAAAAAAACAAAAACAAAACAAAAAAACCCCAAGAAACAAGAAACTCCAATCAGGGTTTCCTGCCTTGATTTTAATAGCAAAGCCTCATGCTATTTCCTCATTGTCAGAAAATAGTTGGAATATTGCTAGAAGCATGAAAGGAAACTGGTTAATATAGAGTGGTGGAAAAAACTTCCATGTAGGTGCTCCTTTGGGTCAAAAATGTACCTTCTCCTATTCTTGCCTCTGTTGGGTATAGTGGACCCATAGGAAACTTCCATGTAGGTGCTCCTTTGGGTCAAAAATGTACCTTCTCCTATTCTTGCCCCTGTTGGGTATAGTGGACCCATAAGAAACAGCTGCCCCAAATATCTGGCTGTCCAGAAATCTGGCTTTATGTCTTGTCTGGTTAGTAGATTCTAAGCTTAATGGCTTTCTCTCTCTTTAACACAATGTAAAGTGGGATCAACCCTGGGAAGAAAGGAGTAGAGACAGTAGCAAGCGTTAACAAGTTTCTGAGCAATCCAGGGCCTGTGGGACACACATACTGCTTGTATCAGTGATACTCAGACCTAAACAAGTGGAGAGAGCCCTGTGGGGCTCTGAGAAGATACAGTTTTGTAAAGATACCAGTTCACCTCAAACTAACCCCAAAATTCAAGGCAATGCAAATGCAATTTTCAACAGAGTGTGTCCATGCATGCTTGCGGGCATGCACCCAAGTGTGCACACCCTAGAGAAGTTGATTCTACAATTTATAGATACGTGCAAAGAGCCAAGGACAGCCAAAGTACTCTCCAAGAGGAAGAAGAAGGGCTTTCCCTCTGAGATATCAAAACTTATTATAAAGCTCAAGTAGTGGAGTACTGGTATAGGAATAGCTCAGATGAACATAAGAAAGCATTCCACAATAGTCCCCCGAGAATAGGAGAATTCACTATAGGACATAGGTGTTATTGTATATCCCTGGGGGAATAGATAAACCCTTTAACAAATGTTGCTAGGACAAGTTGGGATCCATTAAAAAAAAAAAAAAAGGCTTGTGCTTTATACCACTCACCAAAAAATTACTTCTAGGTAAACTAAAGGAAATGAACAGATTCTGCTTCTGTAACGATAGCATAAGGAGCTCTGTAGACATGCTTCCCAGGGAAACCACCATAACTGGTAAAATGATTAACACACCCAAACATCAACCATTTAGAATGCCTGGAAAGTGTCCTAAATGCATCCAACACATGAAGAAACTTTCTTTCTTTCTTTCTTTCTTTTTCAAGAATATCTACTAAATCTCAGTAAGAATACTGAGAATTTTACTTGAGCCATGAGTTCATGTTGTATGGGTACATTCCAAGCAAGGGCAGCTAAAGAATGAGGGGGTCTCTGCATATATTCAGTGCCGACTCATAACATTGAAGCTCTACTGCTCGTAAGGCAGGGCAAAGATACTGGGACCTCAAATACCCTCGTTCAGCTTACTCACAGGACAGAGATCTCAGTCTGGGAGAGGCAAGCTGAGAAGATCAGAGGCTGCTATCCTTACCTAGTACTCTACTCATAAACCAGTGGTGTCACTCTAAGACAAGTGGCCCACTGTCCCTGCCCCAGGCTCTGGAGCAGTGGTTCAGAAATTCTGTGCAAGGGAGAGGTAGGCCATAAATATAGAGAGCTCTGAATGAGAGGAACTGAATTTATTTGGAACAGAATATGGAAGTTCAAGCCCGCCTGAGGGTGCTCTTGTAACAATGGAGATTTTCGTGATAAATGATTAAAGGAGGCTCAGAGTTATATGAAGACAACAAGCTAGATGACAGGCCATCTAGTTTACCAAAGAAGGAAAAAAAAAAAAAACTAAACTAAAAATGAACACAGCCTCAGAGAAATATGGAACACCACTAAACACATCAATATATGTATAATGGGAGTATCTAGAAGCAAGAGACAGAGAAGGAATAGAAATAAGACTTAAAAGGACTAATGACTGAAAACTTCCCAAACTGGATGAAAAACATCAATCAATACATCCAAGAAACTCAACAAACTTCAAATGGGATAAACACAAAGAGATCCACATTCAGATACACAGTAGTAAAAATGTTTAAAGACAAAGAGAAAAATCTAGAATGAACCAAGAAAAAATAACTCATCAGTCACAATGAACCCTCACTATGATTAACAGCTGACTTCTCATCAGAAGCAATGGATGCTTCTGATGAGAAGTGGCGTGACATAGTCAAAGTGATAAAAGAAAAAAGAAATTGTCAACAAAGAATGTTAAGCCCAGGAAAACTATTTTTCAAAGATGGAGGGAAAATAAGGATATTTCCAGCCAAACAAAAAGTGAGATAAGTTGTTGCTAGCAAACCAACCTTACAACATGTGCTAAAGGAAGCTCTTCAGGGTGAAAGCAAGTGACCCTAAATGCCTCTTATTCAAATGGTAATTTGAATACAATAAAAAACAAAGAGCAATGGTAAAAGTAATCATGTAATCATACAACACAGTATAAATGTATATTTCTTCTCCTTTCTTGTGTTAGCTGATTTAAAAATCAATCATATGAAACAATATGTATATAATTATATTGTTAGGCCTATGACATATAGAAATGTAATATATTTGACAATAATAGCACAGGGAAGGTGGGTGGGTACAAAATGTATTGGAATAAGAAAAGAATACCAACTTGAATCCACAGAAACAATGAAGAGAACTAGAAATGAGAAATAAAAAGTTTTATATAATAAATTCTTTAAATACATACTTGCTCTCCTTTTCTCTTGTCTCAGTTTGTTTATTTTTATTTATTTTAAAAAGGATTTTATTTACTTATTTGAGAGAGAGAGAGGATGATCAGGGGAAGGGTCAGGAGGAAGGGAGAAGCAGATTCTTTGCTGAGCAGGGAGCCTGACATGGGGCTCCATCCCAGGATCCTGTGATCATGACCTGAGCCAAAGACAGGTACTTAACTGAATAAGCCACTCTGGCACCCCTGTTTATTTGTTTATTTATTTTTGAGAAAGAGAGAGAGAGTGAGCAAGCAAGAGGGGAGGGGCAGAGGGAGAAGGATAATCTTAAACATGCTCCAGGCCCAGTGCAGAGACTAATGTGGGGCTTGATCTTACAATGCTGAGATCATGATCTGAGCCAAAATCAAGAGTCAGATGCTTAACCAACTGAGCCACCCAAGAACTCCAAGATAGTGACGTCATAATATGTATAAAAATAATAGTGGAAAATGCAGAAGGGGAAATAGAGGTACATAGGAATACTGTTTCTGTATCTTACTGGAATTTAGCATGAGCCTGAAGTATCTTCAGATAAATTATGATATATGAAATTAGCCCTACAGCAAACACTAAGAAAATAACTACAGAAAAATAGTAACATTTCATTAAAGAACTTAAGATATTATACTAGTATATTCACTTAATGCAAAAGAAAGCAGTAAAGGAGGAAAAGAGGAAGAAA
Organism: Enhydra lutris kenyoni; assembly: GCF_002288905.1. Taxonomy (NCBI): domain Eukaryota; kingdom Metazoa; phylum Chordata; class Mammalia; order Carnivora; family Mustelidae; genus Enhydra; species Enhydra lutris. Next base: position 6,940,151 of record NW_019154089.1, on the reverse strand, counting down.
ATGATGTAAGACATACAGAAAACAAAGTAAAACATCAGATGCAAACCCAACTACATCAATGATAATATTAGATGTAATGGATTAAGCAATCCAATCAAAGGCAGAGATTGTTAGATAGAACATATTAAAAAAAAGATTCAAATATATGCTACCTATTGGTGACATACTTGAGAATTAAAGATATAAATAAGTTGAAAGAAAAAAGAAACTATGAAAGAAACTATACCAGGAAAAAAAAAAACCATAAAAAAGCCACAGGACTACATTAATATCAGACAAAATAAACTTTAAAACAAGAAGTAAAGAGGAAAACAAGAGGTAAAGAGGCAAATTTTGTAATGATAAAAGGATCAAGTCATTTAGAAGATTTAAGGGTTATAAACATATGCCACTAACGATAGAGCCTCAAAATACAAGAAGCAAAACCTCACAGAATTGAAGGGAGAATTCAACAATAACAGCTGACAGCTTCAATACCCACGTTTAGTAATGGAAAGAACCATGAGGCAAAAGACACATGAAGAGGGGCACCTGGGTGGCTCAGTGGGTTAAGCCGCTGCCTTCGGCTCAGGTCATGATCTCAGGGTCCTGGGATCGAGTCCCGCATCGGGCTCTCTGCTCAGCAGGGAGCCTGCTTCCCCCCCCCACCTCTCTCTCTCTCTCTCTCTCTCTCTGCCTGCCTCTCCGTCTGCTTGTGATCTCTCTCTGTCAAGTAAATAAATAAAAAAATCTTAAAAAAAAAAAAAAGACACATGAAGAAACAGAACACTTGGACAATACTGGAAACCAATTTGACCCAGTAGTGCTCTATAAAACATTCCATCTCAAAACAGCAGAATACATATTTTCTAAAGTGTATATGGACATTCTAGGATAGACCATGTGCTAGACCATCAAAAAGGCTTGATAAATTTAAAAGGACTAAAATAACATATGTTGTCCTACACAAAAGAATGAAATTAGAAATCAGTATAAAAAATAAAATTTGAGAAATTCAGATACATAAAAATTAAGTAACACACTTCTAAATAACCAATAGGTCACAGAAGAAATCACAAGGGAAATTAGAAAATACTTTGAGATGAATGAAAATGAAGACACAATGTAACAAACCTTATGGGAGGCAGATAATGGAGTGCTTACAGGGAATGACTTTATAGCTGTAAAAGCCAACATTAATAGAGAAACAAACGTGAAATTAATAACCTAACCTACCGCAACACACTGGACAAAGAAGAGTAAGCTAAACATAAAGCAACAAGTGGAGGAAAACAGTCAAGGTGAGAGTAGAAATCAGTGGAAAGGAGAATGGAAAAATAGAAAAATCAACAAAACCAAAAGTTGTTTCCTAAAAAACAGTCAAAAGAACTGACAAAATGTTTAGCTAGACTGGTAAGGACAATACAGAGGGTTCAAATTACGAAAAACAGGAATAAAAGAGGGGACATTTGTACTGACTCTGTAAAATAAAAAGGATAATAAGGTAATAATATGAACTTTGTATGCCAACAAATTGGATAATTTTGATGAATTGGATATGTTTATAGAAAATCACAAATTACGGAAACTGACTTAAGTGAAAGAAAATAAATGAAAGAAAAAAACCTATGTAAGATATTTAATTAATTATTTAAAAAATTCCTACAAAGCCATGCACAGGACCATGTGGATTCACTGATAAAGTCCACCAATATTTAAGAATGAATATCAGTTCTTTGTAAGTTCATCCATATACCATAAAAAAGACGGAAACACTTTCCAACTCATTCTGTGAGACCAGTATCATCACCCTGACACCCAAACTAGATATCATAAGGAAATAAAATTGCTGATCAGGATCTCTTATAATTATACATACAAAAAAATCTTCAAAAAGTATTAATAGATCAAATCCAGCAACATATGAGGATTATACACAATGACCATATACATACCAAGGAATTTAACAGTGGTTTAGCATATGAAAACCAATTAATGTAATATACCATACCAGTAGAAAAAAAGAACAAAACCACATAATCATCTCAATAGTTGAAGGAAAAGTATTTGATAAAATTTAGCACTCCTTTTTGATAAAAACACAAAACAAAGTAGGAATAGAAGGGAACTTCTCAACCTGGTAAAGGACATCTATAGAAAACTCACAGCTAAAATCATACTTAATGATGGAAGACTGAAGGCTTTCCCCTGAGATCAGGAACGAGACAAGGATGTCTGCTTTTATCACCATTCTGGAGGTTCTGGCCAGGGCAGTTAGGTAAGCAAATGAAATAAAAGGCATCCAGATTAGAAAGAAACAAGTAAAACTCACTCTATTTACACTGGCATTATCTTGATATAGTTAATCCTAAACTATCCAATGCAAAAACCTATGTTAGAACTAATAAATGAGTTTGGCAAGGTTGCAGGGTACAAATTCAATATATAAAAATTAATTGTTTTTCTATACATTGGCAATAAGCATTCTGAAAATGGAAATATGAAAATAATTCCACTTACAACAGGTTCTATATAGACAAAATATTTAGGGATGACTTTAACCAAAGAAGTGTAAAATTTATACTCCCAAAACTACAAAAAAATGATGAAAGAAATGAAAGAAGTCTAAAATAAATGGAAGGTCATGCCATGGTCATAGATTGGAACACTTAATACTGTTAAGATGGTAACACTTCTCAGAGGGATCTATTTATGCAATACTTCTCAGAATCTCGCCCAGCTTCTTTGCAGAAATTAACAAGCTGATCCAACAATTCACATGGAAATGTAAAGCACACAGAATATCTGAAACAGTGCTGCAAAAGAACCACAAAGATGGAGGACTCACATTTCCTGAATTCAAAACGTACTACAATGCTACAGTAATCAAGAAACTGTGGTACCAGCATATGGATAGACATAGAAATCAATAGAATAGAATTGAGAGTCTAGAAATAAACCTTTGCAAGTATGGTTAATTCATTTTCAACACATGTGCCAAAGCAATTCAAAGGGGAAGAGCAGTCTTTAAAATAAATGGTACTAGGACAAGTGGACATGCACATGTAATAAATGGACCCCTATGTCACAACATATGCAAAAATTAAGTCATAATGATTCAAATGAATGTAAGATCTAAATGTAAATGCTAAAACTCTAAGATTCTTAGAAAAAAAGTCGGAGCAATCTTCATGACCTTGGGTTTGACAACACCTTCTTAAATGTGACACCAAAGACACAAGTGAGGAGCGAAAAAGCAGATACACTGTACTTCACAAACATATTCTTCCATATTTTTCCATCAAAATTAAGACTTTTGTGCTTCAAAGGATAGCATAAAGTGAAAAAGCGAACCCACAGAATGGAAAAAGAAATTTGCAAGTGTATATATGATAAGAAGTTTTCAGAATATATACTGAGCCCTTACAACTCAATAAGAAAAAGACAAATTGTCCAATTAAAAAATGGATAAAGGTGACGAATACACAGTTCTCCAAGGAAGACATACAAATGACCAGTAATCACACAAAAAAGATGCTTACTCAATATCGTTATCCACCAAGGAAATGCAAATCAAAACCACATGAGATACCACTTCACATCTGCTTGGATGACTAATTAAAAAGACAGATAATAACAACTGCTGGCAAAGATATGGAGAAACTATAACCCTCACAGGCTGCTGCTGGGAATTTAAAATGGTACAGCCACTGTGGGAAACAGTCTGGCACTTCCTCCAAAAATTAAATACAGAGTTAACATATGACTCAGCAATATTACTCCTACAAAAATACCTAAGAGAAATAATATATATCCACACAAAAACTTGGACACAAATGTTTATAGCAGCAAATTCACAACAGCCTACGTGGAAAGGACCCAAATGTCCATCAACTGATGAATGGATAAATTTGGTATATCCCTGCAAGAATGTATTTAGAAATAAATGAGGTACTGATACATGATACAACATGGATGAATCTTGAAAACATGCTAAATGAAAGGAGCCAATCACAGAAGATTGCATATTGTTTGAAATGTCTAGAATAGGCAAATCTATGGGAAGAGAAAGTAAATTAGTGTTTGTCAGAGCTACGGGATGGGGATGGGGGATAGGCAATGAATGAGGAATTGTCTGTTAATGGGGACAGGGGTGCTGTTTGGAGGGAATGAAGACATTTTAAAATTGTTTCTAGAGCTGGTGGCACAACTCTTTGGATGTACCAAAAACTTTGAATTGTACACTTTAAATGGGTGAACTGAATGGTATGTGAATTACATATCAGTAAAGCTATTATGTTGAAAAATGTGAAAAGCAACACGGTAAAGTAGAAGATGATGCAGAATAATGTAGGGCTTTGGGAGCAGGGAAGAACTTTTTTTTTTTTTTTTTTTTTTTTTTTTTAACAAAGAAGCAAAATCCATTAGCCATGGGAGAAAAAAAACCTTTTAATTGAGATACAATTGACCTAGAATGTTCTGTAAGCTTAAGGTGTACAACACATTGACTTGATATTTATATATTGCAACATGAAGGAAACATTTGATAAATCCAACTATACAAAAATTAAGAACTTCCATCCTTAAAAAGAAACCAAGAGAGGGTGAAAAGTCAAGTCACCATTGGAAGAATGTGATAAATATAATCAACAAAGAATAAGTATCCAGAATACATAAAGAACTCCTATAAATCAATATAAAAAAGACAAATAATTGAATAGAAAAATGTGCAAAAGACCTGGGCAGATACTTCTGAAGAGAGGAAGGAAATCAAAATAGTCATAAACCAATGAAACAAATTTAGTCTCAGCAAGCAGGAAAATAGCAATTAAAACCACAGTTAGCTACCATATCATACTCAACAGACTAGCACAAATGAAAAATGTTTCGCTGTCACAGGAGTTAGTAATGCGAACTGCAGGAACTCTGATACACTGCTGTTTTCTAGGTAAACTGGCCAATAATTTTGGAAAACAGTATGACAATATCGATTAAGGCTAAAGCAGCACACTGCCCAGGGACATACCCTAGGGAAACCATTGCACGTGGGCAGCAGAAGACACAGATGAGAGTGATCCCAGCGGCATCACTTGGAACAGCCCCAAACGGGAACGGATTCCTAAGTGGGAATGGATGGTGGCTGTCATCGGTAGGACGGATACATTATGGTGTAGTCACACAAGAGGGTTTTCAGCAACAAAAACCAAACAGGCGCAGCTATATTCAGTGTGGCTGAGTCCTCCAGATATGAAGGCAGCAAATCAAAGAAGAATATCTACAAGCGTGTTTCTATGGGATTTCAAACCGAGGAAAAAGCCAACCATGTTTCAACACGTATTTCAGTGAGACAACAATAAAGAAAAGCCAGAAGATGATGATGGTGTCAGTCAGAGAAGACATTGGTCACCTTTGGGAAGTGGGGGGAGGGAGTGTGGGGGCAGGGCAGGAGGGACACAGCCTGATTTCTAAAACATGGCTCTTCTCTCAATGGAGAATTGCATAGGTACATCTTGTAACCCCTTCTGCCAGTAAGTCATCTTTTATAATAAACAAAGAAAAAGAATCTGTTCTCAGCAGGAGGCTCCCCTTCCTTGGAATGTGCTTGCAGGTCTGGACGGCATATGGGCGTACGACTCAGAGTCTGATCTTGGAGGAAGAGGTGAACCTGTGGGAGCGGTTCCAGCCTGGAAATGCCTCCATGCCACCTGGGCGTGCCCTGCGGTAGCTGATGCTGCCACTGGAGCGACAGAGGCAATCCTGGCTCACTAGTGTCTGCTCCAGCCCTCTCAGCCTGGCTGTTATCAGCTGCTTTCCATTGTGCTGACCCAGGGGATAACCACATTTGCTTTCATCCAGTCCCTTCCCTGCCCTTTTTCCTACTTCTGAATAAGTGTTTATTTTCTTCTTGAAATGTTTTTTTTTAATTTGAATTCAATTTAGTTAATATATACTATATTGTTAGTTTCAAGGGTAGAATTTAGTGATTGATCAGTTGCATATAAAACCCAGTGCTGGGGCTCCTAGGTGGCCCCGTGGGTTAAGCCTCTGCCTTCGGGCCCAGGTTATGATCTCAGGGTCCTGAGATCCTCAGCAGGGAGCCTGCTTCCCCCTCCCCCCACCCCCGCCCTGCCTGCCTCTCTGCCTACTTGTGATCTCTCTCTCCATCGAATAAATAAAATCTTTAAAAAAAAAACCAAACAAACAACCCAGTGCTGAGGCACCTGGGTGGCTCAGTCAAGGTTAAGGCCCTGCCTTCAGCTCGGGTCATAATCGCAGGGTCCTGGGTTTGAGTCCCGCATCCAGCTCCCTGCTCAGTGAGGAGCCTGCTTCTCCCTCTCCTTCTGCCCCTCCTCCCTACTTGTGCTCTCTCAAATAAGGAAATAAATAAAATCTAAAAAAAAACCAAACAAACCCAAAACCCAACCCCCCCATCCCGTGCTCATTATATCACGTGCTTTCCTTAATGCCCATCATTCAGTTACTCCATACCCCCCGAGTTCCCCTGCAGCAACCCTCAGTTTGTTCCCTAGAGTTAAGAGTCTCTCATGGTTTGCCTTCCTCTCTGTTTTCATCTTATTTTATTTTTCCTTCCCTTCCCCTATGTTCATCTGTTTTGTTTCTTAAATTCCACATATTGTATTCTTACTCCACTGCAGGCCCACAGTAGGGCAGTGAGCAAGGCAGGTTTGGTCCCTACAGTTCACTGAAGGGACGATGCTACGTATCAACTCCCAAATGACGGAAGACTTTCGTGCCCAGGGATGGAGAGGAGAATGTGGGTGTCTGTACACTCGCACTTGTGAAGCCAGGCCCATACCCACAGCCCAGAACGGAAATACTGGAAACCAATGGGAAGTCTTCTAGTCTTGTCTATAAAATATTAATTTTGTGGATATTCTTAAACACTTGGAAGCTTCAGATGTAAAATTTGGTCATTTGGAAGTAGTTTGCGTATGACTAATGTAACTGCTTTTGTTATGCTAAAAATTTCCAATTGCTCTGATGGAAACTTTCAAAGAGGAGCTTCTTTTTTGGGGTGTCATCACTGCTGTGTGCATAAGTAGGATACCTGGTGGGCAAAAATCTCAATGTAGATACAGGAATCTTTGAGGTCCTAAAACAATACGTCAGCAGACTGTTTTCTTCTGAAACACACAGAGAAATGAGTTTTAGCCTTAAACTCATTAGCTCTTCTGTTGTGTTTTTTACAGGCTCCACAGAAATTTTTCTCAGTACGAGAGAGGGGCCACACTGAAGACGGTGTTCTAATGTAAATAAACGTGTCTGTTTGTGGATGTGACCTCATGTGTGACTGTAGCTGATGTGTGAGTAGGGACCCCAAGGAGGAGCTCAGCAGGAGCTCCTCACCCACCAGGGCCCCTACCCTATCAGCAACAGTGGTGGAAAAGCGGTGTCTAAGGGTGGATGTGGGTCTGTGGGAGTTGCTGCACTGAGGGGCTGCAGACCCCCACTGGACGGGGTGTGAGGGACAAGTCTGCCCTTCCTGGGGTGCGGAGCATTTGGTACTGCCACATGACCCCACGTGCCCCTGAGGCCTCTGCCTCATCCTCACGACGGGGGAGGAGCTTCCACCTACCCACCTGCATGACTCTTAGTTCTCTTCACCCCCCAATCCTCCCACTTTGAACTTGAGGCGAGAGCACTGAGAAACAGCTCCTTTGTTTGTGAGTTAGTCATGCAATTACTGATGCAGACTTGTGACTGAAACATGGGGGAGGGGGATTCCTCCAACACAAGACAAACGTGCGAGCTCAGAGAGTGGACTGGCTTCACACAACCTTGAGAAATCAGAGGGGCAGGTGCCATCCCTGGCCTCACACAGGGGCCATATCCAGGGCAGCATGGAAGGACACTCACTATTTCAACCGAATCTCATGTTAGAGAGACTGGGTAGGTCGGTAAAAAGTCAAAACTAGTGGCACGGGTCATGCAGCAAATACTTGCAGTTCCCTGAGAAACAGGCTGTTTGTCAGCCACCGTTTGAGATATGTGTGGGCACACTGGAGGCAGGCCTCATGGGGGAAGGGCAGGGGGTAGGAGCAGTGGGGGAGGGGAGAGACTCGGGGGCTGGCAACGGGATATGTAGTTGGCTTCCCGCACTCTTACCCAGGCTCCTGCTTTGGCTACATCAGACTATGCTGACACATTACTCCTTAGCCCCTTCAGAAAGGAACTTTACTGCTGGCTGACCACCTCCTGGCAAAGGAGTAAGGCCAGCCCTCCTGACTCAGCCCTACCCTGAGCTTCCCATGACCCCCAGTCCCAATCCTTCTTGTGGCCCACATCTGGTACTCCTTCCTGGTCAGCCTTGGATTCCAGGCCCTGCAGGCTCCTAGGGGGGCTCAGCAGACACCACTGGGATGGGAAGGAGAGTTGTCTTCTCCTGGACCCTGGACTAGGCTTGCCCCGCACAGCCCCTCCTGCCAAAACTTTCCTGGGTCCTCAGATTCCAGCCTTTCCTTCTGGCTCTGAGGTACTCTGGGGGAAAATCCCAACCAGAGTCTCTGTGGTAGGAGGAGAGGGGAGGGGAGCCTGTCTGAAGGACATGTCCTTTCTCGGGTCAGACAGATACTTGTCAAAAGCAAACCTCAGAAATTAAAAAAAAAAAAAAAAGCAAACTTCAGTCCCTTTAAATGACAAGCCAGTGCCCACTTCCCTAGAAGGCATTTTTCTGCGATTAACTTAAGTCATGTACCTGCCTGTCTGAATGACCAGCGCCGGGGGCTCTGGGAGCAGACCCGACATCATGTCCCTTGGCGGGGACACTGCAAACATTTGTTCTGTTAATTGGCCGGTGCCTTAACAGGAGGCAGGTCTCCTGCTGGAGGCTTTGTTACCGATTTCCAGGAGGAACTACACATCTCCTGTTCTCTCTTCCCCAAGTTCCAGTCAGCCAAGGCTGCTGATCAAATACTGTGATTTCTGTCTCTCTGGATGGTTGAAAGTGTTTGGTTTCCAGACAAACGTATCCTAGGAACAGAGCCACCTCAGGATCTGATCAGCAGCCTTTGTACCCTGCCACCGGCTCCCGCCATTTGTGCATCTTTCTCGTGTCCCGAGACATCTGACGTCTTGGTTCTTCTTTCATCTTCCTCCCCCCCAGGTTGCATCTTACATCATCTGAATGTTTCAGTATAATTTCAAGCACTTACTGTTAAAACTATGAGGCTGTGGAAGAAAATAACTTTACTGGGCCAACAGCCATTGGCACGCAGCCCCTTTGCAGGCTGCTGGGTAAGGGAGGTGGGGATTTCTGGGGTCGAGTTAGTTCCCCACCCTCCTGTGGAACTCCTGGGTGCTCCTGGTAGGGGGTGGTTTGCAACTCAAGCCAAGCAGGTGCAATGACCTCAAGAGCTGTCCTCCCAGCCTCCAGGGCAGGGACACAGACTGGGCCCCAGTATGAAGGACACACACCTCTGATGGAACATGCAAGCACTTTCCTTCTGGCTCAGCATCCTGCCCTCTACTGGGGGGTGGAGGGGGGGCACTGGGTATGCCCGACAAAGCACCAGCACATCCACAGAGCTGTTCAGGGCCCAGCCCAGATGAGACATTTGGCTCCTGCAGATCAGAGGCCCTCACACAGGCCTATCCTGTGATGGGCTGTACCATGGTTAGCTGAGGCCTGGCCGGGACTGAGCAAGGCATTGAGAACAATCCTGGGGTGAGGAGGAGTCAGCTTAGTTGGGCCACCGTGCCCAGAGATGTGATCAACCATGACTCTGGGTGTTCATGTGATGGTATTTTGCATAGGGTTAACAATTAAATTGGTGGACTCTGCATAAAGCAGATTGCCTTCCAGGATGTGGGTGGGCCTCATTCAGTCAGTTGAAGGCCTGAATAGAACAAAAAGACCAGCCCTCCTTCAACTAAGATGAATTTTCCAGTAGATGGCCTTCAGACTCCCAATAGGAAATTGGCCCCTTCTGGGTCTCTAGGCGGTGAGCCTATCCTTGCAGGTTTAGGTCTTCCCAACCTTTGTTATCATGTGAACCAATGCCTTCTAATAGATTTCTTTACACACACACACACACACACACACACACACACACACACACACACACTACTGGTTGTGTTTCTCTGGAGAACCCTGACTAATACAGTAGGGCTAGGAGGCAGGGCTGACTCTGCCACACCGGAAAGATTTGAAAGCCTCCTTAGGCAGGAATGGCTGAGGCCTAGGGGCGTAGGCTCTTTACAAACTGAACTCCTCTCCCCCAGATGGCCCACAGGGCCTCAGACCTGAGGACAAACTCTAACTTTCTTACTACCCCCAAGGCTCCCACTCCTGCATCTCCACCGCAATGGGAAAGGCACTCATAGCCAGCCAGGCCACAAGCCGGGACATCCTTCTACTCCAACCTCTTTCTCTCTCACCTCCCTCCCAGTCAGTCCCTTGTCCTGTCACATTGACTTTTCCTGAACAGTGCTCAGGTTTGTCCATTCCCCTAAGGCAGCCTTCTGTACCCCTTGGCTGCATGCCTGGAACACCTCCTCACCAGGCTCCCTGCCTCTGGGCTCCCTGCCTCTGGGTCACTCCACCACTGGCCATTCCCACTTTGCCCACACTGTGCGGTCTTTCTAAACGCCAGCCAGACTGTTTCAAGCCCAGGAGTCCTACCTACCGGAGAGAGCCTGGGCTCCCTAACCTGACTTTTGAGGTTTGGCCCCGGTTTGGCTGTAATTCTTTCTCAAACTCAGCTCTTGCTGCTTTTCCCTGTCTCAAGCTTCATACTGGGGGAAAGCATCAGTTGGCTCGTGGTTCCCCATTGTAGATATACACCCTAACCCTTGCCCTAGAAGGCCCTTTCCCTTCCTCTTTGCCTAGCCTATTTCTACTTTCCACTTAATACTCAGCCAAGGATGGCACCCCCTCCAGAGGCCTCCCTGGTTCCTTCCATAGTAGACTCATCACCCCAGTTTACATGTTTCTCTGCTATGAGCTTCCCAAGGGCAGGGACCACATCACAGTCTTCCTGAGTCCCCAGCCTGTAAACCAATCTGGCAAACAGGAGGTGCTCAGCAGGATTTCTTGAATCCACAAAAGACTCAGTTGTTAAAATTTACCAAGCCATTAACAGCCCAGATATAGGAGTCCCAGGTTTTTATAACGAATCCTGAAACGTAACCTTGACCCATAAAATGTGGAGGACAGGACTACCACTTCACTTGGCCTAGAAATGTGAACAAACAGGTGGAGCGACGTTCCAGGCACCCCTTCGTGCTGCTCTTGAGTTTCTGTGTGATTTTGCCTTGAGAGGCCCTTTCTCCAATCACACAGGTCCAAGCCCCTTCTCCAGGGCTGCCCGCTTGGAATGTCCCACTGGCTCCTAGACCCCCCGAACACAACCTGGTCAGTGGGTCAGCCCTAAGCCCACCTGTCCACTGGCTCCTCTGCTAGGTACTGTTCCCAGCCAATCCTGACCAAGGGATAGACTGGGTGCCGTTCAGTGTGAGGTCTCCTGCATTTCTGATTTATAAAAACCATCCCATAGACAGAAGACATGGCACAGTGGAAGCAGCAAAGACAACGAAAGAACCAAGGTTGTGAAAAAAACATTACTCTTTTGTCAAGGCGAGAGTGGCCCACAGCAAGGTGACCATCACCCGCTCCTGCAAAGAAGTTGTCTTCAGAACAGAACTATGCGAACACAGACATAGTCTGCCAGGTGGCTGGACAGTGATCACGAGGTACTTTCAGAATTAGATGGTTTCCAAGGCTTGTTTTCTTTTATTGACTATAAAAGTCATTACACATACAAGAGAGGTAGCAGAGTGAGAGGAACAAAGAGCACATTTTAAATAAAACGGGCCTGAGTCTAAGTGACGGCTCTCTCCTCCTTGGTCTTGGGCAAGTCACAAAGCCTCTCTGACCTCGGTGTCAGCCTCTGCTCAGTCGGGACAGTAATACTCCTTGTCCCGAAGGGCTGTCGTAGGGCTGAATGGGATGAAGTGTCGACAGGTACCCAGTGTGGCAGGCCTGGCCTGGGGCATGGGCTTTCTCCGTGAGTCGTTACCCTGCCCTCTGCTCCCATCCGCTCTCCGGTCTCTTAAAAAGCGTGAGATGCACAAAATCACAATAAACCCCACAAACACTGAATTATAATCAGAGCCCACTGAGTCCCCGTGGAGCTGTAACCAAAGGAAGCCGGCAGATGCCTCTTCCTGGGGTTATTTCTTTCCCCAGCCTTTTAGACAGGCATATTCCAGGGTGCGTCTGGGTTCCTCTTCACTGTTTTTCTAAATTAGCATGTGCGCTCCTGTCGGCATTTCTCACAGGAGAGAAACCCCATTTCCCAGCAGTGGGCTTTGTCTGCCTTTTCCAGAGATCCCTCTCTTCATTAGGTCTTCTTGATACCCGCAACTGTGTACCCTGAGATCCACAAGACTTTTTAAAATGGAATGTTTGTTCCTTTAAAATTGTTAGGAGTGTTTATTGAGACAAGCCTGGCATGTAAATAAGGTCTTCGTGCTGCTGAAATACGGCAGGGACGGAGAAGGGACCAGGCGAGAAGGAAGAGAGGCTGAGGTGGAGACACAGAGAAGAGCAACCCGGAAGAGTGGCAGTCTCCTTTCCTCTGCTGAGGAAGCCAGCTGTCCCCGCCTGTCCCCTGGCAGGGAGCGGACACGCCCTTCGTCTGCAACGTGTGCATGGTGGTGGTGACATCACCAATCCACACGGTGCCGGTCCCTGGGGTCGAAAGACTGGATGCGTGTGAACACGATTCACTTCATTAAAATGACTGGCTGTGACAATCTGGATGTCCACAGGAAAGTGACATTCCACCCATTTGCTTTTAGGGGAAGATCACTTTTAAGCACAAGTTGTCTGATCAGCAGCCTGTGGCCAGTCTGAGGAGAGGCGGAGGGAAGGCAGCAGGGAGCAGGGAGGCTGCATTAAGTATGTCCAGCTGCCACCGCCCTCCCCCACATCTGGTTGGTCAAGTCCTGTGCATCCTGCCAGGGTCACATTGAGCCACTGTCCCCCAGGAGAGGCCCTTCTACGTGCTGGAGGAGCTGCTGGCACATAGTGACAGAGGAAGGCAGGCCCCAGTTCTCATTTAGCAGCTCAGTAATTGGGCTTTTATTTGACATGAGTTAATGCCCACAGCGGCTCTGGTAGAGGCTGGGAAGCTGGCAGCCACTCCATGAATGGTGGCCACCATCATGGTGACCCCATCCTTTTCTCCTGTGCAGGGCCACCTCCATGGTAGCCCTGGCTGGCCTAGGGGGTCTCATCTCTACCTCTACCTCCCAAGAGGCCAGACTTTTGCTTTCCTGGCTTTTTTTCTCACAACATGGTTCAGCTCTTACTCACTCCTTGCTTGTGGATCAACCACCTATTTCGATTAGAACACGAGAATCACTAGTCCAGGCCACATCGCTGGCTCACTGACATCACTGCTCCAGGAAGACACCCTAGAGCAAGCTGGAGTTCTACTTCCATTCTAGCCCAGGCAAGCTTCCTGGAAGGGGGAGCCCACTCTAGCCACTGTGAGCAAGGCACGGGAGGCCCAGCCTTAGGGTAGGTCACCTCACTCAAGGACCAATCCTACCCGTGGTCTCTGGACACACCAGCAAAGGCAGGAGAGAAGCCTCCCACTGTGGCAGGGAGCAGCCTGGGAGACTTGTTTGGGGCCAGCACTGGGTTCGTTCTGGGGAGGAAGGATGGAGTAAATGGGAAATTGCCTAGCTAAACAGATTTATGCTTTTTAACACACTAAGTCAAGAATTATGCGGGATCTGTTGAAACCCTCACAAGAGAGTCAAAGAAATTAGCTGCATTTAACGTCTTCATTTATTCTTTGTCCCTTTGGGTAATTATGCTTAAAAACGATCATTTAGACAATTTTTCATGGGAGGAATCTCTTGCTCACCTCCAGGCTGTGAGTACCACAACCTTCTTATTTCCCAAATTTGATGTGTCCCTAGATTGTTGGGGGTTCATCTTTCAGTATCTTTTTTTTTTTCCAGCCAAGAATACATGGGTGGTCTGTTATCTGAGCCCCTGCCCACCAGAGAATCCTTTCTGTTGTTTCCACACAGGGATTTTCATCTGAGGAGTGCAGAATTACCACTTCAAAACTCTCTAGATGGTCTTCGCTGCCTTCTTGCTTGTTAATGTTGCAGAAATCCCAACACCAGTGGGTTTTCTTTTTTCCTTTACAGGAGACCAGGTTTTTCTTCTCTGCCTGATCACTTCAAATATATTTGAAAAAATTTCTGAAATCCTGAAATTTTAGCAGTTACATTCAGACCTATTTTAGGAATCTTTCCACACAGGGCAATTTAAAAAACAATCTTTCTTCACTCTCTGTGTCCCTTTGATTTGCTCTGGGGTCTTGAAGATGACGGATGGCCAAGAGCTAAACGTTCATCCCTGTCTTCTCTATCTATCATCTTCTCTCACATTATTATTATTATTCTTTACCTTTTTCCTTCCTTTTTCTTCTATGTATTCTGGGAGAGCTTTTTAAGTCTGTTCTCCCGGTGGGGGCATGCTTGTTTGATTTCTGTGTTGTTAATCTTGCCCTCCACTGCTTGAGACACAGAAGGCACTTCGGTGACACTACTCCCCATTCCATAAAGTCTTGCCTTACCTCCTCCAGCTTCCATTTCATTTTTGGCTGTGGCTTAGTCAATTTATAATCCTGTTTTTCATCTCCTCTCAGGGTGCATGTTTTCTTGAATTGAGAGAACACAGTTGCTGTCTACCGGGCTTCTGGTTTCAGTCATCATTTTCCCCTTTCTCTTCACCCTGAGTGAGCTATTCCTCTCCTGGGTGGCAGAAGCCAACTTCCCTTTAATTCTTGTCCAGGCAGGTCTGTCCAGCCTCACCTCCATTCACATTTGTCCCAGCCCTGGCAAGACTGTCCAGATTGTTCATGGTCACTGCCCCAAAATTTCACGACAGGGGGGTGGGGATGCTAGGAGGTGGTGGTTATAGCTTTCCTGGAACCAGTACTTGTGGTTAAACAGTTGAGAGACACCCTTGAAAGTTTGGATATTTGGGTAGAAAGGAGAACTAACAAATTCACTCTGTATATAACGGGGATGCTATGTTGCTGAGCCTCCCTGCGACTGTGCCCACTGCTCCCGGGGTCCCTGGATGGCCTCTTTCAACCCTTTCCCTCACTCTGGGGTATTCTTCCTTTTGCAGCTTTGCACAGATTTCTTCCTCACTCTCCTATTCCTGCCCCCCCCCCCCCACCCATCAGCAAAGATCCGGCTATCAGACGCACCATACCCTCCCTCATGTGTCTCTCATCTAGAGTTCCCGGAACACTGGTTAAGCTTGGAAGGGGAAAATTTAAAAATCTCAGCTACGAGGGCCCACACAGAGCTGGAGATCAAAGGGTTCTCTGCAAAGCCCCACAAGAAAGACCTTGGGTTTGTTATATTTCAATGGAAATATAAATTAATTGGTGAGCCACACAGCATGGATGGGGGAGAGAGGAAGGAGAGGTGGGGGGCAAGAAGGGATGGAGAGAGAGAGGGAGGGAGAGAATGAGGTCTGGGTAGAGACATCAGTGAACTCAGTCTGGCAGAATGAGTGGGGCGCACCTGAGCTCACAGAGGTACTTGCTGACCTCTGGAGACCAGGTCTGCAAGTCAAACCCCTGCAATCAAAATGGGTGGGGCTGGACTAAAAGACAAGGACAAGAGGACATAAAGTTCTCGCAGAATGACAAGTCAACAGGTGTGCCTTCCAGGGGCTCTGATGCACCCCTCCTTCAGCTACAAAGACAAATGCCCCACTCAGACCCTTGCTTCTAATAAGTGGGCCGAGCTCATTGTGTCTGATGATTTTAATTTCCTGGCAAGAAAGCAATTTTACTAGTTTCATTTAGAGGAGATTTTCCAAAGTAGTTTCACTCTGGCTACCTTCATTAATGAGTGATCAAAATGCATCAAAGCAGAAGTAAACACAAGAAGAAGAAAGGCAGAGGACAGGACTTGCCAGGACGAGGGGTCCAAATTTTGAGGTCATTGTGAAGCTCTGCCCTCCCTCATTAGTTTCCCTCATTAGTGTTCAGGCACGGCTCTCCCATGGCACCGGCAAAGGGCGGGGCACCAGTTCACCCACGCTAGGAACCATGGGCGCTTCCCCAGTCCCCAGGATGCTGCCAAGGGCTGGGCCGCAGCTTTCCATAGCTCCATCCCTTGGATTGGATCCTTTGGTGTGGGCACACATCTGGTGAGCCTCCTCTGGGACATATAGCCACGCATACACTCTCTGCTGCTGGAGATGAGCAGTCATCTCCCTCTCCCTCTCCCTGGGTCACTGTGTACATCTGCCGCCCAACTCCCTTAATTTATTTCAGTAAATGTGATGCAATGGTAAGACCTCCTCCCTCTCCTTGGAGGAAAAAAAAAAAATGGCCCAAGTCAGGCCAATGCTTCCCTGTTCAGAAGAGCAGGGCGAGCCTGGAGATGCATGCCAGCCACAGGGGCTGAGGGTGCGGCAGGGGGCTAGAGAGCCAGGGAGCGGCGGACCCCCAGGCTTCTGCTCAGCTCCCTGCTGTGGGCACCCTTAGCACCTTCCATCAGCGGCAAGAGAACTTGAAAGAGATTCCCTATGTGCAGAAGAGCACGGAATCCCTTTCGCTCAGCCTGTGAGGAAGCAGAAAACACTAGCAGGCGGGGGCCCAGAGTCACCATATCTGAGCTGTGGCCGCGCTGACAGCTGCTGAGTTTGTCACACAGATAATTAGATAAACTGCTTGAGCACAGAGATTCAATATGCGGCGTCATTTAGCGGCTGCTGCACGGGGCCTTGATCTTAATTGAAGGCGCAATAGGGGAGAACCTTAAAGAAGTCCCAAATCAACTTCTTCTCGCTCCAGTAATTAAACATTTGACTCCTGATCATCAGCCAAAGTCTCCCAAGCGTTGGCCACAGGCTCCAGGAGGTGGTTTGAAGCAGCCGGGGCCAGTGGCCCCCTTCTTTCCATGTAGGGCCTTGTTAAGCAGCCTCTGCTGGCAAGAAGTGGGGGGGACAGGAGGCTCCGTGTCACCCCCCTCCTCTGCCTTCTTCTGCCCATTCTTTCCTTGTGTTCCCTCAACACCCTTAATGCCCACCACCCCCCTGGCCCGTCACAGAGAACATGTCTTTGAGCAGGGTCCTCCTTATAAATCCCACCCATCCTTTGCTGGTCCTTTGCTGGGACCCTCTGATACATGTGGCACAGAGCACCTCTAGGGCTTTCCATGCTCTCACTTGGGGACCTTGAAAGGTTTGCACATATCCTATTTAACACATAACATCCATTTGTGCATTCATCCGAAATGAATGAACATTTCTGGGTGTTGGGGTTGAAAGATAAATCATATTTCTTTACTCGAAAGGGACCCCCAGTATCATAGGAAGGTTGACAAGCTGACAAGGAGGAGGAAATCCCCTGGCCCTGTGAGTTTAACTCAGGTGAAGAAGGACCCCGGAGATGCTTGACAGCCCCTGGACAGGTCTTTTCCAGCTATAGCACACCCCGGACAGCTTCCTAGGGTGGTGATGAACGGGATGGTGCCTCGAGGCCATCCACTGGTGGGCATGGCAGAATAATCAGAAAGGCAACATGGGATAGTAGTTAGCAGCTCAGACTGCCCATGGTCAGCAAGGCCCCTTTGACCACTGCTCGGACCTCTCTGGCCTTCCTCACTCTGCTTCGGTTATCCTGGGCTCCTTGTTGATCCCTAAACAAGCCGGGAGGGCTCTCACCTCAGGGTCTTTGAACCTGCTACTCCTTCCTCCAGATAGTCAAATAGGTAACTCCCTAACTTCTCAACCTTCTCCAGCTATTGGCTCAGATGCCTCTTCTCCTTTTAGAAACTCTTGCCAACCCCTGTGCCTACTTCATCCTCCTCCATGGCACTTGTCATTGGCTAAGACACTTAATCTCTTACGTACAACAAGAGACTGCATGTGCCATCGGGGCAGGAATCATGTCCATTTCGTGCACTGCTCTATCCCCAGTGCCTGGCACAGACCTGACTCATAGGAGGTGCACATTTGCTGAATGAATGGATGGAAGGGTTAAGGCAGAGTAGTTACCTCCTGAAAAATTCGCTCTTAAGGCCATATAGAAGGTGGGTTTGAAGAAGTATCTGGCCAGGAGCTGGGAGAACATCTAGGGGGTCACAGCGGCCATGCAGGTGAATGATGATGATGGGATGGGCAAACAGGTACAGAAGAGGGGGCAGAGGTAAGAAGTTAAAAGGAAGTAAACCTGGTGCGATTTTATGGTGAGGGGGTTCAGCTGCAAGGAGGCATCAGTCTCTTGGGGTCCGGTCGCCTGGGGTATGAAGAGGTTGCTCTCACTGAGACAGACATTGTGTGAGGAACGAGGGTGTTAAGGACAGAGGGAGTGGAGAGGTGGAGAGTTCATTCAGGACACACTGGATCTGAGGTGGTTGTGGGCCTTTGGGGAGCAGGACCTGTGACTGAAATGTGGACGAGAGGTCGGGATGAAGGTACAGCTGGGTCTTATTTGCATATGAGGCATGGCAGGAATGGTGAGGGGGTGTAAAGGAAAGAGAGGAGGGCTGAGGGGGGCCTGGGGAGAACCCATGTGTAGAAAGCTAGTAGGGAAGGAGGGGCCCACACCACGGATCACAGTAGCACAAGTGGGGGCTGCCCGAAGACTACCCACGGTAGGGCAGGTTCAGCAAGAGAAGGCCTGCAAAGTGCCACCTGGCTGTGACACTGGGGCTACACCAATCTCCCTGGGGATGGGAGGCAGAAGGAACCCTGGTGGGCAGAGTGTGGCAGAGATGGGGCAGAGGAGGCACCCAGCGTGGGTGGCGCCTGGAGTCCGGGGGAGAGAAGGGAGGACACATGGAGGGATGCGGGGCTAGGAGACTCGAGGGGCTAGGAGACACCCGGAGCTGGCCGAGGGGACTGAGGAGGGGCTGGACCTATGGAGGAGGGGTGTCAGGAAAGGGCAGAAGACAACGTGGGGGCCTCAGAGGCTGTGGCGTGTTTACATAAGCAAAATCAATGCGGTGTGAGACTTTCTCAGCTCAGTAACTTATTAGCAACTTTTAATTACTGGAATGTAATTAATTCATCCAAAGTACAGCCATTCTGTGAAGCACATCACACGCACTGCACTGATAACATTCTTGCACTTTTGTGAGGTGCTCACACCAAGACGTTGTCTTGCATAAAACCTAGAGGATATAACGGAAGAACAAACCTTTGTCTGATGCCATGTTTCTCTTGATGGGGGAGCAGGTACCAGAAAGGGGATGAGTGAGCTCCAAGGGCTGCTGCCCTGGGGGCTGCTGGTCAACCTGCTGCTTGGTCCCCCCAGTTCCTTGTGCACTGGTGAGGGAACAATCTACAGGGAAGTCTCTGAAACGGTACAGTCCATGAAGATCCCTGCTGGTCCTTGAGGTCTTGGGGGTGTCTCTGGCTAGAGCAGCCCCCTCATGCTGGCCCAGAGAGTGGGAGTGCTGGGGAATGGAGGTGGCCCTTCCTTGTGGCTATCTATTCCAGGAGATCAGGCCTAGAGTCCTGATCATATGGGTGTCCTCAGGTCCAGCACAGCCTTGGCATCTGGAGGACATTCAATAATGCCTGTGAAGCTGGGTGACTTGGCAGAGAATGGCCACACTCTCCTCTGTGGCGTTCAAAATGAAGGTCAGGAAGGGCACTGAGTACACACAGATTGCTGGGCAGGGCTGGAAGAGCAGCCAAGGTCTCTGGACAGAATGTGGGTGGGGCCAGGAGTAGAGGGCAATTTGAAGAAACTGGAAACAGGAAAGGGGTTTTGGAGAGAAAGTGGAGGCTGGCATAAAAAGCCAGACCTGGTGGAAGGGCCTTCAGATTGGTCTTAGAGGCTCTGCTACTTTGTCCTGGGGCTCAGTGGCCTCTGAGTGAACCTGCGTTCCTATTCCTTCCTCACTGGGGAGAGAGTGGTCTGGTGTTGGGACATCCAGAGGACCTGTCAGTTTGGGACGACTGAGCCAGGTTTTTGGGAGTTGTTCCCAACTGGGCTTCTTGCTGACCTAGAGGGCAGGCCCCCACTGAAGAGCTCCCAGACCTTTCTCACCGATCAAGGCTCCTAAGCCTTCCATCTCTGCACCAAGAGGTGTCCAGGGGAGAAGAAGAAAGTGGCCGCATCTGTCGTGAACATGCCTTGCTGGGATGAGCAGCCCCAGAGCCGTGGCTTCTTCTCAAGGGCAGGCTGCAGAGGCAGGGCCTGAGTAACCTGGACTAGGTACCAGCCCTCTCTGGGCCCCAGGGTCCCTGTCTGGGGAATGAGGAAGTTGGACTGGTTCATCAGACAGTCAGCTTGGGCGCAAACACCCTAGCCTGGTGTGCAGGCCTTTCTCAGCTCACTTTCCCCAAGTGTCCGCTTTACCCAGTGTGAACCCACATTCCCCATGATCTGCATTTTAGGCCCTTGCTCTTCTCTGAGTCTGCAGGAACCCCATGCCTGCCTTGCTAAGGACCACCCTCCTGCCCTCACTCACCCTGGGAGATGCCCCTTACTCTCTCTTCCCTGGACATGCCCCTTCTCACCCTCTGGCAGATGAATCCCTCCCTGAGGCTCAAGTGGCAGTTCCCAGGAGGCTTTCATGCATTCCAGAACTTCCTCTAGACTCAGAATTAGGGGCTATTGGAACTCCTTCAGCATCTCTACTGACCTGCCAGGTGAACCTAAATGACTTGTTACATCTCTTTCTAAAACAGCAAGGCAGCTAGAGGTGAGTTTAGTTTGCCCATTTGGAGATCCAGTTCTAGCCACTCATTCCATAAACATGGAGAACCAGTGATCATTCCTCTCTTCGCTCACAGGCGCACCCGCCCCGGCCCCCACCAAGTTCTTAGCTCATACACAGTGCTGTCCAGGGGCAAGCATCTTAAGTCCTCTCGCATTTGCCTCTTGCATTTGCCTCTCAAATTTGCCTCTCTGCTATGTCACCATGTTTGCAACGGCATCCCCGTGGTCCTGAGCAGCAGCTGACCCTGCTTAGAGAAGTGAGCTCATCACGGGCCAGCCGCTGCTCAGTTCATGCCCACGGCAGCCTAGCTGTGAGGCAGGCACCGCTGTCATTCCTGTTCTATGGATGGGGTAAGTGAGGCACAGAGAGCTCACGTGCCCTGACCAAGGAAGTGTGGTATGGCCCACGATGGACCTCAGGCCATGCCTTTGAGCCTGTGCCACCCCCACTCCCCCACCCCTCGCAAGGCCTGTTCCCGCCTACTCCCGCCTACAAGGCTCACTCAGGCCTCAGCACCTCCCTGGCTGTGGGGACCTGCTCCAACTGACCGAGGGGGAAACCAAAGCCTGGGCCCCCAGTGGGGAGATGTGAGTAGCACTCACTCTCTTGCAGGGCAGGAAAGACTTGCGGAAGTATGGAAATGGCCTGAAGGTGAGACACTTAATTTCAGTTCTGAAGCAGTAACATTCAAAGTACCATCAGGAACAACAATAGAAGAAGCCTCTTTGGCAGCAAGACCTATCTGTTCTGCCTTGCCACAAAAGGCTGGTTTTTTTTCTTTGTTTGTTTGTATATATATATATATATATTTTTAATTTTTAATAAACATATAATGTATTATTAGCCCCAGGAGTACAGGTCTGTGAATTGCCAGGTTTACACACTTCACAGCACTCACCATATCACACACTCTCCCCAATGTCCATAACCCCACCCCCCTCTCCCCTCCCCCTGCCACCCTCAGTTTGTTTTGTGACATTAAGATTCTCTTATAGTTTGTCTCCCTCCCGATCCCACCTTGTTTCATTTATTCAAAAGGCTGGGTTTTTATTCCCTGTGTGGTAACACTTAAAAAAAAGGTTTGTTAGTGAGCCTGTAGTGTGTTTCATTTTTTGGTTAAAAACGGAAATTATTTCCTCTGATTTCATGAGCCTGGAAACTTGTCTCTGAAGCATCAAAGTGCCCCCCCAAAAACACCACGCAGGACGAGGAATCTTCAGATCCGTTTAGAACTTTAGCCCTAACAGGCCCCTTTCTTCCATAATTTCATGGTTTATTTGGAAAACTGCCCAACTATGACACTGTATCATCTGGGATAATACAAGCCCGGTGTAGTGAGTGACGGCTGAAAGCAAGCTTGTCTTCTCAAACAGCACAGGAGATACTGCGTGAATTCCAAACGGAGACAGAAAAACAATTTTAAAAGTGCCAACCAGTATACAAATAGGAACCCCATGTCATGAGGTAACTTTGCAAACACAAAGCCTATGAGGAGTTAGAGTTACAGAGAATTCCACCCACTGTCTTGGTATTCTCTGGTGGTATCTGGTGCTGAGAACTCCACTTTAACAACAACAACTCTTTAATTTGGCCACAGGCAGAAAGAGATCTGACAATCCTACATCTCTCTGTCCCCCTGATTTTCGGCAGGGGACACCCTGCTTGGGCTGTCAGGAGAGCTGGTATCAAAAGCTGCAAAGATGAGCTGAAGCAATGATTTGAGTTCAGTGTTGCTTTACTCACATGCTAATAATCCCTAAATGATGTTATATTTCATTCCACATTCACGAGGAATTCCATTGCCATAGCAACCGCAATGTGATACCAGAAGTTTTCCTGAAACTGGGGCTTAGAATATCGCCTCTCCTCCCTTGCAGAGCAAGAGGGCTGTGGTCTCCACATAGCCCTCCAGAGAATCACCTTCCCTGCTCCGCCAACAGCCCAGGCCCCAGCCACAGAGAGGGTGTTCCGAGCTGCGGCCCCTTGAGTCCACCACCATGTCCCCCCCACCATCTCTACACACCTGGCCCCGTGAGGAGTGTGTCCTCATAGTGACTTCTGGGGTACAAATGAAACCTGAGAATGAAGTCAGAACTTTTCTTTAGAAAAAGTCTGGTAGGAAAAGAGAATGAACATGGATGAATTTAGAATTACTATTTGCATGAAAAAAAGAAGGTATTTTTCAGTTTCCTCTATCAATAACTCCCTGGAAGTAGGGACAAAAGACAAACCACCATCCGTGGAGCTGAAGAGGGGATTAAATACTCTACTGCTATCTCGGGGTGGGGCTGTAGAATATTGTCCTTTACTGCCTCTTCCCTTCTAAGACCTCTGCTCCCCAGCCCCTATTACTGTGTCCTCTTGTTCCCCATTGGAACCATGGCTCTGGGGCAGGTGGGGTGGTGCCCACCCGAAGCCCCCTGCCTGCCCTCCATCCCTGCCAAGCCCCTGCGGTCAGTGAACAGGGCTTCACTGTTTGCTGGGCACTCCTGGTGGGGATGCTGGAGGACAGAGGCAGGCGGGCCTTCCCGCTTCCTGGGACGGGAGCCAATCTGAGCAGGAGATGGTGAGGACTCCTCCATGGCGTCCAGACCCACGGAGCTGGGTCTGCAGAAACGGGAGCCCTGGTTCCTGTTGGGCATCTCAGCATGAGGACCTGACCCTCAGCTTCTTCATTCCTGACTCCACCTACCCAGAAGCCATGTGGGCCCCACACCTGCTGGGCAGGGCACTTGTTCCTGCCTCTGCCTTCCCCGCATGACCTGTGCCTCTCTGCTCCAGGCCCGAGGCCATGCTGGATTAAAACAGGATGACAGGGGTCACTAATACACCACACTGTGATGTGCCTGGCACATGGGTGTCTGTGTAGCCTCTCATTTACTTTCCTCCATACTGCCAATAGCCCCTTTCACAGCAGAGGAAAAGGCCCAGAGAAGTGGAGTGATGTGCCCAAGGTCACACAGCTGGGAAGTGGCAGAGCCAGAAGGCACCCTTAGGTTTCTCTGGGAGCTGGTGGGGACTGCTGTCCACAGCACGGGCATTCATAAAATCCGTATAAAACCTCAATGAATCAGAAGGATTTGGTGGATGAATTCAATCAGCATGAAGCAGAACCAAGCCCTGATCCACGTGCACCGGCGGCCCCCATCCTCCCCGGCTCTTGCCCACCCTCCCTTGCCGAGGCAGCTTTCATGGGTTGTTTTTCCCTTGCATGAAATGAGAAATGCTGTTTGAATAACCGATGGTGAGGGAGGCTGGGCGCACTCTGAAGCAGAAATAAAAACCTTTAGAAAGATGCAATTTGGGGGATATTGGAAACTGGAGAACGGAACATCAGTCTATAAAATTCAACACGGCCAATGAAGCTGGAGCAGCTGGTCAAGTGTTTTAGCGCGCACAGGGCCGGGGTTCAGCGGGCATGAGGCTGGGCAGGGTTTTCAGACCAGGAACATTTTTCCTGGGCTCATTTGGCCTCATTTCCATAATGTGCCTCATGACTCCTGCAGCACTTCAGCGTGAGTGTCAGAAGCACAGCTGTGAACGTGTCCAAAGCTACTTCTACTCAGAGGGGAAGCCCGACCTGCCAGAGCTTTGCCTTCTCCAGGACACCTTCCCCCCTGACCTCGACTTCTGCTGCCACAGCCCAGACAGGATGGGAAAGCGGCCCTTCATGTGTCTGCAGGTAGGTTGGGGGGTGGCTGTAGGTGGCCAATAGACCTGTGCTCCCTTGCGGAGAACTCCCTGACATCCCAGCCATAGCACCATGAGCTCGGGTCCCATTAGGGAGAGCCTGAGCCCTGCCCCTCCGCTCTGGGTGCCCAGGCCCAGGCGGCTCTGACGCACCTCTCCATCACTGTTGTAGGCACTTGGTGGCTTCCATCCCTTCTTTTCCCCTCCCTGTCCTACCCCAAAGGTCTGCCTAGATTCTGCTCTCCAAGGCCCCCCTGCCAAAGGCAGGGGGGTCTCTGGAGGTGGACATACACAGAACATGCCTCATTGAAATGTTGCTGTTGCTACCCGGCTGAGGCTCCTGTCTTCCTCTACTGCCTTTACACATCCAACCTGCAGACTCAGCACCCTGGCATGAGAATATCCATCCCCAAAACCAAAAGCATAGGTGCAAGGAGGTATCTTCCTACCTTTAAGGAAACAGTCCTTGCTGTGGACAATGACAATATTCCTCTCCAGCAGGCAGGCGGCTCGGTGGAGTTCACAGTGATTCTCATAAAACCTCCCATCGGAGCCACACACGGGCATGTAGCTGGGCCTGCATGCCTCCAGGCACCGGCATTCAGGCTCCCCGGTCTCTCTGCTGAGCATGCATCTGCTCCCGCGGCTGCAGAACTTCTTCCCACAGGAGGCTGGCAGCCCATCAGAAAGTCCTGCTGAACACAAACACAGAGGGTCAGCTGCAAGCATTTGGGGAGGGTGGTCAAGGGCTTCCTTTGTGGTTCCATTTGCCAGTGAAGCCAAGGGCTTGGGGTCTGGGGTGCCCAAAAGAGTCTTTGCCCTACTAACAGGAGGTGGTCACAGGTGCCAAAAGCAGTGCCCAGCTGTACAGGGTTCAGGTTTTATGGCTCACACCAACCATCTCAGGCACACCCACCCTGGAAGGGAAGAGTAAACAGGGGACCACATGGAGGTAGCAAAGAACCAATGGATCATGCCAAGTGAGAGGAGGATGGCTTGCCTTTTGAGCCATGGCTCCCGTAATTGCACTGGAGGGAATGACCTGATGGGAGGAGGAGTTCTGTACAGGGGCAGGATGGGAAGGGTAAGGATGCCAGGAGTGATTCTAGGAGACACAGAGTGCCAAGCAGAGCAAGTGTGGTCAGATATGTGGGGCAGGCAGTGGGAAAAACGGCAGAGTCTAGGGAGTCAGTGTGGAGTAAGAAAGGAGAAAGCAATACTCTTAAATGTTCAGGATGGGGTCAGCCATGGCAGGGAGGCTTCAGCTTGACCTTTGTCTCTGGGTGAGAATGTGGTTCTCCAGAATACACACCACCAGCAGTGGGACCAGTAGGCTTTCTCTACCGCCCAGCACTTTCTAGCACAAAGCAGGAAGTCACAGCTGTGGCAGGAAGGCTGAGACCTGGGGAATGGCTGCTGCCATGCTGCTGGGTGTCCCCTGCACCCAACACACGTGTCCAGTGGTGTGAGGCAGTGGTGCCCAGAGCTCACACTCCCATGTGGGCAGGCCGGGAGAGCATCTTATTGCTGGAAGTGCCCACTTACACGAAAGGCCAAGCAAGGACCCCCAAAATGACATTCCATTCCACCAGAGGAATTCAGAAAATGAGAGGTTTGCCATGCAGCATTAATGGCAGCAAACACAAGTTGAGAATAGGAAAAGGATATCGAAATACAAATAATTAAATCATGGATGCAGATTTTACGGCCATGGAAGTCTTTGCTTTTAAGTTTTAATTGTATCTTCTTCACAATTTTCAAGCGAGACAGAATGGCCCCAGTGGTCAACACTGAACCTTTGGCCCCAGCTCTGATCCCATGGGATTAAAACATCTGGGGGAAAAACAACCTTCTTTTTCCTGTTTTCCATTAAGCCTGCTTTTCATCATTCTAGATTTGAAAGGAAAAAAATCAGTTATCAATAGATTAACTGCTTGATTCAATAATTCATTTACATTCTTCCAGCCTCAGCCTTGGCAAGCTAAGAAATATTGACTTTTTCTTGAATCAAAATAAACTAGAAGGTCAAAATATCTCTGAGCAGTGTAGAAGTGCAGATCCTAAGCAGGCGTGGGAATCTTCTTTATCCACTTGGCTGATGTTTGCATGCCACAGTGGAGGCTCGGTGGCATTTATCGGCTCTGCACACGTCTTCCTGTCAAGGTTGACAGGTGAAGGGGAGCCGAGGGGTCCTGGCAGTGGGAGGCCCTGGGCTGGAGGGCCTCCTCCACCCATGGTGTTGATGGCTGCTTTGTCACAGAGCTTATTTGATTAGCATGATTCTCTTGGGTGCTGCAAAATGGGTTACCCTGGAAAGCGCTGGCAGCTACTAAAAAAAACTAATACAGCTCTAAAGATACCGGCTTTTGTTTCTTTCCCAAGACAGCCAGAACACAAAGCACTGCCGTTGTATCACTGTTTTAATAAACTTCCCGTGTGATGGCAAGGGCACCCACTCATCACTACAGTTTGAAGAAGCAGAGCCAAAGTTTCTGAGTGTCTGGCCTCTCAGTTTCTGCTTCAGGGTATTTGCCCTGCCCAGACTATGCTCACAGCTGACTCAGCTCCAATCACTCATCCCCTGGGGTCTAGTGCCTCTCTGAGGTGCTCACTGCCAGGGCGAGTCTGAGCCTCCCCCACGCTTGAATTCCCTTCCCGAGAATGTCTGCCCTGATGTCTGGATGAGAGAGACCCTGCAGGTATGGGGCCTTTGTCCTCACACAGCCTTGGACACTTTAGGAAACACAGTAGTTTTAAAAGCTGACCTCCTCAGCTCTGACTTGGGTGTCACTGGTCAAACCTCAGGTTACAAGCAGAGATGAGGAGGGTAGTGGGAACACCATACCCTCATGGGGAAACCTTTTAAGGGAGACATCTCCCCTTGTCTCCTCTAGCAGAGGGCAGAGGGAAACTGGAAGGATAGAGGCACAAAGGGGAGACAAAGGTCCATGGAGGTGAGCCTTGTGGGGTAAAGGAGACTGGAATCTGGAGTGGCAGAGTAGGAAGAGACTTCAGAGTCCACCTAAACCAGCCTACGCAGTTATAGCCAAGCCAGCTCGCAGTGGTTGGCAAGGCAGAGGGTGGGGGCAGAACCCCTGCATCTGACCCTTTCTCCTCTCAAACACCACACACTCTGATTGCAGTGAGGTCCTCCGAAGAACAGCACTGGACACCAGGCCTCCAGTGCTCATGTATGAGTAGATCACAGGTGTGATTGAGGCCTCCCCCATAGGCTGTACACTGAGGAGTCAGTGTTAAGAAAACACTCCAGCCAACCTGTGCTCACAGACATTGCCAAGAACACTCAGGTTCTCCTGACATGGAAATGGGTTGTTGGCAAATATTTGATCTTAATTATTTGCAATTAAGACAAAAGTAGCTGAACAGCCATGCATCTGCTTTACCTAGTCTGTGGCCAGCAGGCCCGGTGTTGAGCTGGGAATGCCGTGCACAGGGGTGGGCCTGGAATCCCATCCTTGGCCGCAGAAATGTGGACCAAGCTGTGGGTTCCTTGCAAAAACTAGCCCCTTGTCACTACTTCCTTCTTGTTACTAAAATAGAACGAATTCCCCAGTCCTAGCAGGATGGTGATAAAACAGTAATGGGAAAGGTAACCAAGTGAGACCGCCAGCAACTGCCTACAGTATTTATGAGGACGATCATGATGCATGAAAAAGATATAATATGCTTAATTTATAGTCATAAAGAAAGTCGTTTACCCAGGTTAGAAACTGATCATCTTACCAAATAAGCGGATTTTTGACACTAATTAAATTTACTGAACACAGTCAGAAATGGGAATTGTTACGTGAAAGTTACGACACCAGAGAAACACATTCATCTGTACCAGTGGGTGCTAGAGATCCCCTCTGTGACTCAGATCAGGTTTCTTGAGGTGAACTCATAGACCTCGGCTGCCATTGCCTCCCAGACAAGGGGAAGTGGCCCAGCTTAGTGACAGTGGAAGCTGAGCCTGTTGGGACTCTGTCAAGGGATCAGAGGAGGTGGGACTTTCTTCGTCCCCCATTGCAGGGGGCCCGTTTTCTCATCACTGACCATACCACATGGCAGTGTCCAAACTCTGACTCAGTCTCAGTAACTGGTGCTTTGGCGCAAAGTACAGCAGGGAGTGCTTCTCTCTCGGGGATGGTGCCGAGCAGCGCATGAGGGAAAACATGCTGGTTTTCTACTGTGGGATGCTAACCCCCATAGGCAAGCTTGCCCCGTGCAGCACTTCCCTCCAAGATCTTGTCCCTGGCTTGACTACTGAGAAGAGCCCTCTTCTCATGATGCCACCTCGGGAGGTCCCTACTCCTCATTCAGCAAAGGACTAGGGTTGAAATGCTTACTACCAC
Source organism: Enhydra lutris kenyoni (assembly GCF_002288905.1). Taxonomy (NCBI): domain Eukaryota; kingdom Metazoa; phylum Chordata; class Mammalia; order Carnivora; family Mustelidae; genus Enhydra; species Enhydra lutris. The sequence goes on along the minus strand of NW_019154089.1, from coordinate 6,911,376 downwards.
ATCCCACCTCACCACGAAGCCACACTGAGGTGACGGCTTGGCTCTGAGCAGGCCAAAAAGAGTGGGCCATGGCCGCAGAAAGCATGGACAGCACCAAATCCCAGGCACCCCATGTCAACAGCCTCACTGGCGCCTGCCGTGAGCCCCAGGCCGGCATGGCGGTGGTCTCTGGCACTGGTGGCTAGAAGGTTCCCGTATAGCAACTAAGTGCCCACCTGTTGGAACATACAGATAGATTGAATGCTTCTTTTCTGAGCAAAAATACCTACCCACCGGGGAGCTACAGCGCACAGCCTGGGTCATGGTCAGGTTTTTTAAGGACCCAGGACTGACGACTTGCTGTTGGGAGCCCCCTGTGCACACGGGGCGGGGGGGTCTGGATGGGGGCGGGCGTGCCATCCAGGAGCACAGTTCATGGTCCCAGGATTCCCCAGCCTGACCCTCCTAAAAAAATGTATCCTCTCAGACAGGCCCAAGATGGATGGGAGCTGGTGACGTGAACTTGGACTCCCTCACGACAGAGACCGTATAAATGTCTTGTCCGTAGCTGCAGACCCTGAGTTTGCGCCAGAGCCTGCAGAGATGCAGCTCCCCGGCCCGCACCGTGCACAGGTGGAAACAGTGGGGCACTTCCCCCACACAGCCAGGTCACAGTCCTGGAGAACCTCCTCTGTGCCAGACCTGACTCCGGGTGCTAGGGACACAAGGCACGCCATGATATGATGCTCAGGGCAGGACACTGCATGTAGGGAGACACACAGGAGCGAGAACACAAACAAGAAACCACTGTGGGTTGTAGTCAACACTAGGAAGGAAACAGACCAGTTGCTGTCATGGGCCAACTCTCTTGGAGTCAGAGAAGCCTTGTTGAGGTGAGAGATTTGACGTGAGACCTGAGAGAGAGGGGGCAGAGCCCTGGGCCTGGGAGGGGGACAGCCTGGGCTTCACAGGAAGCAGCCCACTTGCTCGCAAAGCCCTGCTCCAAGACAGCCTTGCCAGGCAGAGGCTGGCTGCCGGCTGGACCCTTGGGAAAGTGGGGTGCCTCTGGTTCGCTGGAGGTGTTTGTCAGCCCGAGTCCTGAACGTTGAGAGGAGGTCTAGTCACCCTGAAGTTCAGCACGATGGCTCTATTCCTGGCGAAAGGGACTCACCCTTGAGCACTCCCACAGGCCAGAAGGCTCTAGGCACCATGCAGGCTGCTGGTGGGGGAGGGAGCAGTCCCCCTGGGCTCTCACCACGAGCCACCTTGGTAGGAACCGACACAGCCTATGGGTGCCCTGGGTGCCGGGGCTGCGCCAGCTCCACCTGTGCCTGGAGAATCTCATTCACATCGTGGGGGATGGGAAGAGGGTCTGTAGTTACTGCTAGGGAGATTGGCATTTCCAGGACCCAGCCAGAGAGGGCAGTGTATAGAGCAGCTACTGTTGACTCTCTTATGCCCTGCTTCACACTTAGAACACGGGAGCTCATCTCCTTTTCCTTTAATCCTTGCAACAGCCCCATGAAGCAGATGCACGCATAGGCCGCACCCTGAATGTGTCTGTGGCACACGTACAGTCTCATTCTACACATTAGGAAATACAGTCAAGAGGTAATTTGCCTGTGCTCAGATAAAGGGGGTGGGAAGCAGCAGAGCCTAGACTTCAATCAGTCTCACTCAAATCCCTTAGACATGGGACATGGGACAATCTGCTCAGCTCATGGGACAATATGCTCCTGCCTCAAGGAACTCATGCTGGGAGGGCCCACACATCCACAGTTTGAGCTTCTCCGACATCAGGATACCCCCAAACATTAGCACGCCTGGCCTACAGGATCTCTGCTACTCACACACTGAGAATGTGCAGCTCGGAGGCCATGCAGCACTTTCTCTATGGGCCGGAGGTCTGCGGTGCTAGGGGAGGAAGCCCTGCTGGGGTCTCTGAGCATCACAGACCCAAACCCACTCCTTATCATGCATGGACCCCGTGGCCAGTGGTCCCCTCTCTCTAATGGGATGCCTCTCAGCATTAACACCTTTCTGACCTCCTTCTCTGGCTTTTATTCCCCCGGGAATTGTCCAGGTGACTGCTAGGCAGATGTGAATTCTTCTCAGTGACCCCAGAGTGGACCCAAAGCTGAGGTGACTGTGTGCTTCACTAAAGCAGAATTCTGACGAGCTCTGAAAGACATGACCAAATTTGCTAGGTCCAAACACTTAACAGAAATATCCAGTTACCCATTGCTGGAAGCTAAATGCACCTTGTCATGTGTATTGCTCTGAGATTATAAACCCAGGTCCAACAAACTAGCTTCAAACACCAACCATTTGGAAAGAGCCCAAATGTCCATCGACAGATGAATGGATAAGGAAGATGTGGTATATATATCCCTAGACACTCTCTCTCTTTCTCTCTCTCTCTCTCTCTCTCTCTCTCTCTCTCACACACACACACACACACACACACACACACACACACAGAGGAACATTACTCAGCCACCAAAAAGAATGAAATCCATTTGCAACAATGTGGATGGAGGGTATTATGTTAAGCAAAATAAGTCAGTTGGAGAAAGACAAATATCGTATGACCTTATTCATATGTAGAATTTAAGAAACAAAATGGGGGAGCAGAGGGGAAGGGAGGGAAAAATAAAACAAGATGAAATCACAGAGGCAGACCAACCATAAGTGACTCTCAACTCTAGGAAACAAACTAAGAATTGCTGGAGGGAAGAGTGTTGGGGGATGGGGTAACTGGTTGATGGGCATTAAGGAGGGCATATGATGTAAGGTGCACTGGGTGTTACAGGCAACTGATGAATTGTTAAATTCTACCCTGGAAACTAATAATAAAATATATGTTAACCCAATTGAATTTAGATAAAAAATTAATTAAAAAAACAACAACGAACTGTCAAGTCCAAGTCAGAAATGCCTGAAACAAGATGAAGGAAGGAAGACCTTCAACCTTCAGCTGGCTCTTTCTGGCCAAGGAGTCTGGATCTAACAGATGGCTGGTTGCCACGCACGCCCGATGTCTCTGGCGGGACTTTTGGAGGGTCTTTTTCCAATTACAGATGAACACAATGCCAAAGCATACTTTCCAAAAGCTTAAAAGCGTGCCTCTCATGAGAATATAAAGTGAGGATGAGGTGAAGATTTATTTAACTCATTAATGAGAGGACCCACAGGAGAGAAGCTGGTTCAGGGGTACATGGGTGTTGGAGACAGGAGGGGGACTGAGCTGGCCAGGCGAGGCACATGCTGGTGAATGACAGGGCAAGAAGACACAACTCTGGGGGCTGTGTTCTCCACCAGGTGGAAACGGTTTGCATCTTTCCTGGAAGCAAATCTATGAGTTAGTGGGTAACTGCATAGTAAGGGCCTTCAGTGAGTGGTGCACAGCGAGACACGCAGAGAGGCAACCTCTGGTCCAGATCAAAATGACCCTGGGTGAGCCCGTTAAACACTGTGCCAATATGACCTGAGAGGATGTGTCACCCGCCCTTTTGTCTTATTCCCAAATTTTGGGTATTTTCCCCCAATACCGTCAAGTGCCTGCAGTGATAGATGTCATTTGAAAAGGCTGCCACAGTGTTTCACCTTTCCCCCCTACCCTGAACATCTCCTGTTCTTGGAGCGTCCAACCTCGCAGAGAGACCCCAGAAGGGAGGACACAAAGCCCCCAACCACGGAGCTCAGCTTTGCTCACGTGGGAAGAGAATTGTCACGTGGGAGAGCACCTGATGGAGCAGAGCAAGAGTGAGCTGGGGTAGGCTTGTATCACCAGACACAGGGTTGAATGGAATGTCAGCGCGGACCCAGCCCTGGGCTCCGACCCTACCAAGTTGCAGCCCTGCCAAGTCCCCTACCCCCTTTTCCCTCTGATTTAAGAATGAAGATAGCAATAGTTGACTGCGTGACAGGATTGTTTTGAGGACTAAATGACATAATTCATAGAGGCTGGCACATAGGAAGTGCTCAGTTTAGACCCTCAGTTAGTGATGGGTTCAACAGGACTGGAAGCTATGAAGCCCCGTGCTTTTACTGACGTAAGTGGACACGAGTGTGGGCTGGTGACCATCGTCAGGAGGCCTGCCTTCATGAAAAGGTAAGCCTATTTACACTGATATATAAACTACAGCGACTAGATTTAAAAGGCAGGCTTGAAATAGCAAGCTTCAAAATATCTCAAGGACACTCTTCCCTTCACCATTTTCCTTGTGCTGGGGATTGGCTTGACTCATGTTAACTCTGCCCAGCCTTCAAAGTGAGGGAGTCTGGCCTCCAAGGTGAGGGAGGCCGATTCTCAGGGCCCAGGACTGAACTGCAGCTCAAACTCTGCAGGCTCCCCTCAACGCCTCAGGGCCTCCAACCTGCCAGGCAAGCCTGGAGCTCAAGTTCAAAGGCAGCAAGCCGCCTGGGCCCTGGTGCCTGCAGAGGTGTCAGACGCACTTACCACGGGCAGGTCCTGGCATCTCTCTTCCTTCTGGGAGCCCTTTGTGCTATCATGCAACCATGCTCTCTACTTTGTGTGACAACAGTGAACTGGCCTGACTCACGATTTCTAGAGTTTTCTCCCTGAGGATTCCCATAGGCATATTCCATCTATGATGGGCTCCCAGGCTGCTGGCCAGCACCTCAGCACTTCTCTCAGTGCAAGAACAGCAGGTCAGATAGAATAGCAGGTCCTGCGGCGGGATTCTGAGCAGCTGGAATTCATGGTCACTGAGCACTTTGGGGAGGAGGATGGGGTGTCTCTCTGGTTTCGGGGCGATGGCCAGGTTCTAATTCTTATGTTCAGAGTGTGGCTTTGGGCTTGGCATGGAGTGGCTGTAGGAAACGCCAGGGGGAAAAAGACTGGATCTGATTAAGAGACTGCAGACACCCAAAACTGCTGGCTAGAGATCTGAGTCATTGGAGGTCGGAGGTTTTAAGGAAGGTGATATGGTGACACAGTGAGTAGTGGGCAGAGTGAATGGTATGGAAAACTTAGGGTGAGAGTTTGAGACCTGGGTTCTATCACAGCAAGTCTCCTTCCTGTGTGAGCTTCCTCAAGCTTCCTGAACAGGAGCATGAAGGGTTTCTGTAGAGATCCAGTGAGATGTGAAAAACAGCCTCATGCCTGTGAACTTGGTGTACAAAAACTCATGTCCTAACTTGCATGTCTCTGGCTATAATAAAAGTACAAGACTTTCTTCTTTCTCTTTGCCTCTGTCTGCCCTATCCAGCTGTCTCAACTGGCTTGTGAAGGGTTATTTCAGAGACCTTCTAAAAAAGAAAAGCTACATAAAAATGTGAAACACAATAGGATTTTTGCCCTTGGGAGAGTTTCTTTTGCAAAATGGTTTTGTTTTAGAGCGCTTCCTCCAAATATATTCCTGTCCCCAAGCTCCCGTTCTTTGCCTAAAGCCTCTTCAGCTTGCATCTGTCTTATTCTCTGTCACCAGACCCCTCATTTTTCCTCCCGGTACCAAGCTCTCCTGTCCCCTTCTCTGGCTCCTTGGGGCTCCCTGCATCTTCGAGCTGAGGGGGCCAGATGTTGCCACTCTTGATGGGTCTCCACTCTCTCGCGGATACCTCATTACGTGGGTTCTTTCCTGCCTCTCCACCAACTAATGATTCAAGGCCATGACACCACAGGCTGCTTCCAATTATTTCAAGGATTATCGTGCAGACACGCAGCATGAAGCACTCTCTATGCATGAGGCACTGTGGTGCTCCCCCACATTTATACTCCAGACTTACGAGTGCGGAGGGAGCCCTACTTTCTTCTAGGGCCCTTTACCAGCTGCATAAGAGCCGCCCTCAGGTCGACACTTGGCCTTGTAGATCACTTAGCACAGATGTGTCTCACAACTAGAGAGAATAACATGCTCATCTCCTTGATTATTCTGCTATTTTTTTTAAAATGGAGCTCAATAAAATATCTAATATTAGCACAGAAAAATTTACTATTTTCCAATCAGGAGGGTGTTAGTTTCTCTTCTCAAAGATCTGTCCTTTGCTCTCAATGGGATTAGCAGCCATAATATCAAAACAAAGCTTAGTAACTGGATCAAAAAGAGTATCTTTTCTTCTCTTGTCAGCGCCCACCATCGGGCTTGTCTGAGCCAAGCAGCTGCTGAGGCCTCTGACAGGTGGGCACAGAGGCTCATGGGAAGCTGGCTTTCCTGCCTAAATGAGTAGACTGTCTGCTCTATCCCTGAGTATAGGAGAGCACATGTTGACCAGAGAGTAGGAGGCTTCCTCCAGCTCTCCACAGGAGCCCTACAAGCTGTCTACTCCCATACGGAGACCCCCCAGGGTTGGCCAACCCCATCTCAGGCTCTGTCGATGAGACCGCTGCTTTAAGGTCCTTCACTGTGTGAACTTGAGACCCAGTGAAAGGCGGTGGGAAATAACCATTTATAGGAGGGGGCTCAGATGAATGACCAAAACTGGAACAGCCAGAGGAAGAGGATGACAATTTAACAGAGACAATGTGGTACTGGAACGCCAGGAGATCCGAGCACTGCTCAAAGAAGGGTTTTCAAAAGAACTATGATTTTTGAGCCAAAAAGAAAATCAGAAGAATTTAAGGACAGAATGGTCACTATGGAGACTCAAATTACTGGCCTCCATGATCAAGTACAGGACATATCTCAAAGCCCAGAGCAAAAATAGAAATAAAAAGGAGGCACCTGGGCGGCTCAGTCACTTAAGTGTCTGACTCTTGATTTTGGCTCAGGTGTCCCTGTCTGGCTAAGGAAAAAGAAATAGAGGAAAACTTAAACATGGTACCTTAAATGGCCAACCACCGTTCCAGTTAAAATTAGGAGCCAGACAGGGACACCTGTCATCACCATTTTTATTCAAAAAGGAAGTATAAAAAGACAAGAAAATGAAATAATCAGTAAAAATTTAGAAAAGGCAACTGACAACTCTATCTTTTTGCTGACCATGTATCTGTATACTTACAAAACAGAGACTCCAGGGACAATATTAAACTACAAGAGAGTTATGATGAGGTGGTTGAATAGACGATAAATATGCCAAAATTAATCATTCTTCTCTTCATTAGCAATAAATAATTAGAAATGGTAAAGGGAAAAACTGACCACTCATAATAATGGTAAAAATCATAAAATATTTATGAATAAATTTAACAAGAAAGCCATAGGACCAATATAAAATGACCATAAAATCTTATTGAAGGTCATAAAATAAGATTTGAACAAATGCAAAAGCATTTCTTATTCTTGGGTGGAAATACATTACCATAAATTTACAAATTTAATGCAATCCTTTAGAAAGGGGATGAAATGATCTTAAGGAGTTCATTTGGAAGAGTAAGTGACCCCGGATAACCAAGGAAAATAAAAAAAGAAAAGGGAAGGGATTTGTGCCTTTATCTCTGCTATCAGAATATCCAACCACAAAGCTGCTAGTGCTGTGATCGCGCCAGTGATACAGAGTGAGGAAGAGACAAATCAAGGACTGTAGATGCGGCAATAAAATAAGAGGGGATCCAGAAATATATCCCAGTGTATATACATGAAAGTCTGGTGTATGACCAGAGTGACCACTGCTCTGGGGAAAGGAGAGGCACCTAACAAATGGTGCTGGGCAACCAGCTCTCCACCTGGAAAACTATCACACTGGAACCCTGTCTCACACCACATACAAGTCAAATTCAAATAACTGTAAATGGCTAAATTATTCTTATTAAATAATGACTGTGAAAGGATACTTCATGGACAGCGTAAAGACTGCAACGTGGGGAGCAATTATGTACTCATGGACCCATTTCGAGAAAAAGAACAGTGTTCTCTGTTCCGAGTTTCTCCACAGCCCCCTCATTTCTACTCAGAGGTAAACATTATCCTCAATTTTGTGTTTATTCTTGCCTTGCTTTTGCTTTGTTGTTCGATCTTACTCTTTGTATTTCTATGCAATATGCTGCTTGTTCTAAATGTTTTTGAATTTTATTTTACGTAAGTGAATCACTCATACTGTATTTACTTATCTGAGACTTCATTCCTCTGTTCTGACACTGTGTGGCTTCACACACCTCATACTGGAATTCATTCATTTTCTCTTACAGCGTCCACTGTATAACTATCTCATTACTCGAGATACTCGAGGTTGTTTATTGCCTTTTTCTATATTTCTCTTTCACTCTTTTGTTTCCTTATTTCACCTTACATTTTTTCTTTGACTCAAATAAAAATTAAATACCCCCGTAGAAAGAACCTTAGAACATATAAACTCCAAACACTCCTTTTGTGACCTAAATACATGACAAGAGCACCTTAGCTCATTATTTCTCTTAATTTCTTTTTATGCCTCACATTTTCTTAGTTATGTGTGTCTAAAATATCTAGTGTCTTCATTTTAAAGAATAATTAATGCTGTGTAATTAATTCTATGTTTAGCAATTTTTCCCCTCAATTCAATAAACATTTTATTCCCCTGCTCTTGGACTTCTGTTGTTCTTGAGAGGTCAGCTGACAATGTTTTATTCCCATATGGGTAATTTTAGGATTTCTTTGGTTTTCTGCAGCTTCTCTCTGATGTAAGCAGGTAGGTTTCTCTGCATTTATTCTGCTTGTCATTCACTGGGTTTCCTGGAAGTGAGGATTCTTGTGTTTCATCAATTTGTGAAAACTCAGACATCTCTCTTTAAATATTATCTCTGCCCCATGGCTTCTTTCCTGTTTCTTCTCTTTGGGGATTCTGATGAGACCTGTGTTGCAAATTCTCTCTCCTCTGTCTCAACCTCTCCTCTATCTTGTTCACATTTCCCATGTGTAGTTTTCCTATGCTGCACTGTGTGTAATTTTTCCAAATTCATCTTCCAGCTCCTGAATTTCCTCTTCGGCTTTTTCTAATCTACTCTTACCCTCTCCCACAGAGTCCTTAGCTTTGAAATTTTTATTTCTAGAGGTTTTATTTCATCTTGCACAGAGCTGGCTGGTTATTTGTATAGCCTCTTCACTTTTAATCCTACTTTCAATCTTTAAAAAATATTCAACAGACATATTTTATATGCTGTATCCCATTGTTCTTCATGCTGATTACAACATGCTGCCTTAACCCACGGGGTTTTAAGGTTTTGTTATTTTTTTTAATGAGCTCACATTTCCTGAAGGTTTCTCTGTAAGAGTTCCCAAGGCATGGTGTGAAGATGGGCTCGTCTTGATTGCTCTGGGTACCCAAGGACTCCCTTGTTCGGGGTTACACTAAATGTATGCTTGAGATTATTTGGGTGCTTTGCACTTGCACTGTAATTCCTTGTGAAGATCGGCATGTAACTATACATTATCAGGCACTTTGTCCTGCTCTGCCCCCTTGCTATCTCTCACTTCGTGCCGGGAATTGCTGCACACCTTCTTACAGTCACTTGGTATCTTTCTCATTCGCCCTTCTGCTGCAGATGCAATCCTTTGGCATCCCTCGCGTGTATGCGGGGTGAGGAACATTTTCCAAATACATCCCCCTTGGAAGGCCCCTGGGATGTGTCCTTGGTACCCTGAATGATGTAAGGTGTGCAAATGAGAGCTCAAGGTCACCTATCTTGGCTGGGCTGTCCAGGGAAAGCCAGCTGCAGGGCTACTCGAGCTCTCTGCATTCCTAATTTCACTTGTCTTTTCAACCTCTAAGTCTTTCCTTACCAGTACATCAGTGCTTCAAAGGATTTAACAAATATTTATCTGGCATGTTGCCAGAGGCAAAAGTCAGATAATGAAGTTTTAAAAGAGAATGCAACAATTCAAAAACACTCGGAAATAAATACAAAGATATTCTGTTCAATGCACCATCAGTCTGTACTTGGGAGAGCGGGGAGAAGAGTTTCGTGGCAGGAGAGACTCAGGAAAAGGCTGGGGTTGCTGATGGAGAGCCGATTTTAGTTTTCCCAAGTCCACCTGCATGTTGAAAGCAAACTGAAACTTTCCCATCAGCAGGACCTCCAACAATAAGGAGAAGTCTATTGCTGGGGTGCCATGGAGAAAGAAAGGACACAGATACCAGCAATAAGCTGCATCCCTGTCTTCTGCATGGAAACCCCGAGTAGGAGTCTCTGAGTGGCAGTACTTTCGGCAATAGGCAGATGTGGCTGGTGACAGACATGCAGTCACTGACTGACCCCTTTTGGACCACTTCTGATAAAAGAAACAGGCAAGACTGAGCTGAGTGTGAACGACCTGAGTAAGCAACGCCTTGCTTCGGGAAGGCCCAGCACAGTGTAGGTCTCCAGCCTACAGGGCCACCTGATCACTAGTTGATATTGATAAGAACAAGCCTGGTTTTGACTGGTCCTGCCCTCCTGAGGCAGTAGCCTTGCAAAGTGTGGCTCAGTTCCCGCTGACGTATATCTACCTAAAGCCTGTGCAGACATCATTCCATAGTAAGTACCAGCTCAATGTTAGTTATAGGGACAGAATTAAACAGCATTAGAAGTTGAAATATCCTTCTAAACAGGTCATATCAACAAAGACAAAATTATCTTTCATTCATGACAAAAAGCATTACTTATCATCTCAACTTTAAACAAGCCAGAATGACTTGTCACTTTTCATTCCAAGGACAGCAAATTCTAATGATACAAAAATTCGTGGTTCACGGAAAGGCAGCAGAGTACCATGGTTATCGAGTTGGGGTCAGGCCCTCAAAAGGCAGGGTACCGAGGAATTGTGGCCAAGTTGGTTCTGGTAGGTGTATCAGCTGGGTGGTGGCAAGGGTGGGACTAGGGTCCACACAGGGAGATGGCTGAGGGAAACAGCAGTCTGATAGGGGTCCAAAGATTAATTTATATATATGGAGACTTAGCAATGAATAAGCACACTGAGGGTTGTGGGAGTTAGGTTTTTCACTGAAGAAGAGGGTTGCAAAAATGGGAAAAAGGAAAGCTAGAATGAACCCTATGGATGGACTGACACGGGAGGTATTGATGTGATGGATCATGGCTTTCAGGATGAATATGGACATAAAGACATTTCCTATGTCTCTTCTCTGAGAGTTTCTGGGAGCAGCAAAACCCCAGTAGTAAGGAGCACTTTTAACTCTCATTTCTAAATGCAGTTCACCACTAAAAGGAAACAAGTCTCTCGTTTGTGCCAGGAAATAGGCAGGCAATGTCTAAGAGGAGCTCTGAGTATCTTTTTGTGCCAGAACGTAGGGAAGCACTTAAAAAATCATGGGCATATCAAAAAACACGGAGGACAGTTCAAAGCAGCTCTCACTGACCAAACCTATAACCTTCTGAGCCTGATATTAAATGATAGAAACAGATAATATTCTATTGAATAAAGAGAAATTCACACACCCAACCTGATTTTTAAAAAGTAAGCAAATGGGGAAAAGAGAAAATTCTTTCTTATAGAATTTCAATTAATAAATGTAGAAGAAATGATAAAATGAGGAAGTTTTCATTCAGGCCAAAAGAAGCCAATAAATGCTGAAACTCATGCGTGAAAGGGGAGTAACAGGATATTTACAGTTTAAAATATCTCATTACTAAACATTTATTATTTTCAAAGGAAAAACAGAGCAACTCTACACTGGAGAAAGCTGTGAGTTATTACCTCATTTGAGTGATCCAAGTTAACATTAGCAGTGATGGGACAAGTTGTCATTGATTCCTACTTGATGGGACACAGGGGAAGAACTCAGCAGACCTTCAGTTATATTCCTGCCTTAAATTCATAACTTCAATGTACTCAAGAGGAAACATCAGACAAAATCAAATTGAGGGACATCATTAAAATGACTGGTCTATAATCTTTAAAAACATTAAAGATGTTTAAAATGTTAAAAATGTTTAAAAACATTAAAGATATGTAGAGCAAGGAAGGCCTGAAGAGCTGTTCTGAATTGAGGCAAACAGGCTGAGGACAGATAACAACCAAGTGTCATGAGCAATCTGGTTTGAATTCCCTTACTGGAAAAAAACATGATTAGGATAGTGCGCAAAATGTGAATGGGCTCTTTGGGTGAAGGATATATGAGAATTCTTTGTACTATTCCTGTAATTTTCTAGTAATATGCGAAATGTTGGGGAAAAATAGGACATCTCAAATTTCATACACAGAATTCTACTTCTGTCTTGGATCGAGAAGTTTGCAGAAGATGGTTTTCCCCATTATAACAACCAGGAAACACCAGAAGATCTAAATTCTTAAGTTTTATTGAAGTCATGGGACAGCAGAGAAGGAATATATGTTTAAGTGAATGAAATTGAAGAAGAATGTGTCTTTAATAAAACTGAAATACACAAAATCTGAAATAAAGGATTTACCAAATAGAGTTTATTAAGGATAAGCTGACTGGACACAGCAGGAAATGGGATGAATAAATTAAGACAAGGCAATAATAGAAAAAGCCTAACTGAAGCACGGAGCCAAAAATATTGAACAGATCATTAGTGAACCGTGGGATAGGACTCACATACATGTAACTGGAGTTTTACCAGGAGAGGAGAGAAAGAATAAGGCAGAAGGAATATTTGAAAAGATACTGTTAAGAATCTACAAAACTTAAAGACATCAATCCAATATCCAAGAAGGTAAGTGAACCCCAAATAAAATAAACACACAAAGGAAACCACAAAGGTAAATCATCATCAAATTCCTAAAAACCAAAGGCAATAAGAAACCATAACAGGAAGCCAAAGGGAAAAAGATACATCACCTTCAAGAAAACAATAGTAACAGTGATGCTTCACTTCTCATCAAAGATGTTGGAAGTCAAAAGACAATGAACAAAGCTTCCCGCTCAAGAAGAAAGAAGAAAGAATATAAAAAAAAGTAGAAGGAAGAAAAAATAAAGATAAGAAAAAAATCACCACAACAGAAATCATTTCCACCAGAACTCTATGAGTATTCTGGTTCCCCTAGGTCCTTGTCAACACTTGCTATGATCAGTCTTAAGATTTAGCCATTTGAAGAGCTATGTAATAGTATATCATTGTGTTTTTAACCTACATTTCCCAGTGACTAATCCTGTTCATCTTTAAATGTATTTATTTGCCATCTGTAAGTATTTATTTACCCAAGAGGAATGAAAGCCTATGGACATAAAAGGACATAAATACAAACATTCATAGAAGCTTTATTCTTAATAGTCCCCAAGTGGAAACAATGTCATGTCCATCAGCAAGAATGACTCTGCACACTGTGATATACTCATCCAGAGCAAATACTACTCACCAATAAGAAGGACCTGATTTACTAATGATGACAAAACTCTTGAAATGTTATGGGGAATGAAGGAAGTCAGAACCAAAAGATCCCTTCTGCAGAGTTCTCCTTACATGAATTTTGGGAATACCTGAACTCATTTATCCATGGTGGTAAGAACTAGAATAGGGATGGCCTCTGGATATGGAAGGGTTGGCTGGAAAGGGACCTGGATCATTTTCTAGAATGATAGAAACATTTCATGTCTTCATTTGAGTGATGGTGTATACATGTGTCAAAAGTCATTCACAAAGTTCTAGGCATTTCTTTGTATGTAAATTATACTTCAATTAAAAAAAAATCCATATTCAGGTTATACTTTTTTCCCCAGGACAACACTTGAGACTAAATGATCACAAATGGAAATCTAAGAAATCTTCACATTCCATCCAATTCTTGCCCAGTAATTCAGCACTCTCCCCCTTCCCATACAGGTGGGATAGAGAGGCTCTGGCCCGCTCTCAGAGGATGATGGGTCCCCTCAGGCAGGGTTCTTGGGCAAGTTCCTTGGTAGAATTCTGTGACTGCAAACTACAGTGTGGCCACACAGCAGGAGTGGGAAGTCACAAGAGGCTGGCAGTGATCCAAAGCTGCTCCCACCACAGAGGAGCTTCCAAAGCTGGAGAGGGTCACAGGGCAGTCTGGCTAATCCTCGGTTCCAGCCCTACAGCCAGGGCTGGCTTCATGGGTGTGGGATGGGTGCAAAGACCCAGGCTCTGCACTCAGAGGGTCCCTGTGCTTGGTGTTAAATGCTTTGAGGTTATAGTCTTAAAATACCTAACAATTACCTCTAAATTTGTGTTTCATAAGGAAAGTCCAGTGGGAGAGTGGAAGATCTGTGTAGGAGCTGGGGCCCCAGCGTGCATGTGTTCCTCACACATCCTGTCTCCTGGCCTCCCCAGGATGGCTCCCTGCTGTCGACTCCTCAGCCCCCGTGCCCTGAGTGGCCTTCTTCTAGGTAACCTCCGTTGCCACCTAAGGTGGTGAAGGGCTCATGTTGGGGGAGGGGGTCTGAGTTTTGTGCTTGCCCTCCCCCCCTTGGTGGGGGCCTGGGTGGGGTGCAGGTGTGGGCAGGGTATCACTTGGACGCACCCCGGCAGGCAGGGCCATGGTGGCAGCTGTCCCTGCCCCAGGCTGACAGCACCATGGTACCAACAGTGGAGGCCTCTTGCTCACCTTCAGGTAAGACTCTGAACAGCCCCTGGTGCTGAGGGGCAAGCTCTTGCAGGAGGCCTGTGGCAGTGGGCTGAGTCAGGGGGCCTATGGGGCTGTGAGGCCGGGTGCCACGGTTTTGTTTTGCAGTGGGCCCTACAAACTCTGCAGTTAGAGCTGGACTCCCCTGCCGGTTCTCTGGGCACTCCCTCCTGGAGGACCCCGGCCTACAGTGCAGTTTGAATGCCTCGTCTTCCTGTGTGCTGAGCTCTTTATCCCTCTTGGTGCATAGTGTCTGAGATGGCCATGACCCTGCCTCTTGGTGACACTGGCAAGATGGCCCCAGAAGTAGAGCTGTTTCTGACACCCTAGGAACACTCTTCAGAAATGATTCCCAGATGCTGTCCTTGGGAGAATCCAAGTGAGCCTCTCTGGTCCTCTTGGGGGACACAGAGCTGGGTAGAAGGGGCAGCAAACAAGGGTGGGCATTATTCTTTTCCATTTGTTCATTTGTTCATTCATTCACTCAAATATATACTGAGCATTACTGCATGCTAAGCCTTCTTGTACGTGCTAGAGACAGCAGTAACCCAAGCACAGAAAATCCCTCCCTTAATGGAGCCTCCATTCGAAAGGCGAGACAGACAAGTGACATTGCTGTGAAGAAAAAGAGAAGTGGGGAAGGGGGCGAGGAGTGAAGGGTGAGAGGGGCTCTTTGGATAAGGTGGTCAGGGAAGGCCTCTTGGAGGAGGGGGCTTTTCAGCAGGGACCCACATGGGGTGAGGGAACAAACTGGAGAGGCTCTGAGGACCGGCCAAGTGCCAAGTCCCTGAGGTAGGGAGGAATTTGGTGTTTTCAGGGAAGAAGAGGACAGGGCCATCTGCTGGCTTTGTGAGCCTATGGCTGGGGAAAAAGGTGTGGACCGGGGGGCAGGGATTTGTCACCCGGGGCGTGAGGGAGAGCAAGAAGAAAGGAGTGTCATCCTAAAAAAGTGATTCTCAGACAATTCTCAAGTGCAGAAATCTGTGAAGTTTAACAATTCCACTCTGCATTAGAAATTCCACGATTCATTTGAAAATGATGTATTTAATTAGGTCATTCAGCTTAACTTTAAAAGAAACTCTTGCCAAACATTCTATTTTTCCTTTACGGGCCTGAAGTTCTTAGGGCTCAGCAAGCAACCCCGAGCTCCTGGGGCTGAGGGTTACTGTTCTAAAGAATGAGGCCTGGGGTGTCCAGCACTGCAAGCATGCGGCAAGAGGGACGGCGAACAGATGGGAGTGCACTGGCCCCCCACAGCCCTGCTCCGGTTTGTACAGTTGCTGCTTGGGGGAAAATGGAGAAGAAAGAAGAGGTCCCCTGGTAGTGGTGTCACAACAGGTTGGAGCTGGCACACTGGCTTTGTTCTTGACTGAATGAAATAATGGGCAGCATGTTTCCTGGCCGGCACCCCCGAGGCCACTGAAGACTCCTCAGCACTGCTCTCCTTGATGGAGGTGGCCACCCGAACCTGCATTCATTTACAGCGGCAGAAACCCTGGTCCTAAAGCCATCTGGGCGCTACCTCTGGCTGACTGTCCTATTTGCACTGCAGGAGCTGGAGCATGTGCTTCCTTTCTGGGGTGAGGTCCCCTGCTCTGCTGCCTCAGTTAACTGCATTCCTGCGCCAAGTTCCTGCACACCGTGTGCCGCCCCCCCCCCCCCCCCAGGAGATGCTCCCACATCTGTCCCAGAACCTCAGAGGCAGGGGTGCTGCCCGATTCTGCTGTGACACGAGGAAGGTGGCCCCAGGCACATGCAAACAAGGGTTTCCAAACAGTTGTTTGCTGAGAAGGCTGGTGATGGTGGGGAGAGGAGTGGGTGAAGGGAGAGAGTGAATGGGGAATGGAATCAGGAGATAGAGGTGGACGGGGCAGGGGAGGCAGTGACAGCGGTGATGGTGGAGGTGCAAAGGAGGTGGCCCATGGTGATGAGGGATGGGTTGTGGTGGTGACGGAAAGGGGGTTAGAGACACAGCCCATTTTCCTCCTCTCGAAGGATGAGGCCACCCTGGTGAGTTATGACAGAGACCACGTGTGCCTGCACAGAGCAGGAAGAAGACAGATGTGACTGGGCAGGAACCTTCCATAAAGAACACTGACTATGTACACGGAGGCTGGGCATCTGCAGGCTGGCATGAGAGTCTTCCCCAGGGCACAGAGCCCAGAGACTAAAGCCAAGGGTGGTAGTGAGGAGCCGCACAGGGGGTCCAGAGCTAACCAACTCAACACCACATGTCCCCCTGGGCAAAGGACTACGGCCATCTCATGGGGCCAGGACAGCTCTCCAGGGAGAAGGGGCATGCTGTCTGGAGGCCTCAGAGGGAGCATCCATCCCTGATTTCAGGGGTCACTCAGACCTGAGTCAGGCGGCAGCTCTGGGGCAGGTGGCGTCCCTGGATGTTGTAGCAGGTCACATCAGAACAACAAAAACACTCTCCTGGCACTGGGTGACGATTCTGGGTGTTCACTGAGAACCTAGGGGACACACAGCCTGACATAACTGGAAACGGGGAATGAAACATGGTATTTTTAATCCTATACATCAGAGACAAGGAAATGGCGTATGGTGACAAGTGTTTCCAGCAGTCACGTGGGCTATTCTATCTAGAACATTCAGGGGCACCTGGGCTCCCTGTGACTCATCTTGGCCTGTGGGCCTAGGCCGCCTCCCTGCTGGTGATGCTGACCTACTAGTGGCTAAGTGATGGCGTCCTCTGAAGGACACCTCTGCTCTCTGTAGGCCCAAGGAAGGCTGGTCCGCACGGGGAAGCGGGCAGTGACCATGCGGTCGCCATGGGGCATTCTGGCGTAGAGTTGGGCTACAGAGCACTGCCCTAACTGGGCTCACTTGTAAACACCACGAAAGGGAAAGGACACTTTGGAGTCCAATAATCTTGAGCTCCAATACCGGAAAATTGGAGAATAAACTTTGCCCTAAAGCCAAGAGGGGGCACTACACACAGGAATAAACAAGAGCACCTAGCAGTCCCTGCTTCTGTGGGCCCAGGAAAATGCCAGCTCTGCCCTCCCTTCCCAATGAAAAGATGATTCAATTAACAGGAAATCTGTAAAAACAAAACCCAAGATCTTTTACATAGCAAAGTTTCTCACCTATAGGAGACTGTGTCCAAATTTTAGATTGTGGATTAATCTATTTCAAGAGGATATTGATATAAAAGATCTATGGGCCCTCATTTATTGAGTACTTGTTTGTGCCAGACACTGTCAATGTTTGATGTAGACTATCTTCATGGTGACTTTGTTATCAATTTTTAAACAAACACTTTGCTATTTAGTTTTTAGTTTGTGCATCTTTTTAATGTAAAGATCTCATTAAAGTGACCAAAAAAGCCGAAGTTTGTCCCAGGAGTTACTCTTAAGTTATTCAGATGGCCTGTCCCCACATGGTCTCGTACTCGAGCAGGAGGCCCCGAGAGCAAGGCAGCTGAACTCCTCCCCCACACAAGACAAGGCCCTTCCTAGGGGGCAAAGCCATTCCATGGCCAGGCCTGAGGCTGAACGACTGCCCACAGCAGAAGCTGTGCTGAGATATTAAGAAAGAGACAGGAGGGAACATAGTTTTCAATGTGAGCTCAGACGGTTCAGCAGAAAAGCTGGGAAAATAATCAGCAGGCTCCTACAAGGAAAGATCCAAAGCCTAAATGACCTCCCCAGGCCCTTGGGACAGCTAAGTCCCTGTTGCTGGAGATTCAGTTCTTGGAATAGCTTTTCTGGGTACCTCTCTGAAGAAGTACTCATCTGAACTTCACACTGAAACATTAATTAAGGAGGGCACATATTACATGGAGCCCTGGGTGTGGTACATAAACAATGAATCTTAGGACACTGGGGGGGCAGGGAAGAAACATTATTTAATTAATACACTCCCTGGATAATTTGGTGATCCTACTCTATGCCGAATAGCAGGTCCTGGGATACAGCAGAGGACAAGACAAACATAGACTCTGCCCTCAAACCTTAAGGTCTAGTTCACAGCTACCACATAGAGCCACGCAGTCTGGGCACAGTAGGTGTTCCATGGGGAATGAAATCCTGTCCACACACTGCTTGCCCAGCCGTGCACCCTAACAGGGCCTGAATTTGCCTGGAGGAAGGGACATTGTTTTCTCTGTACAGAGATGTCAGGTACTTGCCAATCCAAGAACCCACAAGGCTATGTTTGCTTACTGGGGGTGTTTTTATTCTGATGTACACAAAGGCTGTGGAACTGGCCATTGTGCTGGGGAAATGGACCCAAACACACAGTCCCAAGGCAATGACTGTCTCACTGACACTTCCACAGCCTGCTGGTGGCGGTATCTCTTCCTGGCCCATGGCTGCACCCTGGCGGAGAACAGAACAGACACATAGGAAAGGAAGTCTGCGACTGAAGAGGGGGTGAGGGAAAGGGAACCAGGAACAACTCAGTTAGACTCCAGTCTCCCCATCCAGTGTCAAGGACCCCTCCTGGGCATGACCCTCACCTCCCCGGCCTTGGCCCCCTGCTCTTCTGTAGGGAGGAGGTAGAACTGGACTGTTTTTGACCTCCCCTGAGCTCTCATCTTCCCTCATTGGTCCAACGTTCTTGAGAGGGTCCCCTGATTTAAAAAAAAGCCATCTGTCTCAGCTAGAAATTCATAAAATCCAGACTGTGCCCACCAAAGATTAAGCATTGTCCTTTATGCTTGACCAAAGAGACGTGTCCCCCAGGAAGGTTGGGAGCAGAGAGAAGCTGGGAGTCTAAGGATGAGAGAGAGAGGTCTTGCTTCCCAACCTGAAGGGAGCATGGACTTGTGTGTCCTGCATAACGAGGGCATCCCAGTGTGGGGCTCACCATGGGGGGGCTCTGGGCAGATGAGCCGTGCAGCCCTGTGGGCTCGGCTGTTCCCCAATTTCAGCATATCCTGAGGTGGTCTCCTGACAGACAGCATTAGGCTTGCAATCCTGATTACTCAGAGCACAGCTCCCACAGCCAATTAGCAGCAGAGAAACTGGGCTGCACTGTGGGTCAGGGGGTGATCAATCCTGGCTTTGCGCTCCTGGAGGGGCTGGTCAGTGGGTGGCAGGGGAGTGGAGGCAAAGGTGGCCCAAGCTGTAGCCTGGTGGTGCTGGGGAAGGTGTGAGCCCCACTCAGCTGCTCCCCAAGCCCCCTGCAGAGGACTCGCCACTTTGCTTTAACAGCTCATCAGCAGAACCTCCAAGTCCCGTTTCTAGTTTAACAAACCCTGCTGCCATCACACGGCAGGGCCCCAAAGCCAGGCTTCCAAAAGTCAGCACAAGTTTCAGAAATAGTAAGCTGAGATTTCAAGTTCTATGTCAACGTCTCGGTCTCTGGATGTCTGGTCATGCTCCGGCTCTCAGCATCTCCTCCAGAAGATCCTGGTAGTGTCACCAGAGGAGTCAGCCAGCCCAGGGTTACAACTCTGCTTTTGCTTTTTCCAGCTGTGTAGCCTTAGATGAATCCCATAACCTCTCTGGTCCTCCGTCTACAGCTACAGGAAACAACCAGCACCTTATCCAAGGATGAGAGATGGCTCACATGCAGTCTTCAGCACAGTGTGGGGCTTCTACAATGTTCTCAGTCAAGGGCCCCTTGTCTTATCAGGTTCTTCAGCTATACCCTATTCTCGAGGACTAGACACAGAAGTAAGAGTGATGGAGACCCTTCTGGCAGGGGCTTGTGTTTCCCCATCTGTAGGGCGACCACCTTCTCTAGGCCTCCTTAGGCCCCGGAAGGCACTGGACTCCTCTTGATGGGAGTGTGCTGGGGGAAGGGATCTATGTATACAGGAGCTCTTCTCAGGGCCTCTAGCCATGAATGCACAGCACAGGAGTGAGAAGGGGAGTTAGGAACATGACTGCAGATTCCTGGACTCGACAATCAGGGCCTGGCAATGTGCCTTTTTCACCAGTCTCCTGGCTGAGCTTCTGTCACAAAGCTGGACCACACGTTGAGAAGCCCCAGGGTTCCAGCTCTTGCAGCCAAGACAGATGAGGCTTTGGATTCTGGCAGATCCAGGCACCTCCTCTCCCCTGGGGCAGCCCTGGTTGGGCAGGGGATCCTATGTCCTTCTCAGAGGCCTCATCTGGTCACCTGGCACCAGAGGAGTGTGCGGGCCTAGGTCTTCCTGGGGAGATGCGCAGGACAATTGCTTCAGCTGGTGGATCCTTCTGGAAAGGCTATGTATGCATGAAGGGTGAAGGATAGAGCTGGGAAAGTGGCTACTTCAAGGAGTCTTCTGAAGTCCCTAATGGGGGAAGAATCCCCCTCTAAATCAGATGTCAACTTCCAGTAGTTTATAAGGTTGCAAGTCCCATGTGAGTAATAATCCTGGAGATGTGCCAGATTGGGAATAAGTTACTTTTAAGATAATGACTTTTGAGTGGGCTGAAATTTATCCCTGTCATAATTTCATTCTCACACACCTGTGCCCTCCCTGATAGACTGTGGTGTACATAAAAGGGATCGTAGCCAACACGAGTGCCACCAGGCAAGACTTGCAGTATGTCGTATCTGGGTATGCTAGACAGACGATGGGAGCTGTCCCAAGTCATGGCAGAAGGACCTGCTGCACTGTCCGGGCTGGGATCTGTGGCTCTCGGATTTGTCCTAGGGTCCCTGAGCAAGGACCTCATTGACCTCATCCCACTACCACGTCTGAGTGGACCACAGATGGGGCCGGCCTGGACCCTTGGTGGAGAGGCCAGTGGGCAGCACTCTATCCAGAGACAAAAGAGCAGGAAGGACAGAAGAATGAAGATGGGGTCCCACGTCCACAGCGAAGCCACACGAATGGAGGATGCTGAGCCACTCCGTGGCTCACCCCATGCTAGGCAGTCCTGCGCAGACAGGAGGGGACCACCCAGGGCCTGGTGTGCCCCAGGCAGGGGCTCCCAGCCGCACCCTGTGCGAGGCCAGTGTTGCTCAGGACTTGCCACTCTGGCCGCCCCTTTCTCCTCGGCCATTTACCTTAACGTGACTCTTAGAAAGGTTTTTCTCTTTTTTTCTTCTGTTAATTCCACATTCCCAGGGTAGGTGTGGCAGGCAGTGTGGGCATAAGACAAGGAGCTGTCCCTGCCTCTCCCTGTCTCTGGACTTTTGATGCTGTCACAAGAGTAAACTGACAGGCAGCGGCTCTGGTACCGTGTGAAATATTCTACACAGCCTCCTTGGATCATAGCTGTTTCCAGAAACAAGGGAGCACCTTCTTGTCCACATGCAGGGATTTTGGTCATGGTGTCCTTGCCTTGAGGTGGGTTTCTGAGGAAACCACACAGGGGGTTAAGAGTAAACAAGAAAGATTCCACTGGACATAACCTTCTGAAAATCTCTTCTCTGGAGTGGCCTCACCTGGGTCCTGGCTGTGCTGTAACTGGTTTGCCCTTTGGTGGCCAACATCTGTGGAGATCTGCTCCCAGCAAGCCTGAACACTGGG
This sequence comes from Enhydra lutris kenyoni, assembly GCF_002288905.1. Taxonomy (NCBI): domain Eukaryota; kingdom Metazoa; phylum Chordata; class Mammalia; order Carnivora; family Mustelidae; genus Enhydra; species Enhydra lutris. Next base: position 6,889,545 of record NW_019154089.1, on the reverse strand, counting down.
GAGGCTGCCCCCTTAGTCCTCAAGGCAGACACTGGCGAGGAAGCCAGTAGTGAGGGTGATGATGCTGAAAGCGGGTGTGGGCTGAGCTCTTAGAGTGAAGCCCAGAGAAAACATCAAGGATGGGGGCTAAGGCCAACCTCCTTCTTGTTCTAGAACCCGCCCTGCTCAAAATGAGGCCTGTCCTTTGAGGGTCTACCTCCAGGTTCCTAAGCTTGAAGACAGTTTCGGGCACTTGTGTTCATGGCATTACGGATTTTTGTACTCCCTGGTCAGCTGTAGGAGAGAGAATGGAGCATGATAAGCTCAGGAAACCATCCCCTGGGAGGTGACCCCATTCAGCATTAAGTCAGGGTCCCTTGGTTGTTTCCTAGAACCCACTGCACACCCCACACCATGGTGTAACTCAGTGAAAACCCCTTCCTTCCTATTTCAGGTTAATTGGGTCTGTACCACAGCTCACAAATTCTTATTTTCAGATCTCTGATTATTGATTAATGGCAAGTCATTGGTTATAGATGCAAACTGCATACCATCAGCATTTGAGATATGAGCTGTAAATAAATGCTCATAATTAGTAACTGAGAGAGACTGCAAGGCCACAAGACACACAAAGCACTCAGGAAATGCAAGGTACAATCTCCCCTTATTCAGGCAATTTCCAAATTCTAGATGTAAGGGTGTCTGGGTGTGGAAAATAAGTTGGAAGTGAGATTTTTCACACTAGGGGCAAACTTTACAAGAGAAGAAACAATTGCAGAAAACCCAATTTAGTTAATTGTCTTTACTCTACCTGCTGTTTGTAGGTCCACGGAGCCAGACATTCTTTGCTGAAGCCTAGGCTTGCTCCAGACACAGTGGCCTGTGGGGTGGGTCTTGCTGCGTCTGCACACACTCTCTTGTTTCCCAGGGCTTGGGTATAATGGGAAAGCGGAGTTTGCAAAGGTTTCCGGGAGTGGCCCTAGGACAATGATGTTTGTTGCCATGGAAATGAATGTAATGCTCCAGTTCATCACTGCCATCTCAGCAGGACATGGGAGAGGAACAGACAAGTCAGAACCCTCCCAAGTTTGGTTACAGATGCATTCAAGAGCCAGCAAAAGAAACGAAGGAATAACTGTTTAGGCATGCCTTACCTCACCGCGTGTGCGGCTTTAGCCGAACTCATCCTATCAGAATCTCATTCTACAGAACAAAGAGCGAAATGTGGCTTTCCAGAATAATAAGCGCATTGTCTTGCTCCCTTCCTTCCTCCCTCCCTTCCTTTCTTCCACAAATTTCTGATGGTACCTTTCAGCATGAGTCTACTTAGTAGAGTTAGAGGTGATATAATCACTTGTGATTTTTGCTATTTATGGAAGGACATACCCATAATTGGATATGCCTAGTTGGCCTTGCCTGACTGACTTGACACAACTAGAGAGAATGGCAATCAGTGTGTTCACAGAGGACTCCACGGACAAGGCTCAGGGCAAAGGGCACTTGACAAAGACATCAGCTCCAGGCACAGATCCTGTGAAGTGGGGGTGAACAATAAAATATTCTATAAAACTCTCTGGGGGACAATAGTTAGATGCAATCACAGTGAGTTGTTAATGGGAAGAAAACAGGGTAAGACAGTGGGAGAAAGCTCCAAGTCAGGATGGCAAACATGGGACACTCATGTCCCCACTTCCAGGGCACACAGTGGGAACCCCCTCACTCTTTCCCACTGAGCCCAGGTGTGGGTTTCTCACTGCCTCTCATATCACCAGGCAGACACTCCCAGATCAGAGTCACCATCCATAGTAGATTCACGATGGTAACAAATTCTCTGATGCCTCTGAGAGGCACGGTTTAGTTTCCCTCCCCTTGAATCTGGTTTGGCCCTGCTTGACCAGTAGAATTTGACAGAAGTAACTGGGACCTCTGAGTCTAAGAAGCCTTGCATGCTCACAAGGGCATCTTGGCTGGCTTTTGGAGTCCTGGGCCCTCATGGGAGAGGTCAGAGTATCCTGTGGTACAGGTGGTATGGGAATGTTCTGAGATGACATGCGGGAGAAGATGGGGTCCAGTGGACCCTGCCAAGGTGGCAGACACATGAATGACATGGCTAGGATCCTCAGTTAGAGCCCAGTTGTTAGCTGAACACCCCTAAATGACCCTGATCAAGGCCACCTAAAGCAGAAAAACCACCTAGCTGAACCAAGTCCAAACTCCTTATGTGAGTGTAAGATCGAATACAAAAGCTGTGTTAAGCCACGGGCATCTGGGGTAATTAGTTACACCACCGTGTAAATACCCTGAACATGAGAGTGAAACTTGCTGGCCACCCTGGGTGTAGACAAAAAACTGTGTCCTGGGCCCAGCAGGAGCACCTGGGGGCTTTTACAACAATAGAACAGTAATACTAGAATACACTGAGTGATTACTACATGCAAGACACTCCAAAACACTATATGGAATAACTCACTTATACACAACCCAAGCTTTCAAGAGTACCAAACTCCCAAGAACGGGCCCAAACACCGATGGGCCAAACGCAGGTGCGTGATCACTAACAGTCCAACGGAACAGAGCATCTGACGCTTTTCCAATCACGGCTCCTCTTTCATCTGTGCCTCACTATGCCGGTGTAAGCTGGGTGAGGTTGACTTATCATCTCTCTCTCTCTCTTTAGCAGATGAGGAAGCTGAGTGAGGCTCACAGAGGCTGTGATTTGTGCAGGTACCCACTGGTTAGTAAAGGAGAGGAAATTTGAACCCAGGTCTGACAACTCCCCGGCCCATGGTTTTTCTGTACGTCCCTCTGCCTCTCTGCATACGTTAACTGGTAGAGACAGGTCCTCCTGCCCGCGACATTCCTGCCTCTCCCCCAAGATCCACTCAACATAGGAGGGTCAGAAAACGTCCTCACAGAGGGAGCACGCTTGGACTTCCCAGTGGACACGAGCTGCACGCATGGTTTGTAGTACCTCAGCTTCTCAAGCTCTCTTCTGTGAAGCTCACGTCTTGGGGGTGGGGCGAGGATGAGGAGATGAAGTTGCTGTGAGAATTGAGCCGGGTGGGGCACACAGTGACTGCGAAGTGCCTGCTCAGTTATTAACTTACGTGACAAGTACTGAGCATCTATTATGTGCTCGTGCTATTTTAGGCACCAGAGATTCAGCAGTGAAAAAAGGAAGCACAGTTTGCCTCCTACAGACCTTACGCTCCAGGGTTAAATGGAAGTATCTGTGAGATGGGATGCTGGGGCGCTGCCTAGGCCCACTCACTAGCTCTTTGCACACAGCAGCTTTGGTTCACACTCGCTTCAAATTTATTCTGCAGCAACGTGAAAAATCAGTGTGCTCTGGGGACTTTTATAGTACGGTCAAAACCACAAACACTAAATCTGGCAACTTTGCGGTACACTCTTGCGCTGTGGGCTGGGGTCATGGACCCGTTCTGGGTAAGCGGTCCTAAGGAGTGGCTTCCAAAGAGCACAGAATGCTTCTTTGGGCCTATCTCATTAAAAGGCACCCAGCCCCACTCAACTCTCTACCTTTGGCTTCTCAGACTGTCACGTTTGGGGGGGGGGGGGTAGAGTGGGGGAGGGTAGAAATTCCTGGAGTTAGAAGGCAAAGAAATGATCTGAGCTGCTCTGTTTTTCAGTGAGTTAGAGGCCAGAGCTGAAATCTTGCATGTTTAAAACTGGAGCTCATTGGAATTCACCAAAACCTGGAGGAGCTCCCCCAGAGACCTGCAAAAGCCTAATAGTGCTATTTGTTTCTGAAGCAGGGGACATTGCAAATCCATTCCACCTGCCCTTCCCCATTAAAGTCATTTTCTGGTCTCAGAGGTGAGGGAGGGAAGGGATTAGCCACTCTTTGGCAATGGGGCATCCGCATGAGGGCAGGACAGCCCTCCAAACCTGCAGACTTTCCAGAGTGTTTTATTTTTGGAAGACTGTTGGCCAGGCAGCCTGCAAGGACTGCTCCAGTTTTGATGAAACACATTTGGTTTCATTTTCTAGTTTGTGCATTCGGTTAGCATTTATTGCCTGGGAAGGCAGGGTTCTGAGCGAATGCAACAAGCTGTGATGGAGTTTATATTCTAGTGGGGGAAGTTTACACAATACACCAACAAATAGACACATAAGGAAAAACTCAGATGGTAATGGGAGCTAGGTGGGGAATTAAAATACACTGATGAGATCAGGAGGACTCTCAGAGGAGGTGACATTTAAGCTGAGACCCAGTAGGAAGGAATCGGCTATGTAAAGAGCAGGGGGAAGCATCACAGGCAGAGGGAGAGAGAGCCGCAAGCCAGGGTGGGGCAGGAGAGGAGAAGGGCCCAGAGAGGCCACAGCACGGTGGGAAAGGAGCGTGGCTTAGGATGAGGTGAGAAAGGTAGGTTGGGATCTTGAGGGGCCTAGGGCCCTGGGGGGCGGGAGGGTAAAGTGATCTGATTTACAGTGGCAACAGATAACACCAGCTACTGCACAGAGATTGGCCTTGTACCAAAAAAGGCAAAAGAGGAGGGAGGGAGGCCAATGAGAGGCTTCTGTGTTTGTCAAGGTCAGGGATGGTGGTGGTTCTGACTGGGGTCAGAGTGGCTAAGGAGAAAAAGTTGACAGGACTGGACATGGAGGTGATAAGACCTGGTTGATGGATTACCTGTGGAGGTGTGGGTGGGATGCTTATAAAGTAAGCATCTGTTTCCCAGAGAGAATAGCTCAACATTTTAATATTTTTTGCCCTCGTCTATTTCCAGTTATATAAGCATACATATGTATTTGTATAAAAAAAACCAAATCTGGATATGGCTTTACATCATGCTTTTAAACATAACATTCTCTTTTGTGACTATTTCTGAGTCATAACTTTTAATGACTACATAATAGCTCATCATACAGGGCATACCATAATTTCTTTAACCAATCACTGGCTGACATTTGGGCGGCTTCCAATAATTCTGCTGCTAGAAACAAGGCTATAGTAAACATCCCTATACATAAATCTTGAGGCTGCTCTCTGATTTTTTTTTCCCCTTGCGATAAATTGCCTCCAGTGGAATTACAGAATCAAAGGCAGCTTTAGAAAGAGACTTGATAAATAAGTGCGGCTGAAATGGCAGGAGAGGTACAACAATTTTATATTCCTATGGGCTATATTTGATAGTTTCCATTTTGCTTTATTTTGCTTAAACCGGATTTTATCCTTAAAAATGGCCAATTTAAGAGCCCCCAAAATGTATCATGCTAACTGTTTACATGTGCCTTATTTTGATTACTAGTGATATATGCATCTTCCTACTATTTAGTGATCAGACATATTTGGTGGATGGAAGTGAATGTGAGTTTGTGTGTGTGCTCTCCTTTCCTGCTCTTTACCAACTCTTCTACTCACATGGCAATCTTTCATTATTGATTACTAAAACTCTTTATATAGTAAAGTCATTCCTAACTCTAACTACATTCCCCACTTCCCGTTTTTCATTTGCTTTATGATATTCAGAAGACAAAAGATTTTATGTCATCGACCATATCAACCATTTCCCCAATTGTGTCTTCCTTTTCTCTTTGGCTTAGGAGAGCCACCCTCATCTGCATAAAAGCATATAAATATCTGTGTGTATTTATTTAGGGTCTTTTAGAATCTCACTTCCTGTTGAAGCAACCATTTCCCAAGTGATTTCTGCAGAATATAAACCATCAGTCTCATGAAATACTCCAGTAGTTATGGGAATAGCATGCACTACATTTTTGCCTTGATGTTGTCTACTGGACAGCAGCAACAAAGACTCTTAAATGTTTGCAGTGAAGAAATCCACCTGGCTTACTGTACTGTTTCCCAGACTTTCTTAACTATACAGAACGCTTTTCCTGTGATGGTTACCAGTGTCCAATAAGAGTGTTTTAGGACAAGCACTTGAAAAGAGCCATTTTATCCCAGTGGAGTCATGGTGTAAACCCACTTTTTCTAAACACCTAATCATTCGTCACAGCACCATCTGAGAATAATCTCCCCCTTCTCACAGTTCTGTTAGGATTCTGTGTCCTGAGCTTTACTTCTGTCCTTTCTGTTCATGTCCATGGATGTGTCCAGTCCTCACACTACAGGTGTGCTGTTTTCCTTGTTTTTTGTTTTTTGTTTTTTTTAGATTTTATTTATTTATTTGACAGATCACAATAGGCAGAGAGGCAGGCAGAGAGAGAGGAGGAAGCAGGCTCCCTGCTGAGCAGAGAGCCCGATGCTGGGCTCGATCCTGGACCCTGGGATCATGACCGAGCCAAAGGCAGAGGCTTTAACCACTGAGCCACAAAGGCGCCCCTGTTTTCCTTGTTTTTAACAGTAACAGCTGGTATTATTTGGTACATAAAACTCTGTGACCACTGCATCTTCTTTATGGATCTTATCACCACAAAACCACCTCTTTTTTTCTCATTTAATGTTTTTACCTTGAATTTTACTTTGCCCCTAAAGTGGCTACCTCTGCTTTCTTTATTGTGTTCTCTCAGAGAGCTTTGCCCACTCTTTTCCTTCAGCCATTTGCTTTTAAACATCTGTCTTTTCATTCTCCCATCCACCAAAAATATACTGAGTCCACCTATGTGCCAAGTGTCAGGCGCTGGGGAACACAATCTGAGTGTTCATTCTCCTAGAAATGAGTACAGTGTGAAGACAAACAGTAATTGATAATTTCCTAAGTATACCTAAAGTCAGAGTGTTGACAGATGCTTTACAGCGTATGGCATTATGAGTTACTACAGGCTACAAAAGTGTAAAATGGAATGTTTGGGGCAGCGCATTGGAAAGGCTTTCTTGAGGAAGAGACATTTAGGCTCGGCTTTAAAGGATGCGTTTGTTAATCAGATTGTAGTGGGAGGAACTGGGGGCATCCCAGACAGAAAATGACCTTGTGGCAGGAAAGAACTTGTTGCCAGCAAGGGGGACGAGGAGCAGAGAACCAAGAAAATACAGTACAAGTTGAGCCTGGAAACATTCAACGGAGCCAGGCGTGCAGCACCTTTTAGGTATTCTTTCAAGGATTTGGACTTTTATTCTAGAAGCATGAAAAATCCACAGAGGGTTTTAAGCAGAGGGTTAATGAGTGGTGGGTCACAGACTGGTTAGCGCAAGGGCAAAGCAAGCACATCTCTTTCTAACTGTGTTGAGTGACATCACTGAACTGGCCACTCAAGGTCACTCACGGTAGTAGTATGTATACCATGACAAGTGGCAAATGCCAACTTATTAGGGCTTTCTCTCCTGGAGACCCAGTTGTCAAACATCTACTTGCATAATCACCAACTGCATTTTTTTTTAGAAGACTTTATTTAGTTATTTGACAGAGAGAGAGAGATAGAGAGGTCATAAGCAGGCAGAGAGGCAGGCAGAGAGATGTGGGGGGGAGCACACTCCCTGCTGAACAGAGAGCCTGATGTGGGGCTCAATCCCAGGACTCTGAGATCATGACATGAGCCGAAGGCAGAGGCTTAATCCACTAAGTCACCCAGGCACCCCACCAACTGCATTTTGAAAGGAAATCACTCTGGCATCTGGGTGGAAAGGAAGTTCGGGAGAGCAAGAAGGGATACAGGGAGGTTGGTTATGATGTGATGAGGAGAGTCTGGCCGAGGAATAACTGTATCTTCAATGAGAGTGGTTGTAGTGAAGATGGAGAGGCATGGACAGGTCTGAGGCACATATGGACATACAATGGAAAAGACTTGTGATACACTGGATTGGGTTACTACAGGAGAAACAGGTAATGACAAAGGCTCCCAGATTTCTGGCTCGTGTAAATGGATGGATGGTGGGGTCATTTACTGAGATACAGATGTTGGCCGATGAGTGTTTTGGTTTTGTTTTGGCAGGGAGGGTTGGTGATGGGGAAAGACCATGAGGTTAGGTTTGGACATAATGCGTCTGAGTTGCCTGTAAGACACTTGAGCGAAGGAACCGAGTAGAAAGTCAGACTCTATGGGCCTTGATATCAGAGTGGAGGTCTAAGGAGGAGCTATAAATGGGAGTCGTGGCCCTTGGGTGGTGCTTGAGGCTGTGGCCTGGATGAGGGGACTTGAGAATACAGAGTCAGAAGAGAAGACTGTCTATGTTGCAATGTCAAAGATTAGTGCTTGAGGGAAGAACATTTACGAGCCAACATTCAATACAAATAGCAAATAGGTCATTGGTTTTTTTTTAGTCCCTTTGGGAGTCTGCCTTTTCATTGGGAAGCTATTCCTTTAAGTTTTTCATTTTTTGTCATTATTTCTATTATTTTTTAAAAGAATTTATTTATTTGACAGAGAGACACGGCGAGAGAGAGAACATAAGCAGGGGGTGTGGGAGAGGGAGAAGCAGGATTCCCGCCGAGCAGGGATCCTGATGTGGGGCTTGATCCCAGGACCCCAGCATCATGACCTGAGCTGAAGGCAGATGCCCAACGACTGAGCCACCTAGATGCCCTGCATTATTTCTATTATTAGTTTCCTTGCTTTGTCCTTTTCCTTTGTTAATTTTTTTTCATCTTCAGTTCTATGGGCCAAGTTTTCCACTTTCTCTTTCTCTATTACTAATATGATTTAATATATTAATCTGATTATATATACCTAATTCTGAAACTAATAAATTTGAATCTCAAGGCCAATTCTTTTATGACACAATCTCTCTAAGTTATTTGTTTTGACTCATTCATCAATGGGGTCAAGTGTGACTTCATGCACTTTTTTTTTTTTTTTAAAAAGGCATGGAACCTCATATGGGGCTTGAACTCACAAATCTGAGATCAAGACCTGAACTGAGATCAAGAGCTGGCTGCTTAACCAACTGAGCCACCTAGGTGCCCTGAAGTACATTTTTTAAAAATAAAAAAAAAAGGAAGACGTCATGTATATCTGAATGCTCAATTATGTCTGAGAATGTCTTTCTCTGGCCTTCACACATGAGTATCACCTAGGCGGGACACAACAATGTTGGATTATAATTTCTGGTCCTCAAACTTCTCTAATGACTGCTCTAATATCTCTTGGCATTCAATAATTATAGACAAGAGGCCATTAATTGATTTGATTTTTCTTCTAGGATGCTAAGATTTTGGTGTATGTGCATACTTCAAAACCATTTCCAGGACACGTCTATGGATTGGGCAGTATTGATCAGAAGAATAAATTAGAGGAAAAACATAATGATAGGGTTGTAAAGAGAAAAGAATCAGTGGCATCCTGGGAATCAGAGCCACATGTACAGGTCATTACAATGCTGTGGAGAAACAGAAACAGGGGTGGGAGAAGGAGGCAGATGTGGCGGATACAGCCGAGTCTTTGTACTCACGTGACCACGGACATGGGATGAGAGAGGAACACAGAGAGAGTCTGACTGAGGAAAGGTTTCAGCAGAGGCTGGTCTGGAGATCCATCACCCTGACCGTCCTGTGAATGGGGCTTTCACCTCAGGAGAACGACCTCAGGACGAGGAAAAACCACAAGCTGATTAAATGCATTAGATGTGGAGGATGAACAGAAGTGTTCTAGTTAGCACCGCCTTTGCGGCTGCAGGCCAAGAAGACAGTTTCGTGAGAAATGACTGATATTAAATATGAAAGGGTCGGGTTAAGCTTGGACTCTCAAAGGCCGCTGAAAGCCCACATACCATTCTGAGTCCTCCCGTCCACTCTGGAGGAGGTCGTTGGGAGTCACTGATCATGTACCTGGGAGGTCACATTGTCTCTCTTATTGTACCAGCTAGCAGCCCTGCATAGAAGGAAAATGGGATGAGGCCGTGGTTGAGTCCATTCCCTGGTGGCCTGTGATGACAGGGATCCCGAGACAGACTCTCTTCCCAGCCTTTACTAATGTCGGGAACTTTCAGGCCCCCCAGGGGTGACATGGGGTGAGAGATAGAGCAAGATGATCTAGAAGTGCTTTTTTTCTTTTTCTAGACCTTTGTGAGACCTTTCAATCTATTACCTGTTGAAAAAGATGTTCTTTCAAGAAGTCTTGATGTGTCACTATTGTGTCACTCAGATGTGTCACTATTTGGGTGCTCTCAGGGCCATGACTTTCTACCTTCAATCAGCACCAACATTATTTCAGACCATGGGTGGGAATGGGGATTGATACCACATGTTAGAATTTTCATCCTGTTGCTACTGGGGGGAGGGTGTCAGTCCTTTCCACCACAACAAACAAACAGCTTAGGACACTAGTATCTTCAGGAATCTGAAGTGTTTTCAAGTGCCTTCGGGAATCTTCAAGTACCAGGTCATGGCACATACAGGGAACATCCCTTTCCTCTTACACTCCTGGTCTCTGATGCAGGACTTAGAATGAGAGCTGGTCAAAGCCCTTGGCGCTGATACCGATGATGGCAAAGTTAGTGTCACTGTGCAAGGATAGTCTGTGCCTGACAGTGTGGCAGGCCTGGAGGGCTGTGCTGAAGGGGGATGGGGATAAGGGGGTTCATGTGTGTGGTCCTCCTCCACCCAGCTGCCCAGTGCTGTCAGTGGTAGAGATCCTTACTCTGGGAATTCAGTCCCTTGGTCACAAGGACTGCTGCTATCCGGGTACAGACACTTGGTAGCAGTTAGATGCTGACCCATCTGTTCTAAGTAGAGGTGACTTGTTTGTTCGCTCTAAGGACCAACATTTCCTGGAGAGTGGAGCCCTGCAGATGGGGAACAAGCTGAGGGGACGAGAATGGAAAGGAGGAGCAATGTTGGAGCACCAGATGAGGCCATAGGGGCATGGTACATCTAGGTGGGCACCCACTGAGTAACTCCTGGGGTCTGGTGGGGGAGGAGGGCTCCCAGAGTGAGGTGAAGAGCACAGAAACAAGCTCTTTCCTTTCTGGTGGTGGTGGGCAGCTCACAGGTGCCTGTAAGAAGTCTCATCAGCCCATGGTGGCAAGAGGTTTGGACTTCAAGGCACCTGTATGTGGTAAGGATGGTAGCCTGCCTGTATCTGCTCCACAGGCCTGAGTGCAGCCCTCATGAACCGGCCTACAGTGGCCTGGGGCCACACGCAGCACTTCCACCTGCTTGGCTGATAAAGCTGTTCAGGGAAAGGTCAGGCTCCCTGATGCAGCAACTTCATCTGGGAACCTGTCGGCCTTGGCCTCAGCTTACTGCCTGCAGAGCAGTGGGGTCAAGGGAGGCCATTCCTGGGGGTGTAATGGTTCTCCAAGTAGCAGGGTCACCTTCTTGGAGACCCTTTTGGAGGCACAAAATCAGGGTGGTGGCCTGGGTCATACCAGTGACAGACACAACCTGTGTGATGCCAGGAAGAGATGGGAGAAGAGATGAAATGACAGTAGGGACGGGATAACAGAGGGCCCAGCAGCCCAGAAGACAGACGGGTTTCCCACACAGCCAGCCCTCACTGCTCATGGCCCACACTTCTGCCAGGCCCAGCACGGTACCTAAGATGAGAGGCATGTGTCCTTGTGGCTTTGCTTCTGTACCAGTGAATACTCCCTCCTCTTGGCCTGATATGGTGAGAAAAAGGAAGAAGACAGTCACAGGTGTCAGGGCCTTAGCCCAGAGCCTGGCTGTGGGTGACTGGAGTCTGTCATGGTGTGGTTCCCAGGAGCAGTCCCTGAGTCAAGGACTTGAGCGCCAGTAGTGTAATGGGAGGTGATCCTAGGAAACTCTGGGAGAAGGGGAAACCAAACAAGGGAGCGACAAAGGCTGGCAGAGATGACGGAAATGAGCAGGTTATTGCCACAGGCAACTGGGGCTCAAACCAGCCAGGCAGGCACTTGGAGGGATAGCTGGAGAGCAGGCCTCAGGGTGCCCCCTGCGGGTAGCCGAGCTGTCGCTTACCTATCAACTTGGGTCCACTGTTGGCTGCAGGCTGCTGCCAGGGACAGGAATTCCCCAGCATTTCTGGTCTGCCCCGTGACTACACCAAGCATGCCTTGCATTGGGGGAAAGGCAGAGAGCACCAGTAGGTGCCATCAGTGTGTAGGGATCCGTGAGAGCCAGGTGTCCAGGGCAGGACACCGTTGGCGTCTGCAGGAGTGGCCAAGGACTGTTTAGTGAACACATGCAATTACAGAAAAGAAGGGTCACAGGTGCCCACAGAGGGCAGGGCAAGGGACAGACTGCTGAGTGGGAGGCCTGGAACAAGGCTCTGTAACAGACAAGAGTCCTAGACCCTGGAAAAGGTCCAGGGAAACTGACTCAGTTGTACCAAGACACAGAGATGACTGATGGGAACGTTAGGACCAGGGAGCCCAGATCTGCAGACCCAGAGGGCATGATCTTGTCTCACATCCAGCCATAGGCAGGCTCCAGTATGGCCTGGCTTGTGGATACTGACCCACACACCAACAGCATGGTCAGTAAAGGTGTCTGTCTACCAGGTGAGGTCAGGTTCTCTCTCACATGAATTTCAGTCCAGGGCAGCAGCAGGTTCCAGGACTGGGAAATGCTCAGCGATGGAGCATCAGGTTCCTGAAGGGGTGTGAGCAGCCTGCTGGGGAACTGGTGAGCTATTGGCATCGTACCCCTGATGGTGAGAAGCTGGGTTGACAGGGACAGGACGTGCTTCCATCTGTCGTGCAGGGCCCAGAGGAGTCTCATTCCCTAGATTTAAAATGCCAACAAGTGTTCTAGCCATGCACATTAGAGGCAGGGCTATGCAACATCCTCCACAAAGAATAAGGAGGAATCTCCATGCCCCAGACTCGTTTGAAGACCTGAGGAGTCAATGACCTGCCCAAAGCTAACAGGCTAAGGATGGCTACATATCCGTCGGGCCTGAGGGGAACAAGAGCCTAGCTCTCTCTTCCTCTGGTTACAGAAGAAGCAACAAGACTGCAGAACGACAGCCCACGTGTCCCTTTCCACTCGCCATCATTTCTCTGCCTTGCTAATTATACAATTGTGATCTCTTGCCATTACGTCATTGAAATGAAAGATACTAAATAAGTCTGTGCGTGTGTAGAGTCCGGTCCTTGTTTATCGATCATCCTCTTCTGCAGCTTTTCTTGAGAGACCTGATGCTAATGTTTCTTATCTACTTCTATTTATCAAGATTAAGGGGGGAAAATCGTCATCTGTTTTCAACCAGAGTCAATAAAAGCATGTTCAGCAAAACCAATACAATACAGCTTGCTTGGGTGCCATTCTTTGACTGTTTTTTTTTTTTTTTTTTTTTTTACTCTCATGCGATGGTCCATTATCTTGAACTCTAGTGCAAATAAGTATAAAAACGAAACAGGCATCTGTGCCATGACCCTCACAATCACAGGGCCTCAAAACTCATGCTGACACTCTCCTGAGTCGGAGAGGCTCAGCCGGGCTTTCCATGTCACGAAGACGAAAACCACTGACCATCTGAGACTCATTATACCACTGGCTGTACACACTGGCACACTTTCTTGCTGTGTACAATGATGTTTCAGAAAATTTTGAAGACCTGATTTATCAGAAAATTGTTCCTTCTAAACACACGTGCGGAAATACTCTTGCACCATACGGACCACCTTTGTTTCCACCCGTCCCCAACCTCCTCTGCAGAAGGCCTTCAGCACAACAACTTGTGTTCATAAGGTAAGTGTGACTTTCTAATTTGAAGTCAAACATGGGTGGTGGAGTCTAAATGTGGAATTCAAATCCACATGAGGTCCAAAAATATCCAGCCGTTCCTATCTGAGCTTTTTCCAGGTGCAAGAAAGTGATAAGGAGAGTCTGATTCTTCTAATGGGACTTAGAGAAGAAATGGCAACATTTAAGGATTCCCATCTGGGAAAGGAGAAGAAAAGCCCAAATGTTCCAAACATTTACCCTTAGAGAGAATTCTTTCATTTTCTGGTGTTGAGGCAACTCTTCCATGGTTTGGGGAGGTCTTCAATCCCTTCTGCTTCTGTATCCGCTCCTTAAAATCATGTGTGTGGCTGACCCACCCTGCTGGAGAAGGGGAATGCTAGGCATCTTCAGGATACAGCTGCTTTTCAGCTCCTACCTGGGCGGGTCTGCACCTGGGGTCGGGTGGCGCTGCGCGGGGTCTTCTCCCTTAAGGAATCCAACCCTGTAAGGCCAGCTCCACTGGGAGTTCAACCTGATGTTCTGAGGGGGGCCCCTAGCACTGAGAGGTCAATTTCTGCCTAAAGGGACCCTCCAGACCCATAGGAGGGCCCTAGACTCTGCCTCTTTCACTACATTCAATCCAGACTATATTGCCTACAGCAACTCCCTGACTCTGGGCCAGGCTCCCTCTGGCCCTAGCTTTTGCACATCCCATCCTCTCTGCTCAGAACACATTCCAACCCATGCCTCCTACTCTTTGGCCTTGGGCCCTTGATGGCTTTCAGTTTAGACATCATGTCATCTGAGACATGGCTCCTACGTCTTTGTTCTGGAATTAGGGGGTCCTGCTGCATGTGCCTACAGCACCCCTTCTCTCCCGGCCCTTGTGCTGAGCTGTGCCTATCAGACCAGAGCCTGTGGAGGGGAACCGTGTCTGTGCGGGTGAGCTCCTCACAGTGTGGGTTAAATGACTCAACAACAGAAAGGAAGAAAGGGAAAGTAAAAACAGAGAGGGACAGATAGGCAGGTGACTACTTGTCCACAGCCCCTCCTATGGTCTGAATGTGTTCTCCCCAATTTAAATATGGGACCTGAAGCCCCAAGCTGATGGTTTGAGGAGCTGGGCCATTGGGGAGTGTGATGAGGATTAGTACCCCTATAAAAGAGGCCTGGGGGAGCTCTCTAGCCCCTTCGCATGTGAGGACATGGTGAGAAGCTGTTAGTCTGCAACCTTGAAAAAGCTCTCAGCAGAACGCAGCCATGTAGGCACGCTGACCTCAGGCTTCCAGCCTCCGGAGCCTCCAAACACCTGTGGTTTCTAAGCCTCTAGCCTGTGGTATTTTGTTATAGCAGCCCCAACTCACCAAGACAGCCCTCCTGGGAGGGTTTGCCTGCTAGCCTGCTGAGCAAGGGTGGGCCAGCTGCTTCTCCAGGGCCCACCACCAATGAAGGCCTGCCAAGGAGCACTGGTACCTGGTCCCACCTGCGGCCATACTGCAGCCAGCTCCCCCTCTTTGGGGACCACACTGGTCCCCTGTCCCCACGCTTACTCAGATTCAATCCATGCTATGCCCCACCCTGGGCAATTAGGAAAGGCTCTGCCATGCCCTGCTTTCTCTTGCTAGTCCATCCTCTGACCCCTGCTGCTGCCCTGTGTTGGCCCTGGCCAGCCATCAGCCAGCTAGAGCTCCTAGGCCCTGGCTTCCCTCTATACAGCCTATGAGCTCTTGGGCCTAGGCAGGGATGAAGGAACTTCTGCAGGGCATGGGGTGGGTTGTCCCCATATGAGGTTTCAAGCAGCCCCTTACCTAATTCCACTGAGCCCATGGCATCTTCCTCCCCAGCCTCTGTTTCCGGGCCCCAGGGAGGAGGGCATGATGCCCGACTGCCTCCATCTCTGTCTCACCTCCACTGTCTACCACTGTGGCCATGGACCTTGGTGCACAGCTGCAGAGGAGGAGGGGCAGCCCAGATCTGGGGCCAGAAAGTGAGCAAACAAAGGCTCGGCCCCAACCCTGAGCCCCTCTCAAACAGCCTAGACTGAAGGCGCAACAGTCCAGACCTGGCTCTCATCCCATTTGGTCCCCACATCCAAGTTAAAGAGCAAGACTGTTTCCTTCTGGCACAGGGAGCACCAGAGAGGGGGAGGAGCAGCTGCCAGCAGTGAAGACTTGCTGGGGGAGGGCGTCCCGTAGGGATGACCACCTATGTGACATGTACGTGCCATTAGATCACTACCTGGAGCAGCACAGGCCATGGAGTGCAGGTCCAGCCTCGGTCCCTGTTACCTGCAGCTGGGCTGTTGCCTGTCATGATGCCCGGCATGGTCTTAGCCAGGCCCTTCTGTCCAGGGACTCCTGGGGATAAAATGCATCACCTGGAGGCCAGTCTCCGGCCCCCACCACTCTGCCCCAGGGAAATCTCTCAGACACCAGCTGGGGCCCCCGGATCCTTCCAAATGCAGACAAGAATGTGCTTCAGGTCAGGCTTTCTTCCCTTGGAGTGTACAGGCCCTCCCAGGCCCCCAGCTGGCGTGGGTGCCTGCCAGAGCTGTGGCAGTATTTAAACAGAGGGAAACTTGAGGGGATTATTTAACTGAGTTTTGAATTTATGCTTGAGTTTTGAAGGGGGGAAAAAAAAAGACAACTCTCTTTAAACAACTTCCATGAAAGGTTATAAAACAAATAATTTACACGTGGGAGCAGATGGCAGGCTGGGTGCTGTTCTAGGCAAACCATGTGTCCCCTGGCAGTTCTCTTTAATGGATATTACAAGTTTATAAACTCAAGGCTAGCAATTTCCCTGAGTGATTGATTGTAAGGCATAAAAATGCTAACAGTCATGACCTTCATTTCTCCCGAGGAGACTCTCCTCCTACCCACCCCAATTCCAGGGGCCCCTAGAGCAACCTGAGTCCCATCGAGGCCCCCAGAATCTCATCCACAGGCCACCTGCAGCAGACTCTGCAGCCTCTCCTGTTGCAGAACCTGCTGGCATTTGTGTGTCCCAGCCCCAGACCTACATCCCTCTCATCCTAAGTTTGCTCCATTCTTCTAAAGGATTCCTATTCCTGCCCTGCTTCCCCATATCAGGAGAGTCTGACCCTGAAACTCTACGTGGGGCCTCCTCTCTCCCATGGCCCTCTGCAGGTGGGAGTCCTGGAGGTGGTCCTGTCCCAGGCATCCTTCTTGCTGCCCAGCCCACCCATGGTTCTCACTATGGAGTCCTCCCTCTAGGGGGCTTCAGGTTCCAGGCCTGGCCCTGGTCCTCACTAACTTTGTGGCCCAGCACATTTTGTCTCCTTCCTGGCCCTAGGTCCTCAGGAGCACAGACCACCAGGGGTTTGGCTGTGGAGCAGCAGACGTGGGTCCAGAGACAGGAGATGGAAAGCTGAGGTCTAGAGCCTTGGGACTGGCGTGATCAAGGGGCTCATAGAAGGGTGAGAGAAAAGAGGGTTCCTATGACAAAAGTGTCATTTCTTTTTAATGTTTTATGACCCAACTGAGACTGTTCTTTCTGGGCTCTGCTGCCCGTTCTGTGGGGTCACAGCAGGTCCTGTGGGCGCCAGCAGAGCAGGGCCGGGGCAGACCTTGCAGGAAGAGTGGTGTTGGCCAAGGTATGAAAGGACGTGCATGCTAGGCATGCATGTGACAAGCCTTATCTCTGAGGTCGGTGTCATTAGTGGCCCACGTGATGGCTAGGGAAGGCGAGGTGCAG
Source organism: Enhydra lutris kenyoni (assembly GCF_002288905.1). Taxonomy (NCBI): domain Eukaryota; kingdom Metazoa; phylum Chordata; class Mammalia; order Carnivora; family Mustelidae; genus Enhydra; species Enhydra lutris. Next base: position 6,872,338 of record NW_019154089.1, on the reverse strand, counting down.
AGTGAGGGAAGGACTTGCGGAGGCTATACAGGGCCACCTGGTACCTGAGGGGGGCCTCTCAGCCATTGTGCTACTCTGCCTTTTCTCATGGTAGACCTTCTCTCGATGCATCACAGCGGTGTATACCGCATCTCCCAGAAATTTCCAAAACCTGATGCTCCAGAACAGCATCCTGGCTAGCACAGGGGCAAGGCCAACGCAGTTGGCAAGATCCAGACTCAGATTCCCGGAGCTCAGAAAACACAGCTCACAGAAACACACCAGGAATCACAAGGAGCACAGGACTATGACTTCTATTTTTTAAAAAATTTTAAAAAAGATTTTATTTATTTACTTGAGAGAGAGAGAGAGAGAGCACAGAGGGAGAGGCAGAAGTAGACCCCCACCGAGCAAAGAGCCTGAATCCCACGACTCTGGGATCATGACCTGAGGCTGAAGGCAGACGCTGAACCGATGGAGCCATCCAGGCGCCCCAGGACTATCACTTTGAAAATACCACTTCAGTGTGAGCTACATGATCCCGCTATCCTGGTGGAAACTTCCTAATTTTTCAACAGAACTCTCCTTTTTTTCTTTCTTTCTAGGAACAGATGGCAAGATTTTTATCTCAAATTGCTTCAATGAGGAAATTGTTTCCACCCCTTGTTGGAGTGTGCAAGCACAATATGTGTCCTACTTTAGCACGGAAGTAGCTGTGTGTGGTTTGTGCTCACTCCTGAGATGCCGAGGAGACACTTGCACTGTCGGGGAGCAGTGGGAAGAGCAGCCTGCACAGATCTGCCCCTGCCTGAGTCGTATGCCTGTCTCTGCCCTGCGCCCCTCTCCCCGCCACCCGAGGCTGCCCCGCAGGATGGTTTCTGGTGACAGTACTGGGGCTGTGGTTCATGCCTTTTCTCTGCACCCTCCATTGGCCGCAGGCCCAGCAACCTTCTGCGGTGATCTGGGAGGGCATGTGGGCCCAGCACCCACCCCATCTGGTGTGGCTGCGGAGTGCAGGTGTATAGACAGCCGTGGGCAGCTGGCCCCTCAGGTGTTGTGCGGATCCCCATAGGGCTTGTACTCAGCACAAGCACAAGCACAGGGCTTGGCCTCACAGCACACAGGGTATGTGCCAGGTCCTCCCCGCTCCAGGGGCTCCCGTGGGGCCACACACAAGAGAAGGGCCGCTTCTACATCAAATCTCCCATGACTGTGAACACCCCTGCTTCTGCGGCAGACACTGAGACTGAGAGGGACTGTGGACTACTCCCAAGGTTTCCACACTGGGAGGTCCGACCTGCTATAAGGACTTGGGATCCTGGGTTGGGGTCGGCTCTGGATGCCATCTCTCCGGAACAAACTCCTCAAGAGCCCGACACAGCCTACCATCCACTAAAGCTGGTAAGATGGGGATTTACATTCAGGTTCTCACAGAGAACTCTTTTTTTTTTTTTTTAAATCCTATTTATTTATTTGACAGAGAGATCACAAGTAGGCAGAGAGGCAGGCAGAGAGAGAAAGAAGGGGAAGCAGGCTCCCCGCCGAGCAGAGAGCCCCATGTGGGGCTCCATCCCAGGACTCTGGGATCATGACCTGAGCCGAAGGCAGAGGCTTAACCCACTGAGCCACCCAGGCGCCCCCGGAGAACTCTTTTTAAACCATGGCTGCCACCACTGTTTCAGGTAATTGATGGACTAATTCACACCCAGATGTTGAATGGCCGATCAGGCTCATCTATACTGGGGAGGCAATTCTGACAATGGTTTAATGGGTTTTCCCTTCCAGATAGCATTTACAGGTTAGTGGTGGCCTCTAGGCATAGAGACAAGTCTTGAGAAGGGGAGAGGGGCATCCCCGGACAGCCGGGTCCTCAGATCGCCCAGGCGCATGTACCCAAGGCTTCACCTCTCCCGAGCCCACGGCAGTCCTGCAGGGCAAGGTGGCTGTGCATTTGCTCTCCCCTGCTTCAGCACTGCACTGGAGACCAGCCCTGCCAGCTGGACGGTCAGCACTTACCAGGCCCCTAATAGCCTCGGCAGAGTGAGGCTTTGCTCGGGGCATCCCCACAGCTGGCAGAGCCTTATGCAATCAGGCACTCCGCGAAGCCTTCTGAGTCAGAAGAAGGCAGCAAAGCCATGTGAACACACTGCCATATAGCCTAGGCCATGTGGCCTTCTTTACAGTAATGAGTTATAGGCTTTGTCCTTAGGTGGGTTTTAAGGCTCATTTAGGACAGTGGGGTCAGAAGACGGGAGCTTGGAGTTCGTAACCCCATCAAGTAACCAAGAGTGAGCAAACGTGGGAAGCAGTTTGGAAAGGCTGAGGTCAAGAGAGACCGTTCCACAAACATCCACCCCAGGGTGGCATCTGGGGTGAGGGGTGCACCCCCCAACCCCCACTTCAAGGTCCACATGAATCATCCCCACGTTGCTTTCTGAGCTGGTTGATTTACCCACTGGCTACACTCTTTTCATCCCCTCATTTCACTCTTTTCATCCCCTCCCAGCAAAGTCACTGTGCAATTCACTTTGCCAGCAGGTCTTGTAAGTCTTGGCAAATAGATGCAAATCAAGGAAAAGAAAATGGAAGGTAAATTGGATTTCAACACCAGTGAAGGGAGCCATAGCAATCAACCCATGGGCCCTCTACTCTTAGGGTTCTACTCTGCCTTTCCTGGGGACACGATGTGGTCAGGTGTCCAGCTTCAGTTACCATCCAGGCTCCCGTGGCTGGGTGTAGGTCATGGGAAGGTTTTACTCAGTTTGACGGCTGCCATGCCAGTGGCTTTGGAACCCCCACCTACTAGTGCCCTTTGAAAGAAGAGCTCTTTCTGCTTAAAGCCTTGCTCAATTTTGTCACTGAATGCAAACACCAGCCTTTCCTCTGTTTCTTCACCCTGGGGAAAAAATCCAGGATGCAAAACCACAACCACCAAGCCACTCTCTATCAGGGGAAGCTCTTCCAAGTAGGCCAGCTATAGGATCCATGGTCTTCATGGCACACAATCTGGATCCCCCCAAGAGGCAGCAGCAGAGGCAGTCACCCGAGGGCGACCGTACTGAGCCCACGGGATGGGGTCGTAAGAGCCGGGGGCTCTGCCGGGATGGTGCCATCGTAGTACGGGGAGCTCTGGGCTCCACCTCTGCCGCCCCCACTTCCCCAGGTGCACACTCCTGAGCAGAGGCCCCTCAGCATGCTCACAGCTCAGGGACCCCAGGGAGCCCCGGGAACCATCACCAGTCTTGTCAGTCTTTCATAATTCAGGGGAATCAGGGTTAAAAAAAGTACACGAGCAACGGACATCATTTATATGCTGCAAGTGGATGAGCTGGCAGCCTCTTGCATCATAAAGTTTAAATAACGGTGGTTTAACACCAGATATAAGTGCAGCTGTCCTAAGCGGGATGCCATTAGCTCCATTAAGACAGGAGATGGTGCTTCTCCCAGTTCAGCATCCCCAGGAAAACATCACACCTGTCATCTCGGTGCCTCAAGTAGCTGACTTGATGAGGGAGTGTACCAGTGCCTTTTCAGATCAGATCCATCACGGGGCTGGGACATTCACAGAGGAGGGCAGAAGGGGCTGCAAACCAACCAAAAGAGGGGTCCACCGTGCCTGCCCTGAGTGCATGCTGGACAAGACTTTGGCTCCAGGTACTCCTAGGTGGCCTGGATCTTCATGCCCCAGGGAAGGCGTGGGATGAGTGGAAGGAAAAAATGGCAGAACAGGGGAGGAAGGGAGAGATAGGCAAGAAAGGCGGGGGGCAGGAAGAAGAATGTTGGGAGGAGGAGGTAAGGGAGGGAGGGGACCTTGGAAGGCGAGAGAGAGTGCATGAAAAAGGAAGTCCTTCCCTAGTTTTGCCAAGTCCCTGGAGGGCAGAGTGAACTGATCTGGGCCGGTAGGGAATGTGATAAGGTCTACCTACACTGGTTAATGGCCCATGTTTCCATTCCCACCAAGAAATATTTTCAGGGGTTACTGGATACAAAGGGCAAGTGTGAAAATGTCAACAGCAGCACAAGACCACCAGGGCTGAAACACAGCCACAGACACACCGGTGGAGAGAGCCACTAGCCTCCCCCCAACCCCCCTTACCTGAGAGCATGGTGCTGGGCACAGGGCAGTCTCGTGTTACAGGCAACAAAAAGACCCAGGAGGGAAGAGAGTTCTCCAAGGCCTCTGGGGCAATTCAGAAGGAAGATGAACTGTCAGAGTCAGGCAGAAAATTTTTCTATTTTTCTGGCAATGAAATTACTGTGACTCTTCACCGAGCAAAGAGAACGCTGGGATCACTACGAGCTACCCACACCAAGGTGGCCAGAGCCCAAGAGATGAAAACGCATCTGTCCTGCTGTCTGCCTGCTGCCCAACTTTCCCTGCATCAGGGGGCGGAGCAGGTGCACATGCAAGAGTGCCCACACTTCTTCCTCCAGGAGCCCGCACCTGGCTGGGGAGTGAAGCCAGCTGAGTGCCTGTGGCTGCTGTGGGCTCCAGGGCCAGGCTGCAGGAGCACAGAGGATGGAGCCCCCAGACTTTGAGGAGGAGTGGCTGGTGACCATGGAAGTCAAAGGAGGCACTTGTTGCAGGTGCCGGACCCTTCTCCTATCTGCCCTCCTTGGATCCTGGCATACAACCAGGTGACTGTTGCCCCCACATAGCTGGCGAGCAGGCAGAGCCCTGGGACCATGAGCCAGGATCGGGACCTGGGCTCCAGGAGCCACAGGAGCTGTGAGGCCATCACCTCTGCACACCGAGGCTGCAGAGAGCCAGAGATGATGGCGGTCCACGGGAGGGTGGCTTGGCCCAGAGCCTCTTCGACACGCACCTGCAGGCGAACTGCCGAACGCCACTCCCACCTGGCCCATCGCCTGGGAAGCAGCTTGTCCAAGAAGATTCAGACTGCTCTTGTGGTATCATCCTTTGCTCCCATCTCTCAAGTACCAAACTAAAGAATTGAATTTTTAGAAGACAGCAAATGTATTTGCGTCGCACTGAGCAATGAGAGGAAAACAACACAGGAATACTTAGCGGGATCCACAGCTGGGGAAATTTTCCTGAGCTAAGAGATTTCTGGGCAGGCAATGTTATAGAGGTTTCTCATTTAAGTGGAAATCCCTCCTGAGACACTAAACGACAACGGCTGACACACCCAGAGTTCACTAGTGCCGGGCACTGTTCCAAGAGGCTTGTGCGTATTAACTCACGTAATCCTCTCAGCTACCTTATGAGGTATGTACCCTTATTAGGTGTGCTTTACACATGAGGGAATTGAGGCACCGAGAGGTTAAGCAATTAGCCCAAGGTCACACAGACTGAAAGCAGCAGAGCCGGGATTTGAACCCAGGCAGCCTGAGCCCAGAATCCATCAACTTAACTGAGTGTGTCCTGAATGGTAAATAGTCTAGTGAAAGCATTACATTAACTTTCATAAGAACTGCTCACAATTCTAGGGACCTTTGCAGCTGGTTTGAGGAGGGATTTATCTACTTTGTTTTAATAGACCTTGACATAATTAGTTTTGGGAGTCCATCTCAGAAAGAATTCCAAAAGGGACTTTTCCAAGAGGGAAGGAAGGAAATGTTTTGGCACTCTGAGCCCTCTGAGTCCTTCTGCCACAGAGGGAAGGGATGAATCGTCTTTCGTTAGAACTGACAGACAGTTCCAGGCAACTGGGTGGGGAGTGGGGAGGGTAAGTACTAGTGGTTCTCACACACCAGACGCTCTGCTGTCCTAGGACCTCCTCTAAACACCACAGATGTGGCAGCCGCAACATCCTTCTTCACCGCGGGCTCACTCCACACCAAGTCCCACTCATCGTCCTAGCCTCCCAGCAAGCCCACGGTGCAGCCAAAGCACAGAGGGACCATGATGTGCCTTGTCAGCTTGGATGCACAGCAGTGCCAGGGACAGAAACTGAAGCACGGATGTACTCAAACATGAATGAATGAACTGATGAATGAGAACGGATCTGGGTCCAGGCCAAGGCGTCAGCTGAGTGTGCTACCCTGTGTCCCCCATGTTCCTCTCCTTCCATGTCCACTGACAGCACAGGCTGTGAGAAGGCAGAGGAGGACATGTGACTCTTTCTCTCCCTTGCAGGACCCTACCCATGGGAGGGAGGGGCTGGAGTGGGATGAGACCAGTCAGTGCCACCTTGTCCTGAAGTGTGTGGTCTCCCACCATCACTCACTATCCCTGTGGCCTCTGTATGACAATATTGTGAGTGTACACGGACTGCTCCGTAGCTTTCCAAATTTTTGTGCGGAAACCAGATGGAGCCTTGAATGCCCTCCTAGGCGCTGGGACCCACCCCAAGGAGCACCCTGTGAGAAGCCTCACAGAGAAGACCAAGCTCCTACCCTTCTTGGCTGTCTCAAGACAAGGCCCTCCTAGGCCCAGACCTGACAGCAGGGGATGCACGCCTGACCTATGTCAGCCCCTGGGGCTGGCCCTGACTCTTGCCCAGCCCAGGGCACCAAGTTGAGGAAGGGGCGGGAGAGAAGCCCAGCACACCCCCAGGGAGCACCCACAGAGGGGCCAGCACATGGAGCACATTGTGAGTGCCCAACAGGGACTGGCAGCTATGTCCTGGGTAATGAGGACAAGCCGCTGGGGTGTGGTGCTGCTGGCTTGGGGGCACTGTGTCTGCTGGCCGGCTGCAGAGAGGGTGCCCACAGCCCCGAAAGCCACTGCAGCATTTCCATCTGAAGTGGAAATGCCAAAGCTGGGTCAGCACGAAGTGCACCAGCAGCACAGCGGCTGTCAGAGAAGCACGAACCATTCTCAATGATAGAAATATCACATTTCTTCCCCAATCAGCAAGTTTTAATTTATTTATCTAGCCGAGCCATGATGGATATACTCTGCCCAAATATTACATGGGGAATAATGCAATCTCTTATCCAGAAAACCACCATATTACAGATACTATCAAGCTACTTTCTCGGAAGTGTTTGGTACCCTAGCAACCAAAAGAGAGAGAGAAAAAAAAAAAAAACCACCACCACCAACAACAAAGACATAAAAATTACACTGCAACTGCACCACTTTGTTGAAATTAGTTTTGCAATAAAGCATATATTGTAAAAAGAAAGATTTAATGATATATCAGTTTGGCAAAAATCTGATTACAAAGCAAAAACACATACATCTAAGTAAACTTGCAGAGCTTTTAAAAATGGAACTTGGCAAGGCAGTCCTGGGCATGCTCTATCGGAAAAGGTGCTGGATTTTCTTTTTCCTCCTTAATGGTTAAGTGTGCGCCGAGCAAGAAGCCCTTCCCCCACATGCAGCTCAGCGAGGCCAGCCTCAGTGCTGAACCGCAGTGTGCAGCCGTCAGCCCTGGGGTTCAGAAGAAGCTCGTATGGACGGCAGATGCTTGCCTGGACAAACAAACCATTTGTCAAGCAAGTAAAATCTCTCTGCCCCCAAAGCTGGACTGTATGTCTCTGACTGTGGAATGACACAGAGAGGCCCCAGCAAGACGGCCGCCACGTCGTGCTCTGAGCAGCTCTCTGCACTGCGGCCCTGGGATTGATGGTTAGGAGGCCCACATGGCAGCGGCCCGGCTCCAGCTGGGGCGCCAAGGCTGTGCTCGGTGAGGAACCCCTCAGCAGCCGGCCTGAGCCCGCATGGGCCAAGACCCTGAGACACACTGCCCCATGCACTGTCCTATCACTGGACTCTCCTCATGGCCTTTTGTTCTGTAATATTCTCTGGGGCCAGTTTCTTCCACTGGCTGGAGTACCTTGGGGGCAAATCCAAGTGTTAGGTGACTTGGTATCCTGGCCCCGGGCACAGTGCTTGGCACACAACAGCCTTCCCTCACCATGAGTTGGTTAGCTGCACCAGTGGTAGGCTCCAGACCCAGGGGGGTGGGGGGGGGCGGTGGATGGAAAGGCACAGAGATGATCAAGGGACAAGCCCTGCCTTGAGCTCTGAGCAGCTTCCAGTATGGTTGCGGGGAGGGGAGAGAGAAAGGTGCCCGGGGAATCTTCGGCAACCCCCATGTCTGGCCTCCCCTCTGTTAATTCCTTCACCTTCACAGGCTCCTCACCTTGGGCCTTCCTCATTTTCCCGCTACAAGAAAAAGAATAAACTCATCATATTAAAATGGCAGACATACTATCTTGAGAGGTATTTTTGTTTCCCAAGAAAATATGAGGCAGGAAATGCTTAACCCAGAATAAATGGCAGGAGGTCAGATGTGGTGAGCTGTGGTTGAAGGTGATACACTGTGGCACCCACTGCTAACAGCACAGAAGATGGAAGAAATCTGTTTTTAAAACATGTATGTACATGTACCTTACTGGTTATATTTATTAACCTATATTGATTGCCTTTCCAAATAAGTGTGGCCTTTCAGAAAGGGTCAGGCATGCAGACTTCACCAGCAGAGGCTGAGGGCAGAGGGTCTGTGAAGGAGGCCTGTAAGATAGAACAGTCTACCGGGGAGATCGGAGGTTCACCTAAGGGGAAGCTTTATGTCAGGGAAAAACCACGCTTGAGGCTTCCACAGCAGGTGGTATTCAAGGTCTTGGGGAAGAAGTGAACAGGCAAAGGCCAAACATGGTGATGAGGAACGAGGAAACAGACTCCCGACCTGGGGCCCGTGGAGCCCAGGGGCGGGGGACAAGGGCTCCTTGGCAGGGAGGTCCCACTCAGTGAAAAGCTGAGCCTAGTCCCACTGCCTGGGCAGGGAGGGAGTTTGGGTCACCCTCAAAAGGCCACATATGTACTGCCATCCCCTGCTCAGGCCTGATAATACTCAGCAGTCATTAACACTTGGGGTTAGGAAACCAGAGTAGGAAGCTTTCCTTTTTGTTTCCCTGGAAAGGCCTGTCAATGCTCAAGGAAAAACATCACCCAAAGTTTCGCTTTAAAAAAATAAACAAAGACACCCCCAGCACAACAAGCCATGTAAGCCTGAGATCTGCCTCCCAGTAGCTTCGGCCAGCATGGAAACAAGGCCCCACTGTGTTCAACCAGAGACATGAGAGGTTCTAAGTCGAGATGCCCCTGGGGCACCCACATGCACTAGTCTGCTCACGGGGGTGGGAGAGCGCCCCATGCCCTAGATGATCACACTCTTGCCACCTCTGGCCCGCGGCCACCCTGGTGACCTCCTGTTCTCGCCCTTTAGATCTCTGCGCACTGCACGAACTTGCTGACGGGCCTCATGAAATATGACTGGGGAGATTCCATTCCACAGACCCTTAGCAAGGCTGCAGCTAAATGCACTGGGTGGGATTTACAACCTACAATTTTCTGTAACATTGTTCCCAAGGTGGGGAGGTAAAGATGGAACAAAAAGAGAGAGAGAGAGAGAAAGGAAGGAAGAAAGAAAAAACAGAGCTAAGAGAAGGAAATATAATTTCAAGCTCATTCATGATTTATCTCTTCCCTCCCTGTGGCTGCAGGGGATTCTGACTCTGCTGCAAGATGGTCTGGCTGTACCCAGGACAGTATGCTAGCTTGCCACAGAGCTGCAAACAGCAAACAGCAAACAGCATGGGCAACTTTAACCCTTCTGTTGCTGGTTGCTTCCAGCCCTCACATGGCTGCTACCTGGCCTGGCATTTGGTGGATCCCAGCAACGGGGCTGGACATCACAGGCTCCCTGGGGCACGCAGATGGGTGCACCTGGTTCACAGAGATACTCGCCTCATTCTCCACACAAACACAATTCTCTGGAGCAAAATGGAACAGAAAACATTTGAAATCTGTGTCCTTTCCACTTCTGTTGGGTCTCTCCTTTTTCCAATGCCTTCCCTTTGAAATACTGTAGAGCCCTGAAGACAGACGAGCAGCAGAGAGAGGGAACCTTTCAGGAATGTCAGTTTCCACGTCAGCAAGCCCAGGCTGCAGGGCCAAGCAGGCGTTCCACGGCCGCCCACGCCGCCTACTCTGAAGGGCTCCATCTACAAAGCAGTAAGCGGCAGCCCAAGTCTGCATTGCCCCACATGGTTCATAAAAGCCCTTCCTCACACACGTCCCCGCTTCAATCTGCTTCTGCCATTTAATCAAGGATTTTTAACTTCCTGAAGAAAAGGGGACACAGGGACCTTGGGAAGAGTGGATGAGGCCATTAATCAATGGTCCCCTCATGGCTGTAAGAAGAGGCCAGTTCATATGGCTGAGCATTACATTCCAATTAGTGCATGTGACGGGATGAAGGGGTTAATGCCAATGTTGCCGCGCAAAAGCAACCCTGGGAAAATTCATTCCGCCCGTCTGGCCTTCGAGTCGCATCCATCTATCTATACGTTCAGCTGAGCTTTCCCTTCCCATTCTGCACAGCGAACAGTCATTGTTTAAAAATGTCACGATAATCATCAGCTTTTGCGGCAAAGATATGAAAAATGTATTGCAAGATCAAAAGGATGATATTGTCTTCCAGCAGATTACACATTCCGCCCACAGAAAGGGCTAATCTGATGTCCTCAGAGAGGAAATAGGTAAACATTTTCAACATTATCGCCATCTGTGTTTCATTACTTTGGGTCTGCTCAAGAAAATAGTTATTTATGTATAAATAAAAAAGAATGATTTTTGTCCTTAAGAAAGTAGTAATGGAAGCCTTGAAGTATCTGCCTTGGGTTTTACAATGTGAACCAGTACCCCTGGGAGGAAACCTGCAGGCCACCACCCAACCTTGTCAGGTATAAACAGCCACACTCCCATTTCTGTTCTGTCTCTACCACAGCTTGTAGTGAGTTTGGGAACTGGCCAAGGCAGGGCCCCATCTGACATGTTTCATGAGGAGAGAAGGGCTCCCCTTGATGGGAACTCCAGAGAAGTATCCTGGGATTGGAATCCCAGCCCCCCTCCATGTTGGCATGACATTTGTCCCCAAGTCTGTGCCCCAGCTCTAAAATGGGGATGACCAGTCCTCAGGGACGTGCCCGGAGATGATTGGCAACTGCTGGCCAGTGAGCGTCCTCACACACAGGAGGGGCTGGTACTACTGGTGTTATCAGTAGGAGTATTATCATTAAACATGAGGAGGAGGCTGGGCAAGGAGAAGTAAAATGCTTTGAAATCTGTGATTTCAGCAAGTTGTTCCTGAAGGCCCTGCTATGTGCTTAGGCCTTGGTCAGCTTCCTGGGAGGGACATGAAACATCTGAATGGAGTGTCAGACCAGCAGAGGGTGGAGGACAGGTTCCCACACTGCCACATTCTAGAAGGGGTAGGAGAAACACAAGGGAAATGAGACATCCCAGCTCCTGTGGCCTGCAACATTGGGCTGGTGCTGGCAGATAGCTCTGATCTCTGCCTTTCTCAGAAGAGGTACACTGTTACCTCCTCCTTTCTCTATGGACCCCCCAACTGCCTCCAAGGGGCTGGTGCATAGGGCTGACTCTGGGGGCCTTTCATCCAGCAGACTTCCAGAAATTGAGGGGATTTCACTATTTTCTCCTGATTCCTCAGCCTGAGAGGCACAAAGGGCACATATGCTCTTTCTGAAGTCGAAAACAAGGAGCAAGGCAAACCCACCAGCTGAGCTAGAGGCTTTCCCATAGCTCTGGATCCAGGGAAGGGGTGGGGAGGGAGGCCACCTGGCAGCAACAGCTTCCCCCAGGGACCGCAGGTGGGGTTATTACCAGAGGAGTCACTCAATAGTTGGAGCAACCAAATGTGATTAGGGTTAGGCCTTTAAATCCTAGATTGTAAAGAAATCTTTACCCAGATTTCAAATACAAATTTTAAAAACATTGTTTTGTTCTCAGAAATCTACCATAAATATGAGTCAATCCAATCAACGGATTATCAAACATCTGCTTGTGGGGACTGTAGAGAATCCAAGACAAAACAGGACTTGTCCTCAAGCAGCGTGTTGTCTGAGGCAATGGGCCACAAAGGAGAAGAAAGAGACATGTGGGCTCCTGGCATCGAAGGCTGCCTCTAGGACCGAGGGCATGGGGAGGTCATGCATGGGCTGTGGTCCAATGAACGCCAGCTTAGGTTTGGCGACATGAAATGCTATGCTTTTTACTTCTTGTTTTAGCTTCAATGTGCTCTGGGTTACATACCCTTGACTAGTGAAGTATGTTTCTGGACGACCATGTCCCCTTTCCTTTGTCAGGGACTCATGTGACACCTTCCCGCTCCCCATCACAGACACATGGATCACCCATGCCACACTGCTCTTTCCAACAAGGGCAGCAACAAAGCTGTGTGGGGCAGACAGGGCAGCCTGCTGAGGAGAGGCATGGGCCCTAGGTTGGCCCTGGAGGTGATACCCCCCTCCTCCTTGGGGAGACCAGTCTCCTCCAGTCTCAGGCCCTGGTCTCTTGCTGTTCCTGGTCAGGGTCATTTTACTGTTGCTTTTCACAGGAACACACATTTCTTCTCTTTCCATTCTGTCTGTGAGCTCCTGGGATCTATTCCCAGGGAAGCCTAATAGTAGTGCTATGTCCCATCACCAAAATGAAGGAACAGGATACATTTATAGTGAAGCAGGGAAAAAAAGACATCCACTAGAGCCCAACACAACTTTAAAGACGCTGAACATTAGGGCGCCTGGGTGGCTCAGTGGGTTAAGCCTCTGCCTTTGGCTCAGGTCATGATCCCAGGATCCTGGGATCGAGCCCCACATTGGGCTCTCTGCTCAGCAGGGAGCCTGCTTCCCCTTTCTCTCTGCCTGCCTCTCTGCCTACTTGTGATCTCTGTCAAATAAATAAATAAAATCTTAAAAAAAAAAAAAAAAAAGACCCTGAACGTTATCTGGTAGTTTCTCTGGAAACTTCCCACAGGTGTTATTCACTGGGTCAGGGCAGGCCCGCAGTTCTAATCACTTGACTGGCTGTGTGTGACTTTAGGCAAACACTGCTCCTCTCTGAATCTAAGTTTCTTCATCTGACAAATATGGGCTTGACCCCAACTATAGGCTCAAACCCCTCACAATCTTGCATGCTATAGGAGGTTTGCTTCTCACTTTCCTTCAGGTTACACTAACCCAGGAAAAAAACCCAATTTCCTCTTCAATTTTACTTACAACGCTGAGTTTTCTGATATTACGCACATGTGTAATTTTAAATAAAGTTTTGGAGATTCGTCTAGAAATCAACCCACATTCCAGGAATATGCCTGTGGGGGGGAAATGCATTTTAGTTTCCAAAGGTCCAAACAACGGCATGACGACAGACGTCTGACTGCCGGAAACAAAACCCTCTTGTGAATTGCGGACTACTTACTTGCACAAATCACTTACTCAAATTCCATCTGTCGACACTGCTCTGCTATTAAAATTTCCAATCTAAAGGGAAAATGCCATAACCAGTGCGGGTTTCAATCCCGTGTCTCAATATTGGGACCTGCCATCCATCCTCCCCTGTCATAACAGACTGATTACCTCCAGAAGTGGTTCTTCGGGAACAACACATTCTCAGCAGTTTGGTCTCTTGCAAGGGACTTAATTCGATTCCTAAGTAGTTTACTGGGGCATTTATAATTTCCCTGTTCCCTATCCCAACGTCACAGTGTAATCACCCAGTTTTAGCTCACCGAGGTCTATTGCTGCAAATCTGTCCTTGAGACATCTTGGGACAAATGCAGATTTGACTCTCTCCCCACTAAACCAAAAATACTCCAAATTTCCGGAAAGATTCTATTACAGCTACTGGCTGTGTAGCTCGCTGGCTCCTGAGCAGACAAGTCTGGAGGTTCACGGATTTTGCACCAGGGTCCTTGGAGAGAGGTTGGGTGCTCAACCCTATTTGCTGTTAAGCTATTCACATCTAGGCATTTTATACTATTTAGATGACTTATGCCATTGGATCAGCCTGAGTAACAAATCTCATGAATTTCCTTCATTTGGGATTTCCACTGCCCTCCCAACACATTTAAAAAGAAGAGATCAAATGACCTAGGATGTTCAAATAAGAAAATAATCATACATTCCCATAACCATACTTCAGAAGCCTCCAGCTCCAAGGTCTGATGAGACAGGCTCCAGGCCTGTGCGGGCTTCGATGAAGAGCCCGCCAAGAGCGTAAGCCCCTCTGCTAGCCACCGTGTGAGAAGGAAACGAGGATGTCAGGCAACAAGTGGGCCATCTACTTGCACAAACCATCTGGCCTCATCCTGAGTCATTCACAGACATCGTCCAACAAGGGGGCCATGGGCATGCAGAAACACAGACGTAGCTCTTCCCGGCCAGCCACATCCTCCGTGGGGGCAAAGAGCCAGTGGCATCTGCTTCGACCACATCCCCTTCTGCCCGTGAGGCTCTGACAGCAGATGGAACCTCAAAGAATAAGCTGGCCAGGTGAGGGGCTCACTGGGGGCTCACTCGCAGGCCAAGCACACACAACCCCTTGAGGGGCAAGGCCTAGGACCTTGGCACTCCCTTCCCTCCATCTCCCTGGAGCCTCCCTAAGAAATACTGCCAAGCTCTGCACCCTGCTAGGGCCAGGGTTCTCTCTCTCACTCACCCCAAGATGTAGCACATACCTTACTTCTCTTCTAAACTGTAACACTGCACGCTGTGGCTCGGGACTCCATGCACTACACAGACCCCGTAACTTCCCTTTCCCCCAAAAGATGAAGGACACCCCCAAATCCACTTCCATGTCAGCGACTGGTTTGGAAAGAGGTGCATGTCCCACCCTGGTAGATGAGTGTGAGGGGCAGTCTTGTGGGCACTGAAGAAAGATAGAGCAGAGAGAGTCTCTTCTTTCCCTGGATGTTGCTTGTGTCCATGTGACCCCCGAAGAGGGCCAGACAGAGGGCAAAGCCAGCCCTGAGAGGATGGCAGGGAGATGAACCTGGGCTTCAATGACATCATCAATGGTCTGAGCCTGGGGCTGTCCTACCCAAGGACTTTACACAGAACAGGGAAATAGCTTGCCATACTGTTTGAGCCAGTCTGAGTGGGGCCTTTTGTAACCTGAGAGAGGAGATGACCTGGCAAGAAACCTCGTTGCTGAGCTGTTCCTGGGCAAAGTCCTGAGACCCCAGGGGATGGGAGACATGCTCCAGTCACGCTTTGTACAACCTGGAGCTCACAACCACATGGGGTCTGGTCTTGACTTGCTTCCAAAGCCTGACTGAGGACCACCACGTGAAGTGTGTTCTAGGCCTTGGAAATTAAAGTGTATTTCCTATGCATGGGGCAGCTGTAAGAAATCACAACAGCCAGCAGCCATTCCCGCATCCATAGCCACAAAGCGCTAGGCCTTCTGGGTTACTCTCCAGCATGGGAACATCTGGAGACAAACACGTGACCTAATTTTAGTCAAGTTCCTTTGAACTCTCTTTTCCTTAAGGCCTTGGCCTTGGCCTGCTCAGCCCATTCACAGCAAAGAATCCTACTAAGCCAGTGTATCCAGAATCTCCCCTACTCCTGATAGTCTATTAAGCTTCTCTTCCTCCACCCTGACACTTAATCAAGCTCCTCTTTTTCTTTCTTTTTTTTTTTTTTAAAGATTTTATTTATTTATTTGACAGAGAGAGATCACAAGTAGGCAGAGAAGCAGGCAGAGAGAGAGAGAGAGAGAGAGAAGCAGGCTCCCTGCCGAGCAGAGAGCCCGATGCGGGACTCGATCCCAGGACCCTGAGATCATGACCTGAGCCGAAGGCAGCGGCTTAACCCACTGAGCCACCCAGGCGCCCCAAGCTCCTCTTTTTCCATACCCTTGATACCTAACCAAGTTCCCCTTAGCAATCTTCCACCCTCCTCCTCACGTGTCCTGCTGGCTATAAATCAGTCCTCTCTTGTCCCTCTTGGCTTGGGGTTGATTTCCATCTCTCTTCCCTATTGCAATAGTCTTAAGTCTTCCTTGCCATTTTTAACAAGTGTTAGAATAATTACCCCTCAACACTGGCCATTCATTCCTCCTTGGCATTCTTGCTTTGCTTTTCTTTCTGATGGTTCAGGCCCCGGGCTGCGAAGTAGGGGAAGAGGTCTGTTACCTAAAGCACCCTCTCTTATCTCGTCCTAGCTCCTCAGCTTCCTGGTACAAAATCTTTACATCCGTAGGGGGTAGAGCTTTCCAGCACAAGGAGGATTAAGGCTTACAGTGCAAATACCCTATCTGGAGGTGTTGGGACTTTATATGCCCTGAGGTGTAGACGGTAGACTCCCTCTCCTGACAGGAAATGATGAGAGAGAAAACAAATACAAATGACAACACACAAATGACTACACACATGACTGACTATATCAGTCAAGGAGTTGAGCCCCTGAAGGCAGGAAGAGGTCAGAAAGGAGCAGAAATGGTAGGTGAGGGTGGGTAGTCAAGGGTGACTTCTTTACCTACATCACCCACTTGCTGCAGGGCTGCCCCAAGCCTTCACACACCCCAAATTCCACTAGGTCTGTGTGGGTTCATCGCTCTGAATTCAGGTCCCACCTCCCCCAGACAGGACAGTCACTGTCCCCGCAGTGCGTGTTCACCGACACATCGCAGTGGCCTCAAGACTCCAAGGCCTCCCAGATGTTCTCCTGAGATGCTCTGCTCTGGGAGCTAGAGCTGCACCCCTGTGCTTCCCCACAAACCCCCACCACACAGAGCCCGCCTCCGTGGTGAGCATACGCCTCTCACACCAGGTACAACGGTGGAGGCCCCGGGAGAGCCCAAGGGACTGACGTAAAGGCAGCGAGGTTTCTCCAGCAGCGGAGGCATTCTGCTTTGCTGATTCTGTATGCAGGTTTTTCGGGTTAAAAAATGAGAAAGACAGTCCCAATCCCCCCACCAAATACCCTAAACAGAACAATACTCCAGGCTTAAAAAGGTCAAGTTGTTCAACGGTGGTTGCTCTTTCACAGAAGAGAAGAAACACGTCTTAGTCTTACAACAGATCATCTGCAGAAGAGCCTGCAGGGGCAGGTGCCTTCCACAGCTGTGTCCCCGCACCGGGGACGCTCCCTACCCTTTCGCCAGCCAGCAGTCTCCACAGTGCAGGGTCAGCCCCGCATGGACCAGCCATGAAAGAGGAAGAGAAACTTCTGTGTGGGAAGGCCGGGGATGGTGACTCCATGGCCAGGAGCCAGGGAGAAGGTTAATCTGATGGCCAAGTGTGATGGGGAAATTCTCAAAGTTTACGTGAAGAGGAGGCCATTTTCTCACATTTTATGCCTTTTCTACAAAACAGAGCTGAGTGAACTGGTAGTCTAAATCAAACCTTTCTATGACCTGCCTTAATTTGGATAGCCTGGGAACCAAACCACACCTCTAGGCATTTCCACTCCGCTGGGAAAAATGATCATTTGCCTGCGGGACACACTGGCCTCTCACTGCTGGTCCCTGAGAGGTGTCCCACATTGACCCCCACCCCCAGCTTCTGTCTTTGCCATGCTGGTTACCTCCTTGGCCTGCAGTGACCTCCAGGAGAAGCATCCATCCTGCTTCCTGCCCTTCAGAGTCAGGCTCAAGTGCTGATTTCTTCTAAAAGCCCTTCCTACCTGGCTTAGCCCACGGTGATCTCCTGAGCTGCTTCGTGAGGCCATATGACTATTTCATACAAGCAGGGAAGCCCCCCGCCCCCATGCCCCCTCTGCTATTTTGATTTACTCGCTGTTACTTTCTGTGTGTTGCATTTTCCCCAAATAGAGAGTGAGCTTCCTGAGGGGACACCCCATGCCACATGTCCTCTGAAGCCCCCGCAGGGTGCTGAGCCCACAGTGGTACATTGAGAGGAAAGACAGCCTAGCAAGGGGGGAGAGTCTGAGTTCCCAAGCACACATGACACAGAACCAGTCCCAGCAGGGTTGGTGACGATGGTCCCCCCAGCTGCTCAAGAGGCAGGTCACCTCCAGCTGGCCTCAGTGCAGGTCCCGAGAAACAGGCTGGAAAAGGTGACAGCGGCTGCGCGAAGCTGAATTAGCAGACGCTGTCTGCTGAAGGTGGGAAGAAGAGAGACTTCATGGTGAGCCTGACAAAGTGGCATATAGACAGGCATGACTAACATAAATCTAACCAGGATACTAGATTTCCAAGTAATTAATATCGATGGTTGAAAACGCAAGGTAGCTTTGAGAATGCAGCGAGCAAGCTGGGTCTCTGTGGAGGCAGGAGGAGTGCATCAAAGGGAAGGGGGTGAGGCCACTCACCCTGCTGGATGGGTTTCCAGGAGCCCTGGGCTAGCGCTTGGAGAGGAAGGAGGATGTATGGGATTTTGGTCCTTTGAAATTCTTCTCCAGCTAGCTCTGCACTCTCACAGGCAATGAGTCTAAACCTTCCCTTGCCTAAGAATCGCCAGGGATGCTAGTTTAAAATACCCAGCCTGGATCCCATCCCAGAGATTGTGATTCAGCAGGACTGGGCTGGGGCCCCAGAAGCTGATTTTCAAGGAATGTTCCCAGTAATTCTGGTGCAGGTGGCCTGTGCTCCAGATCTGAGAGCCATGTGGGCCCTGAGAACAGAACAGAACTCCTGGCTACACCTCCTCTATGTTTTCAACACATCATCAAGGAACACTTTAAATAGATGGATGTCTCTGTGTTCTAGAATCTTCCTATGGGGACACAGAAGGGGGTGGCTAACTTTTCAAGAGACCAGGTTTCTGTCCCTACTCCAACCAGGCTCTGGCCTCTAAGGAAGAGACTGGGTTGGGGTTAGCGCCTGTTCTAGCTGGGGGGCAGGAAAAAGGCTGACTTGTGGACCTCACTGGATTCTGAGTCGAAGGAAACAGGGCAAGGCATCTGTCATCAAGCTGCTCACCCACTCTTTGAACGAGCTACTTCCCACAGAGGAAAGGGTGGTGCAGGGTGGAGAGGAGAGCCCCAGACTGAACCACTCCATCTCAGTCTGCCTCTCTTTCCTGGGGTCATTCCTGACTTGGGGCAGAGTTCAGGTGGAAGGGCTGCTTGGTAGAAGAGACTTCACCAGTCTTCAGGGCTCCTCATCCACTCAGTGGCCATCCATGCACCCATCTATCCAGTTATCTATCCAACAGGTACCGAATTCTCTTTGAGTGACAGGTGCTCTGCCACAGGCTAGGAGCATACAATGAACAAAGCCAGGCCCTTCCTCTCTAAGTTGCTCACAGTCAGGTGAGGGCAACAGAGAGACAAATGAATACAATGGAACATAAAAGGGAGAGAAGTCCTGGGCTTAGGGACACACAAAGGAGGAAGTATCCAATTCTTCCCACCATGGCAGGGAAGGCTTCATAAGGCAAGGAGGGCTGGCCGGAAAGCTGAGGAGTGGGCAGCAATTTAGGGTCAGAATATCTGTGTGTGTACATGTGCACCACACTCCACTGGGACAAAGGCATGAAGCACACAGAGAAAGCATGAGAAAACTAGGTTTTCTAAGGCCTGCATGCAGGCAGGCTGGGCCTGCAGGTGGAACCTGTCTCTCTAGCTCCCTGGGGGGAAGGGCTGTCTGCTAGTTTACAGGAAACCACAAAGCTGTTTGAAGTAGCAGACAAGGATGGCATTTGTGTTACTTGTGTTACTGGTGTTTCAGGCAGCCCCCTGGGTTTTTTGTGAGAAGGGCAACTGGAGGGAGAAGGGGAGCTCCTGGCCAAGTATGGTGTTGAAGGGAAGGAGTAGGAGGACACAGACTCCACAGACCCAGCGGGCAGGGCGAGGGAGGCCAGGAGGCCAAGGTGGGTCTCAGGCTTCAACAGGACCCTGAGGACACTCAGAAATGGCCAGGAGAAGAGTCTTGCCCTGACTCCAATTCCCATGAGGCATGCAGCTCACCTCACGAAGATCCCATCTCCGGAGTGCCCCATCCCTTCTGCGTCCCTTAAGCCTGCTTTCTGGACGTTTGTTCAGACCCTGCTGGCTATGAGCTGAACTAAACGCTCCCGAAACATTTCTTATACATTGCAGGCGTTTTTCTGCCTTGAAACACTCGGGTGCTTTAATTTGTTTTCTGAAATAACAAAAGCAATTAGACTAATTGCCTTCAGAATGGGGCACTCATAGGGACCAGCCTCTGTACCGCAAAGGAAGAGTCTGGCAGACTCCTTCCAGGTTCATCATTTATGGAGCAATCTGCCCGTCCTCTCATGAGCAGGTGTCTCAGCAAGAGGAAAGTGTGCCGGGTGCCAGGCACCTTGCTTTGCAGCCCCTCAGTGGCTCCTCTGGCCGGGAAGATGGAAGTAAGAGATGGTTCCTTCCCAACACAGGTGAGCCAGGAGTGATGGTCTACCTAGCAGGCACACAACCTCTAGGAGGCCTTGTCTCAGTGCCAAGGGGGTGTGACCACCCAGGGTGTCACCCACAGATGGCAGGTGACTCATCCTATGGAGGGAGACCATACCCCTGGGCCCAGCAGGGCAGGACAGCTGGGAATGACCATCTGGACTCAGGTGGTGGCTACTGGTGTTTGGGTTCACTCCTGAGCCGGGTGATAAGCAGTACAAGGTATAAGGGTCAGACAGGCAGCAGGAGTCAGGGCTGGACAAGGGTGAACGTGGCTCCATCACCTTCCTCCTCATGCAGGCACACCTGCAGCTTCTCAGAGTGGCCTACTGAGGCTGAGGGGTGGGAGCTGGGGTTTGCTGCCCACTACAGCTCCCACCACACCTCACCTGAAGAACAACGCCTGCCCAGGGACTCGGTGAGCTAGTTGCCTCACCTCGGGGCCCCTGTCCTGTCCCAGCCCCGACATTCCCAGTGTGCCAACACCTGCCACACTTCCCTCGTCTGTGCCGGAGGAGCCGTGTCTGCCACAACACTATCAGCGGGCAGGCCAGCTGGGATCAACCTCGCTTCTTGGATCTCACAACTTCGTGGGGGAAACACAGTCTCCCAGCCAAGGCCGAGTCCAGGGCAGTGTGACCTGCGAGCTCCAACCAGAGTATATGAGAGAGAGAGACATACAGACAGAGACAGACACTGCTCAGAGGATGAGCGCACCCCTGCAGTGCACAGACCCTGAGGGGAGGCCTCCAGGAGGAGAGAGCCGTCTGAGTGGTCCTAAAAGGGGCAGGTTTTGACAGGCTGGTTTGGCAGAAAGGGCATCTCAAGCGGAATAAATGCAGAGAGGTGGCGCAGGAGACGAGAGGGTGGCCGGTGCTGTCCCTAGGTCAGAGGACGGCAGAGGGCGTGAGCTGGAGCAAGAGCCCAGGACCAGACCACGAGAAGCCTGAAGGGCAGGCCAGGCAGCTTGGCTCTCCTCCGTGTGTCGGGACAGACAATGTGTCAGGTTTTGAAGACTGTCTGCTGTCAGAAATATCCACCCGAGGAGAAGACAACAACCCAGAAGCCCCTGACCCAGTTGCTGGGTGGTGACCCAACACGCTGAGCAGCAGCTGCCTGTCCCCCCATGCACCCATCAGGCTTGCTGAGACTTGTGGCCCCAGGCACCGGGCAGGGGAAATGCACATATCTGAGAAGAAATCCAGCAAGACTCCTGCCCTCTGGGTACCAGTGGTCCCATGCACCACCCAAAACTAAGCTGGCGAGGAACCCATCATGATATAAACAATTTATGTGTAAACACGTATTGGGAGAAGGGCCAGAAAGAAAATGAATAGGCACGAGGAAAGCAAATCATGGTGTGGGGGTAGCCAAGTGAGAGGGAATAAACTCAGAGCGTGGAGTGAGGGAGAAGGAAAGGGTGCTGCGCAACACTGCAGGACAAGACCAAGGCGGCTGGCACCCAGAGGCAGAGGACACTGGGACACGCAGAGACTCGGGAGGGGATAGGAAAAGGCTAGCTCATGAAGAAGGGCCTGGCAGGGGTTTGGATTTTGCCGAAAAGGCCATGGGGGAGAGGAGAGAGAATTGGCTATTAGGTCCACTGCTCTGCCATGGGAAGATTAGTGAGGGGTGATTAGTCCTCGGGGTGGGGGGACAGTGTGTCTAGGCTGGTGGGGGTGAAGTTGTGGAGGCGTGAAGATGTGGACACATCTGAGGCACAAATAGAGCAGGTCAAGCCAAGTGGACTTGACACTGGGGGTGAGTAAGGGAGGGATGACAGACAATGACTCAGTTTTCCAGCTGAAGCAAGGGGGTGGATTTTAGTGCTGTTCCTGAAAGTGGGGATGACTGAGGAGATGCAGAGACTTCTGGGGGCTAGCAGAGGGGCTGGAAGAGCTCTGCTTTGGGCATGTTAAGCTTGAAATGCCCGGTGCTAATACCCAAAGACCACATCTTCCAAACAGGTAAGAAACAAAAAGGATGATTCGGAATGACAGTGAAGGTGCATGTCTTTATTTCCTCCTCTGGAGCCTCAAGGAAAATGGCCTTAAAAGATGAAATTACAGAAATGAAGAGAAAGGGAGAGATACCCTCTGTGAGAAAGGGATTTAAAGGCGTTTCTGGAAGGACATTCACCGGTGGATAGGGCAAAGGACACCTCAACCCACAGCCTAGAATGGGTGGGCAAGAGGTGACCGCTGAAGGACACCTCCCCCACAGGCACGGCTGAGGTGGGGACAATAGAATCAAAGGTCGGAGGATGAAAAACACCCAGTGGGTGCTTCTTCCAAGAAATGGAATAAATCACCCAAGGAAAACCATGGCAGTTGACATGGGTGCGGGTGCCCTCCTTACCCTGGTACTTGGGGACTGAGCTCCCCGCACAACGATGGCTCACAGGCTGCTCATGGCCAGGTGGAAGCTCCTGGCTGGCAAGCCCTGTCCCAGAGCAAGTGCCTCCAGACATTTGTACCATTGTCCTTCACTGTCACCTTCAGATGGTCCACCAAGAATCACCAGACCAGCAACATAAAATAGAGCAAGACTGTAAATGGGAAACAGATAAACAAAAAGGGGCAATGAAAGAAAACCACATACAACTACAATCCATAGGACAAAGAAAAGTAAAAGCAAAAAGCAAATACAAAACCAAAAAATTATGAACTAGTATCCTCAGTTTCAACAAGATACTACTTCTAGAAATTGGGGAATGAGAAGGCATGCCTGGAAATTAAAAGCATGATTCTTGGAATAAAAATTTGATACTCAGGGTGGATGACAAACCAAGGGAATTCCAAAATTAAACACACAGAAACAGAAGCTATGAGAAAAGGTAAGACAGAGACTCTTGATCCAGGAAGTTAAAGGTCCAATTAAGACCTCTAGAAAGACAGGAAAGAAAAACTAGAAAGAAGGCATTATTACACAAGTAGATAAAAAATTTTATTTGCTTTTACTTGAGGAGGAGATGTATCGTTAGGTTGCAAAGCCCAGAGAAGACGTCGCAAAGTCAGGCACATCATTGCAAAATTTCATAACATCAAGGATATTACCATTTTGTTCAGCATGGATTTTTTTATAATACCTTTTACTTTGTAATATATTGCATTAAAATATCATTTATCTTGATTGCTGAGTTTTTGGGTTGGCAGACAAAGGCCTGCATGCCTCCACCAATCCCAGCCTGGTTACACAGACACGGGAGCGACACAGCTAGTGAAACAGCCCCCACCCTCATAGACCCTAAAGGAGATAAAGAGATGACTCTAACAGTTTCCAGATGGTTTAAAACGGGTCAGCCACAGGAACAAAAATCACTCTAGTATTGGCCTTTTATCAGAGACACGGCTTACTTGAAGATGATGCCTTTAACAGTATGAGGATATCTGGGGCATCTGCGTGGCTCCATCATTAACCGTCTGCTTCGGCTCAGGTCATGATCCCAGGGTCCAGGGATAAAGTCCCGCATTGGGCTCCCTGCTCAGTAGGGAGTCTGCTTCTCCCTTTCCCTCTGCCTGCTGCTCCCCCTGCTCATGTGCTCTCTCTCTCTGACAAATAAGTAAATAAAATCTTTAAAACAACAACAACAATAACAACAACAACAGTATGAGGATGTGGTTTTTCTTTCCTGCAAACATAAACCACACTTCCCAGAGCCTGACTTCTGGATAGGGCCATCTGACCAGCTTTCACGGAGAAGGCATGAGTAGAACCATCTCTCACTTCTGGGCTGGGCCGCTTAAGACCTAGTGGGCCTTCTCTGAACTCTCTCTCTCAACTTACCCACCATTACCTTGGACGCTACAGTACAGGAGGAGTCTATGTAGGCCCTTGAGTTATTGTGCAGAGCAGAGAAGCCCCACATCCCAGTATGACAGAGGAAAACTTGGGCTGCCACATGAGTAACTATCAGCCCTGTCTGCCCCTGATACTCAGCTCCCTACGCTAACAATTGAAGGGAAACTTCTCTGGTATATATATACAATGGAATATTATGCAGCCATCAAAACCCCCAAATCTTGCAATGTGGATGGAACTAGAGGGTATTATGGTGAGTGAAATAAGTCAATCAGAGAAAGACAATTATCATATGATCTCACTGATATGAGGAATTGGAGAAACAAGACAGAGGAGCAAAAGGGAAGGGAGGGAAAAATGAAACAAGATGAAACCAGAGAGGAGACAAACCATAAGAGACTCTTAATCTCAGGAAACAAACTAAGGGTTGCTGGAGTGGAGTGCAGGGGAGGGATGGGGTGGCTGGGTGATGGGACATTGGGGAGTATGTGCTATGGTGAGTGCTGTGAATTGTGCAAGACTGATGATTCACAGACCTGTATCCCTGAAACAAATAATACATTATATGTTAATAAAAAAAATAAAGCATCTCCAGGTAGGAATTCTAGATCCACCTAATCTGGATCTAGAAGCATTTTCAGCATGTGAGGAACAGAAAGTCAGACCCCGTACACGCTTTCTTAGGAAATTACAGAGGGTGCGCTCCAGCAAAAGGAAAGCATGAGCCAAGAATGGCAAAGACGGGGTATCCGAGAAAGAGTGGGACAACCTAAAAGAACACTCTACATGGGAGCAGGAAAGAGAGGCTCCAGAAAAGAGAACTCTGGGGAAAAAAAAAAAAAAAAACAACCAAACCCCCAAAACCAAACCGATGATAACAGAGATAATATGAATGAACGCCAGGTTATGTGAGAGGCAACTTCTGGAGGGTGAAAAGGCGGACTCTCTCTGAACCCGACGCCAGAACAAGATCTTCGCTGAGTGACCCCGGAGTCAATGTGCCGGATACCACAAAGAACAAAATGAAATGGATGCCCACAGTGTGACTCTCCGGTCTCCGGGGTCCTACTAACAGAGAGATGATGTATCTGTCTTCAACTTTCAGCATCTTTCTACAGACTGGTGAGGTGAAGCCCTCTGAATGCTAGCCTGGTTGGGACACATCTTGGCCAGTGAGTCCAACTCCAGCCTTTAAGATGAACCCACCAGAACAGGCGCAGGCATGTGGTACTCCCCTGGCCCCTCGGGTTGTGGAAGGACCAGAGGAAGACGGCCGTGGCTCCTGTCCTCCCATCCTTCTGTAGACCATCCCTCAGACCACTCGCCAAGCCCAAATTCACCACCAACAAGCCGTGGCAGGTAGAGCTTCTGCCCACGACCCCGCTGCCTCAGCAGAGGCACTTGTGGCTTGGCAGAGTCCAGCTCCAGTGCTAACAAGCCTTCCCCCGCCCTTTCCTTGGGACACTTTTCCTCCCAGTTGGGGCGGCAGTCGATTTCCTCTCCAGACCAGAAAACCTTGCCTGTCCGATGTGTTCTCTCTCTTTTTTTTTTAAAGATTTTATTTATTTATTTGTCAGAGAGAGAGTGAGCGAGCACAGGCAGGCAGAGGCAGAGGGAGAAGCAGGCTCCCTGCTGAGCAAGGAGCCTGATGTGGGACTCGATCCCAGGACGCTGGGATCATGACCTAAGCCGAAGGCAGCTGCTTAACCAACTGAGCCACCCAGGGGTCCCCCAATGTGTTCTCTTCTAGGGCTTGGTTCCTATAGTCTTTGGATGCTATTGGGGAGGCTCTAATTTGGAAACAGAAAGAGAAATCAATGGTGTGCTTTGCAGAGGTGACACGTCCGAGCATGTCAGCCTCGTGGCGGTTGGCAGTGCCAAACCCCCGGTCTACAGAGTGCTCGTGAAGCAGTGTGCTGCTCGGCCTGCCAGTTAGGACGGGAAAAAGTGGCTCCCAGCGGGGTGTGACACATCTCTCCTGGTCCTCTGTGATTTGCAGGTCAGGACTGACAAGTCCTACCTGGGGATAGGCCATCTTTGGCAGCCTGAGGTGATAGCTGTCCCAGAGGCTAAGGGGTCATGAGGTCACCTAAGCCAGCCCTCTGCCTCCAGGCCAACATTGCCACCTAGATATGCTTCAACAGAGGTGCGTGTTTCACATTTGGGAATGTAGGGAGGAGTAACAACCGAGTGAGAATTTCCAGAGAAATCTTGCCACAGAGGTGACAGGATCTACTCTACAAACAAGAGAACAGGCTCCTGTTTACCCTTAGCTCAGTTCTTGTTGCTGAACCTTCTTGGTTGAGGTTCATGGAGGCTGATGGGGACCCAGGCCCCTCTTCAGTGCTATATGTTGCAAATGGAAACCAGGACACACGCAGAGGGGCACAGCATCTAGCGCAGCATTTTGCACACAGGTGATACCTAATAACTAGGGAATGGGACACACAAACATCCACACACATCTCTGTGCCCCTACTTCTGCCTCCCGCACCATGGTCAGCAGCTCTATGCACACTGCCTAGGGACAAAGGGCAAAAGGAGGAGGAAGGCAGTACTCGCTGAGAAGGAGCAGGTGTGAGGGCTCAGAGAGAGAACGGGGCACCTCTGTAGGCAGGCTCAGACTCTCTTGGGGGCAGGGCCTTTCTACCATTGTGCCCAGGAGAGAGGGTGCCTAGCTCCACCCATGTCTGGGAAATGCATAGGCCAGCAGGAAATGCCAGGATTTGCTTGTCTATTTGCTTGTCCAAGTCTATTGTGCAGCTGTCGTCAAGGGCATTCTGCGCCCAGGGATGAGCAAACCTGCACGGCCTTCATGACTGACAGGCACGCAGTACAACAATCAGCAGGTATTTACGCAGAAGGGCCTTCATTTTCTGCTTCCCTGCCCTGGCATTAATAAGGAAAGCACACCTAATTGCCAAGAATGGTTGATGCAGTGAGAGAAAACTGAACACCAGGGTCGGTGGAAAGGGCTGGCACTCAGATGATTGCTCTTAAATTATCTGTCCTCTGTCTTAGTGGCTTCCTGTAAGGGCAATAAACAAACAGCAATTTCTTTGCAGTTCTGACGGGTAGTTGTCTCACTGAACGAGTCCCATCATTTTAATTGCTGGGACTAACTCACTCCCACCACCTATTGGAAGAAATCAGCCTCCCAGGGTCTCCTGGGCAGCCAAGTTCTACATCATCCCAAGGTCCTAAATCATCCTCATACTCAGTTCCCAGAATAGGTCCTGGAGGGCGAGAGACCGGGAGGGAATGCTCGTGTCTCTTAGGGAGACCAGGATCCCCCAGTCCAGCTCAGGCTGCTCGGGGACCTGGCCTTGTCAGAACTTGATGTTGGGGACGGATCGAGTATTCTTAGGAAAGAGCATCAGGCTAACTTCCTGAGAAATCTGTGTGGTCTAGACAACAACTTCACGGATTTTCCCAGTGAACAGCCAACAGGTGGAAGAGAAAAACATGCAGCATATTGTCATTTATAATTTGAAATTCATTATTGAGTAAGGCTCTGCGGTAATAGTCCAACTTCAGTCACTGCAAACATGCCGTCGAGTGTGGTGCCCGAATCTGGTGCTGGGAGACCGTGTGGGTTTTTCAGGGCTACTTTCCTAGGCTCCCTCCCGAGGTCTCACCCCTTCCCCGCCTGCAACCCTCCTGTCAGAAAACTATTTTATCTCTCATGAAGTTTTATGCCGGGGATATATGACCAGAATACATGAAGGTATTTTAAATTTACTTTCAATAGCCCTGCTCCTCTCTTCTCTATGAAATATTTAGCATTTAACTCGTTCTTTCTGCTGCTGGCGAAGTCTCAGGTGCAGGTGGCTTTGTAGAGATGGCCGAATGTCACACCAAGGTAATTGTTTCTCTTTATTTCCTCTAGATAAAGAATAAGTAATAGGCAAGTCTGAATTATCAGGCGGTGCTTCCATCACGGGCTCCAGCGATAACATAAAGCAGGAGATTGAATTTGGAGTGGTCTGCATAATCAGCTCTCCCCCTCCCTTCAAAAATTTGCCTGAGAATGAATTTGCATTTGCAAGCGCGTCTGCTCCCCAGCTCTCGTGCACGTGCATGGCAGAATTCTTGCTTTCAAGGAACTCAGGAACTCGGAGCGGCAGCAATGCCTCCCCTTATCCACCCTCAAGAAGAGTCTGGGCAAGCAGGCGGGATCCGCCCCATGGGGCCCAGACGGCAGGAGGGTGCAGCATGGGGAGGCAGAAGCCAAGTTCAGGGATAAAGAAGGAGATTGAAAGAAGAGGACAGGAGTCGGAGCAGGGAAGGTGCATGAGGTCAGCAAGAAGGTGGGAAAGGACAGGCTCCTGGGGGAAAGCAAAGAGATCAGCGCCCAGAGAAGTGTCTTTGTGAGGACCTGAAGCCAATGCAATCCCTCTCCAAAACCCTGTGAAGCTTGGCCGCTCAGCTTCAAGCACACTGTGTTAAGCTCTCTTACAGAAAGATAAAGGAAGCAGATAGCCAGTGATGGGTACATCTTGGGCACTGTACTATGGCCCTGAAATTTCCTTACCCAGTGTAAACTTTATTATAATTCAATGTCAATACAAAGCAGACGTGGGCTTTAAATGAGTATTGGTCTAAGCACTTGGTTTAGCAATACACTGTTCCTATCTTATACCAATCCTTTTATACCTCTCAGAAAAATTTGAGACTGAGAACAAAGTTTTGTTTTTTTTTTCCCCTCCAAGCATTTTAAGCAGACAAGGCGTAAATATTCATGAGTGATAGGAAAGCTAGCTAGAGAGTTGCGGTGAAGAAAACGATTCTGTGAAAATTTTATAGCCCAGCCTCTGGTAAACTCTCACTCAGAAGAAAGTGCATTGGATATCAGAGTTGCCCTCCTCACCAATGGATGTCCTATGGATGTTTCCACCATGTTCTCCAGAGCCCTCTTTCCCCACGCCATCAAATTCCTCAGGAGCCACGGGTTGCCTTTTCTGTGAAGAGTGGACTTCCCTGACCCCATATAAGGGGACACCCATGAAGCAACCTTTAAATTAACACACATTTATTATAATTATCATTGGGAAACTGATGGGTTTCCTTCTCAGGACACAGTGTGAATCCCAGGCAATCATTACATGAGGTCAGGGCCCAAGCTAAGCCTGAGACAGGGACACTCAGTCCCTGGCTGCCATCATGGTATACTTAAGGTAGATGAGCATAAACCCAACTGACCCTCTTGAAGGTCACATCAATGACCTTGACCTCTTTGGTAAAAGGTTTCAACACCTGGGGGTGTGCCTGGCACACAGTATGTGTTTAGTAAATCATTTCGTTATTGAAGACTTCTGTGTGCTCTGTTCATCATTCTGCTCAAAGAGACAAAGACTAATACCACCGATATGCAGGTGTTTACCCACTGTGTGGAACCTTTGGTTTAAAATACCTGTCACTAAAATCCTAATTGTCACTGAGAAAAAAGAAATCTAAGAAGGAAGAAAGGAAGGAAGAGCGGGAGAGTGTTAAACACATACCTCAAGTCTGCTAGTAGCTTAGTTGGTCTGTAAGAATACTGCTCTGACTTGTCAGGGGATGGAGTCAAACTTCCCATAATAACCAATGAACAGTTCTACCATTTCCCCCTTACTCTTTCTACTATTCTAACAACTTCCATCCCATCCATGTTTTTCCAGTAGATTGCCATTATGCTGGCCATTGACTTTTACACTGGTTACTCTGCTCCATGATTCTCATACGCTCCTTGAATCCTCCCAGCAAACCCATGGACATAAGGGCTTCTGATGTCACCCTCCTTGGAGGAGAGGAGACAGATTGCAGAGCACAGGTCACTTGCCCAAGGTCACAGAACTGGTGAGAACTACAGATGGAAATCAAACTGTTTCATACGGCTCTCAAACCTCTGCTCTTAGCCAATTCCCAGTCTTTCCCTCTTCAGGAAGACACAGGGTGACAGACCTGACCCTTTAAAGTTTTGTCTACTGCTCTTCTCTGAGAGAACCACCTGTTGAAACTTTAATTGGCTGGGGTGACAACTTTTCTACAAGTGTCTTCTTCAAACTTTACCTTTAAAACTCCTCAAAATCCTTCCCCCCCCCCCCTTTTATTCCTGAGAAGTGCCAGTTTCCCAGAGAATTCAGACAGATACTCGCCCGGATAATTGATAACACTGTTTGCAGGGACTGAAGTACACCTCTTACTGGGGACATTTCATATTACTTCATGCTTCAGCTACTGACATGGCCCCACTCTCTGGCCTGTGTCACTTCCATGGCGATGGCATCCGAGGCAGAAGCCAACCCATCAACACCAGTGGTTATGACCCTCTCTTTCTGAATCTCCCTTCGGTACCTATGATTATAGGAGTGAGTTTCATTAGGAAGCAAATTATGTTCTTCCATGGAAGGTCCCCCTTGAACCAAAAACCACTCTTGATGTTCCTTCAAGATATTCCTAATGAAAGATATGTGGGAATGAAGTGCACAACGCATCCCACAATTTCTTTCCCTTAATAAGATTTATGCTGTAGAAAGCCCACACTGTGGCCCCAATTGGATTTAGAATCATGCAGCCACCTTCATCCTCACGATTTATGGTGTGGCTGTACACACAAACATTCCAAAAATATCTTGACTGCTCATCTGAAATTCTAACTTTACTGGAGAGCTACAAGTCGTCTGTCTCTGGTCTGCTTCTAAAACCAACTCGGGTTCAAACCACGGGAAGGAGCATCTGTAACTGTGGTAACAGGCAGGGGATAAATAATGCATCTTCAGGAGAAAGAATTATTTTGCTGCAGTTGTAGAATGCATTCCTAATATTACAAGCTTGCAAATTTAATCCTAATTTCTTCTGTGAGGTTCTCTTTAAGATTCTCCATTGATCCCCCGGGTCAAGAAAATGCGTCGTTGATCGCCTGCCTGATCCACAGTGCCTGAGTTCAACCAAGCTGTCTCAGATGTTTCCTTCCATCATATCAGGACAAGATTTTAATTTTTCATGAAGAGCAAAACTGTAGCTTTCTATGTGGCCAGATAACTGGGGTAATTTGCTCACACGCACTAATGTAGCTTCAGTGGAGGACCCTCTGAGCTGCGCTGACTATAGAGCCCACAGAACAGATAGGAGGCTGCCTTGTCAGAGGGTGGGAGGGTGGAGTGCGGGGAAACCCAGTGGTGGGGGTACGGATTGTGCACGGACCCCACCACGTGTGGAGAAGAGCCACACCTCACCCACAAGGGAGCCTACAGGTGTGTCCCCAAAGTATACAGATAAAAATAAGTACTTCTTTTTCAAATCTGTGAACATTTTCCATGTAAAGTGATATTATTTGCATAATTCTTTATATAAAGTAGACATTTCAAGTTCCAGGGGAAAAAAAATTCTAGAGGAGTTTAAAATAGAAATGCTGAAAACATGCTGAATACCTTGTACATGCTTTCATATTAGGTTATTCCATTCATAGGGCTTGTCACCAGCTCACAGTCCTGCCAAGTTTTTTGACTTGCTCTCTTCCCCACTAGAATGGGAGTCCCAGGGAAGTGGGGGCCACTATGTCTTGTTGACGGCAGGGCCCTCTTAGCCCAGGGCCAGGCACATGGAAGGAACTATGTAAGTGCTTGGATCAGTGAGTGAACCAGCAGTCCTTCCTAAGTCTAGCCCGATTCCAGGGTTGACATCACTGCGGCAAGGGCACAAGACTCTTCTGAGACCTAGTTTCTTGTTCCATCTGAAGAAGATGATACAATAGGTAAAAAGTAGAAATGTCAGCCCATTTACATGACATGTCCCAAGAGGCAACGCATAGAGACTGAGAGTAAATTTGTGGTTATTTTGGGCTAGGGTGGGAAAGGCCTGCAAATGGACATGAGGGCTCTCTTGGGGGTGATGGAAACCTTCTAAAATTAGATGGTAGTGATAGTTGTATGGTTCTGTAAATATGCTAAAAACTGTATTTACTAATAAACTAAAAAAAGAAAGCATTATATAGTATGTGAATTATATCTCAACGAAATTGTTTAAAAATAAATTACAAAATAAATTGCATACAAAACTCAATTTAAAAAAAAATGAGGGTAATGCTATTCCATCCTTCTCCATGATTTAAGACATACAGCAACAGGGAAAAGCTTCCACGGGTCTTACTGCATGTTGACACTGTGGGTCATACCCCTGCCCCACACCAGGCACAGAGCACGCTGAATGCTAGATGCTAGAGCCACCTGCCTCAGTTTGCTTCTAAGCTCTGCCACCGACTGGCCCATGACCTTAGGCAAATGACTTTCTCTTTGTGAGCCTCAGTGTATTCAACGTTCAAATGGGGATCCTGATATCGACCTTATCGTCCTCAGGTTGAGTCTGGTGTGGAGTAAACCCAGTATAAATATTTGCCATTTCTACTATGTGACTTTCTCATTAAATCTGCAGAGCTAAAAATGCCACCAAAGGGCTCACATGTTCACCTTTCTGCACAAGGGGCGAAAGGCATTGCTACCAGTGGCTGCTGGAACAGCACACAGCTTTCAAAGGCACCAAGATTTTGCTTTGGGAGGTACCCTCTGATTTGACCTGAGCCATCCTGGTGCCCTGGACATGCCTGGCTTTAGTCAAGGTTAAGCCCATGTCTACCTATGGCTGTGGATCTTGGAAGGCAGGTGACAGGACCCTGCATGTGTGAGCACCAGAGGCTGAGGCTCCTCTGTCCCTGTGTGTTCCCAGGGAGGCCTCTCTGCAGTCCCCTTGTAACTGCGTACCTAATTAAACCTCTGCTGGCTGATAATCTTCCCCATGACCCTGAAGAAACACTTCACCAGCTGACGGGTCTCTGTTTTCTTTAAATGAGATTTCTGCCCCATGAAGTCTGTGTCCCCCTGTCAGCAACACTTCCAAGAAGAGAACAGCCCCAGCCAAGCAGCCGGCCGTGCACACAGCCTTGGAGGCCTCTGCATGTGCGTGTGTCAGAGGAAGGGCGACAGGCCAGCCCGTGACATGGACACACTCCTGGCAATTCCAGACAACTCTGGAGTCCAGGCTGGAGGACAGCAGCTGGTGGCCAAATAAGCCTAATGAGCTAGCCCGCGGGGAGGGCTGGGGACCTTGCTGTTTGCTGAGAACATGCTGACAGCAAGCACAGGCTGACTCCTGCACAAGCTGTGGGCAGGTGGTCCAAGTGTCTCTGGCCTTGAGATGCTGGGCCCTTGCTTGGGGATTGGGCTGCAGGTTTTCCTTCTCATCCTAATCATTCATGTGCTACCAATCATTCCTGCAGAAGGAAGAGATCCCAGGTGGTTAGCCACACATCTCCAAAGAACATTCTCTTCTTCCATTCACTGAACAAATGTTTACTGAGGACCCACGATAGCCCAGGCTCCATACCACCGTCCAGTCTCACCATGGGGACACAGTCCCTCCCACAAGGGAGGGACAGAACTGACCCACCGTCAGGGGGAGAAGTCCTGCTCTCAGAGGCAGCGGCCTAATGCAGGGTCAATGTGGGGGCTGTGGGGGCTCCTGAGTCATCTAAGAGAGCACCCCCCCCTGCCAAGCAGCAAATCTGGGAGAACAGGTGAGGAGAACTGGGTCTCGGTGCTCAGGAATGATGCATCCAGAGGAGGAGTGGGGAGAGGGAGGGCAGTTGACTCCAGGTGGCAAAGAAACACATCCAAGAAGGACGAGCAGGACCACAGTCAGGTGACAACTGTCTGCAAACACAGCCCTGGTTGCACTAAAAACTAATGCTAGGTGATACAAAAGGGAAGAAAATGCCGTGCACATGTTCGTTTGAAAAAGACCAGGGAAGCCAAGAGACAAAAAGTCAGAGCCAGGCTGCTGGCCGGCCCCATTCTGGCCTCGGCGCAGCACAGCACGCTGGCTACGTGAAACTGAGGACGACCTCGGATCTGTGGAAAATGACCGGTAATGGGCTTCCTAGGAAGTGCTCCTGGCAAAGGTGGGCGCTGCCCAGGGGTCAGTCCAGGTTCAACCCTACTTGTCGAAGACCCTCAAGAAGCCAAAGAAATGCCTGCTTCCAGAGAAAGCTGCCAGACTCACAGAGGCAGACCCCAAGACTTGCCGGTCGGCATCCATCACTTCTTGTCAGAGAATGGGGGGGCTACTCACAGCAGAGCCTCACGGCTTGCCCTCCATGCCAGGGTGAACACAGATCCTACGGACCCCAGCTATCACGAGAGTGAGCAGGTACAAGGGGGCTTTCCCACCGCAGCTCATGACTTGCAGAGCACGGAGGTAAGCAAAAGATGTTGGGGTGCATGAGGGTGGGGGACCCAAGGCCTCCCTTGAAAGACAAAGGTTTGGGGGATCCCTCAGCCAGTACCAGGGCCAGCTGCCATTTGACAAGAGGAGGGAGGTTCAGAGCAAGCCTGAAGGGGGCTCTGTGTCCCCTGGGAATGACCACCCTCTGCCCCAAGAGGATAATCCACAGGGGCCACATGGGGGCACTGGAAAAGGGATGGAGCCATCTTCAAGAGAAAGTACAAGCACCCAGCAAAGGGGTGTGCTGCTCATGTACACACCCTTGTACCATGTGCACGCTGCAGGCCCAGCATCCAGGCCAGCCAAAGGGCAGAGATATGCTGCGTGGGGCTGGATGGGACACTCCAACTAATTTTAGACTTTCTAAGGCCATTTGTGTCCTCAACAAATGAGCCAGCCAGCACTATTTTCACCCACACACCAGTCCGTGACCCTGGCCTCAGACCGGCCTCATTGCTCAGCCAGGAGCTCAAGGTCGGTTCAACAGCTAGCCCTTTGCTTTTGGGGCCACTGTCTCATAGAGCTCCTCACTCGAAGTTTCTGCAATTTAGCAAGGTACACGTGGGGCAGGGGCATGGAGGCACCAGTAGGCCTAGGGCAAGTGGGAGCCTCTGGGCAAGGCAGAGAGGTGCACGCTAAGGACACATCTGCTCTTGCTGTCAGTCTTGCTACGCAGCACACGTGCCGCCTCCCTGGCCCTCCCCCAGGCAAGTGTCTCCAGAGGTCTGGACAGGAGGTGCCGGCTGCAGTCTCCACCACCTCCAGCTCCCCCCGCAGCCTGCCAGGGCCCCCAGCAGGAGGACGGCACGCTCCCATTTTCTGTGTGCACTTCTTCCCACCCCACTCCACCTCTCACCATCACTCCTCACTCTCCGAGCCCTGGCTCCAGCTCTGCAGCTGCCTTTTAGTGCCCCCAAGCTGGGCTCTGTCCTCCCCTGCCCCTGTCTACCCTCCCCCAGATGTGCCTCTGCTCAGAAGAGGGTCTGTGCAGCTCCTGTGTCCCCTGGGTATAACATCGTCTCTGCTGCACAGCAGACTGGGCCACTTCTTCCCCTCCCAGGCAGAGACCCTTGAAGCAAATGGAAGGCAGCAGCAGAAAGTGGTACTAGCACTATCGCAGAGCCCCCACTTTGCAGAACACTGAAATGGAGCAAGAAAAAAGCTGTGTGAGGACGATGGATCACTCAAAGCCCTCTCACATAGAACTTTGAAGATGACACTAGAAGAAACACCACTTACACAGATAGGAGGCAGTTTTTTTTTTTTTTTTTAAAGAAATAGCAAGACTTAAAATCCCTGTTTTCTTTCTAGTGAAGAAGGAAGAGAGGATACTCACGAGGTTATAATGCAAGAAGAACCAGACTCTCCTATATTTATAAGAACCATTATGCGTCTAAGAAAACATACTCTTGTGTAAGGTTTAAAATAGCCAGTCTGAGAGTTCTCATTCTGCTTTTGCCTGACCACAGAGACCATTGCCTCTACTCTGTAAGCCTCTGCTGGTTTACCTGCCCTTTGCGGCAGTGCTTTCTATATGTTGCTGAGCAGCACTGTCCACTGTCTGTTAAGGGACGACATGATGGAGGGATAAGAGCCTGGTGCCAGCATTCAGGACACTTCAAATCCTAGCCCCACACCTGCAGCTGATGTCAGCGTGAGGACCTCAGGCTCCCTCTCTGTAAAATGGGGATGGCTTCCTTCTTAGCTTGCGTCGTTGGTTGTCATCATAAAGATACACTGAGATCAGAATGTGGCAGCTCACAGCTATCTAAATGTAAACACCTTGTGTTTGTTAAGTACCAATTCTTAGGACGGCTGCTAGAAAGGCGTGATGCGATTCAGGCTAACCCTCAATTTGAGAACGATTGGAAGGGTAACCTCACCCAAAGAATGTTTCCAGCTCTTCTCTTGTTTTTATCTCTTTGTCGAGGATTTCAATACATTTATATTACCCTTGACAGTAGCTATGAATTTTGGGTTAAAAATGAAATGTGACTGTCCTGGGTGGTGCAATTTCTCTACCCAGGAAAAAAGGTATTTATGAGACATTGTAGCACACCAGGAGTTCCTCCCGATGGCTGCAGAGAGGGCCCCACGGCAGCGCCCTCACTGTCGGAACACCGGGCTGGCAGCACCTGCCCTGGAAGAGGGCAGGAGCAGAGTTCCCATTCGCAGCCGGCTCTTGGGAACAGATGCTAAGAAACACTTGCCTGGAGACTCATAGAGAAAGCAGGAGGGAGCACTTGATGGGCAGGTAATGGTGCCACTTCCCATGGAGGCGAACCTCTCCCATTGAAGCTAATTGGGAGGATGGCCGGCCTGTGGTAGCAATGGCTAAATTTGGGAACAGTGAAAGTGAAATCTAATTTAATTTTAGTTTTGCAGCAACTCAAACTAGAAAGCATGGCCAGGGCTTGCTGCTCTGAAGAGGTCCTCTGATCCCACTCGAGAAGAGGTAAGTGATGGACAATCGGCACATTCCAAGCAAATACGCAAAGGGCAGGAGCCACAGGGGTGGATACAAGCTGTCATCCTGAGGGGCTCGGCTCTGTGGCTTGCTGACAGTGCCCAGGTTCTCAGCAAACACCCTGTCCCTGGAAAACTCAGTCAGTTGCCAGCTGTCAGATCCTCTGGATGAGGAAGGCTGAACTGCTGAGGTCCCCCGTACGTGGGCACAAGGTGGTCCCAGACCACAGTTATCCAAGGGAGTGTATCCCTAGCACCCCAACCAGTCAGCGGCCGCATTGGGCTTCTTGCAGAAGACAGACTCTCCTTCAAGAGGCAGATGACTATTTTCTCCAGTTCTGGACTATGCTGTCTTCCTGTTGGTAAATGGGCACATTGCCAAGGTGAGCAGGGAGTAGTTGCCACTGGGAAAATGCCAATCACAGCAGGATTCATGCACACTCAGGACCACATAAGCATCATGTTACCATTAGAAAGACACAGGCTCGTGTGTCAGAGACAGACTGAGGGATGCGTGCCTGTGTGCGTGAGTGGGGCCAAGAGACACAGCAGGACACAGAGAGGAAGGGAGGGAGGGACAGAAAGGCAGAAGACAGGGATCCTAAGAGAGAGACGGAGAGCAGGAGAGACAGACCACAAGGTTACAAGAAAGGCACAAAAAGGAAGAGAGGTAAAGGGTACTGGGAGAGAGGAAAAGGAGGCAGAAAGACCTTAAGAAAACCTGGAGAGAGAGACAGAGCACATGAAAGAAGGCAGGAGAGACGGGGCAGGGGGCAGTTGGAGAGGGAGAGCCTGAGTCCTCTAGGGAACAGGAGAAAGGCACATACTTCCAGCAAGCATTCCATCCCCTGTTCTGTTCTTCCAGTTTCTTTAAAACTAGCTCAACCACCCACAACATCTGAAAATGCTTTTGAGGAGGTAAGTTGAAGAAAACGTGTTTCCCTGTGGAAGAATCCGTCACCCAACACAAGTTACTCTCACTGGCTCGCACTAGGAGGCAAGAATAAGCAAATGACCCTTCTCAGCTGACTGGCGTGTAACTGAGGAGCCTGGAGAAAACCCTGCCCTAGCTCCTGGCCTGCAGGGGGTGCTGAGGGCCACAGCCAGGGAAGGCACTGGAAGGACCACCGAACCTTGGAGTTGGGCCGCATGTGGTGGGGGGAGGAGCGTGGACCACACTCGGCCACCACATCCACACTGAAGTTCCTCAGTGCTTCTGCATCCACTTGACTGATGCGGAAGTGGAGGCCCAGACTGATGGCTTGCTGGGCGTCATGTAGCTGGTAGGAGGGGGTTCTGTGACTCCTCTACCACACCTGCCTCCTGGGGACAAAACTGGGCTTTGGCAAGAATTTCAATACCTTTATAGCAACTGTGTCTGTGTGGCAGGGGATTTGGGGCTGACTCTGAACCCAATACACCTGCGAACCACAGAGAAGAAGGGACAGAGGCTGCGCAGAGTGGACACACACCATGCACGTTCTTGATGCCTTCCAGAAGCACCCTGTGAGCTCAAGGGGCTGCTCCCCTATGGGCATTTTATCAGGTGAGCCAGGGAGGCTAACACAGAACTCTTGGCCTCTCTGTGCAAGTCATGCCTTTGTATCTCCCTGCACTTGACACGTAGCACCCACCACTCCCAGGGCCGCCAGACCCAGGAGGATCACACACAGTGGGCAGGTGTCCCTGAGTCATGCTGCTGCCCGTTTGGTATTCTCTTCCCCATGCTATCTCAGCTGTCACCATGTGTCCTTGCAGATGATGGAGCACGAGCTTCTCTGAGGTCAAGCATCACTCACAAGGGCCCTAGATACACAATGGCAGGGTCCCTATCTCAGGGAACTATTCTGCTGTTGCTCTATCTCTATAACCTTGGGTCAGTGACTGCCTCTGAGTCTTCGGTTTTCACTACTTAGTGTAAAAGCCCTCCTTATCAGGTTGTTGCCAGTGTGTCCTGAGCTGGTGATGTCGATACTTAGCATGAATGCCTGGGAGATGACAAGTCCTCCCTTGGGAAAGGTGAGTCGCCATGGGAGGGGGGCTGCTTCTACCCCTGCAGGCACCTCACCATGTGGCAGGATTCTCCCTCGCCATTCCCCTGGCCCTGGCCAGCCCCTGTGCATCATTCAGCTGAGCCCTCCAGAGAGCCCACAAGGGCTAGCACCTCAGACTGACTCTGAGCCCCAAAAAATGCCAGGATCCCCGGGTCTGCCTTTAAGCTTACCACTGTGGGCCTCGGACTGCCCGTCGTTAGGACTCAGTGCAGAGTGTGAGGTCCAATAGCCAGTCCAGTCCTGCACTATCCTTTTACAGATGGGAAATCTGATGTTCCCAAGGGAAGGGGTCATGCCTCAAACAAGGGCAGTTAGAGTTCAAATTCAGGTCTCTTTCCACACAACTGGATTTTAAACAACTGGAAGCTAGAGTATCTAGGACCATATATATGTAATTTTTAAACTGGTATTTCATAATTTTGATTTTGTTGATATAATTATCTTACATTATTTAGAATTTTTTAAAAGGCCAGGAGAAATGAGATGATCACTGTGGGAGGCTGTCTTTTAAATAAGAAAGTTAAAGGTACCAAGGATGGAGCATTTCCCTTTATGGTTAGGGTGGAGATGATGTGTTTACCTCTAGGTAAGAAATGTTATTAAAAATGTAAATTTGGAAGAAAAAAGTCCCAAACTGTTTCCAATTTCATTCTTAAGGAAAATGAAAACATTAAAGCAAAAACTTTCTTGGGAGCTGGGGCTGGGTGCTTGGCTGTGAATGACCTTGATGGGCCTCAGAAGCCTACCCTGCCTTGCTCCCATAGGCTTCAGGATGTTCCCCACCTCCAAACCAGGCTCCTCATTCCTTCCACTGCTTCTGGACCCCTGGCCCTGCTCCTCTGGTGTCTGATCTGCCTTCTGGAGATGGCCCATCTGATATTTCCCAAGCCTGGGAACACTGATGCTCCTGCTGTGGGACCTGCCCCTAGACCACCTCACCAAGCCCTCCCTGCCCAGAGCATCAGGGCACTGGCAGGCACCTACAGTAGGTGTTTGATAAACACAACTAGTGTCACTGGAAGCCTGAGACCTCCTCCCTTTGAATCCCATCCTGACACTGGGGCCTACTGATCAAGCCCACCAGTGTCCAGCACTCTAAAGAGAAACTGCAGACTTCGGAAATAAGGTGGGGGGGACCCTTAGGGGAATCCCATTTGTAGCTAACCTCTGGGGAACGTCTCTCTGGCTTAGTTCACCGTGGAAATCTGGTTTCTATGCAGAAATTCTTTTTTTAAGAGCGAGCAGAGTGTGTGTATGTGCATGTGTCTGTGCGCATTTCGGGGTGGGAGAGAGGGAGAAAATTGTAGGCAGACTCCATGCTAAGCTTGGAGCCCAACAAAGGGCTCGATCTCACAACCCTGAGATCATGTCCTGAGCCAAAGTTAAGAGTTAGATGCTTAGCTGACTGAGCCACTCAGGGGCTCCTATGCCGAAATTTTGATTGCAGTGAGTGCTGGGAAAGTGTAAACATGTCTGGAGTGAGGGAGAACTTAACCTGATGGAATAGCAATCATATATACATGGCTGTTTATGCAAGGGGTTTCCACCATGATGGCCTCAGGGGGCATGGAGGGAGGGCCTCCACTATCTAAGTGAGGAACTACTGAGTGTCTCTGAGGTCCCAGCCAGAGGCTCCATCATCCCTGTGGCCCTCATAAGAATGTCAGGCTGAGGCTCCTGAGACATCCTTAGGAGATGAGCACAAGCTCAGGAACCAGCATTGGTTCTGGGGGGAAAACTTTCCTTTTAGAGCACACACTGCGGGCAGTGGATATACAGTATGTCACCCCAAAGACAACCCCTAGATCCTCAGCTCCATGTTGTCCAAGGGGGCTCCCTGAGTCTGCCTGCATGGGCCCAAGGCCCTTCTTGGTGGATGACCAAGGACAAGCAGCCATTTGCTGTTGAAATTTGAATAGATGCTAGTGCACATAAGCCAGGTCAAACGCTTCTCTCTGCTCTGAAACCAAGACTCTAACCTGAATGCTGTAACCGATGACATCACCTCCTACGGCTCATCCCTTCTTCCAGGAAACGTCCTTTTCCATGCTAAACTTGACTGCCAGAAGCCATCACCTCATTCTATGTTCTCAGTACAAGATAACCTCCAACTTGTTGAATTTGTTTTTTCTCTTTTGAAGCTGCATTTTACCTGCCCTAGTTTATGTGTATTTCCTAAGTCATCTCCTATCCTTTTTGCCTCATTCATGTCTTTTCTTCGTTTTTGTTTTTTGGCTTAAAAAACTGATATCATGCCTTAAAAAACTTGAAGGACTGTCCTACAATGGAAGGGTTTTGCCCTGGTCTCAAGAGCACCAATAGTTGTGTGCTGAATTCCTAAGTTTAGTCCTCTTTGGTTGTTCTGACTTTTAAGGTAGTTCAAAATAAGGCACACAGAAGTCTTTGGCACAGGAGTATTATTATTATCAGTCTTGTCAGAGCTTCATATATTTTAACAGTTTTTTTTTTTTTCAGGAGGTCAGATTTTGGTTATGGATCATGACTACTATTTCCTGATCTTCTATCCATTTCTGCTCTTATCTTTCTTATTTCTAAAGTGCTTCAGTTGAACTCCTGGCTCTTTAATGTTCAGCTTCTCTCATTTTATAATGTGACATTAGAGGCTATGACTTTCCCTCCAAGTACCACTTTAGCAGCGCCCTGGCATCCTAGACATACAGAAGATACATCATTTTTCAGTTCTAAACATTTGGTAGCTTTCATTACTGCCCCTTCTCTGCCCCTCCTATTACTGAGAAATACATCTTTAATTTTCTAAATGTATGGATTTCTAGTGAGCTTCTTGCTAATTGTTATGATTTTACTATTTATTGGTCAAAGACTATGGTTCATTAGTTACATAGTAGTGGCTGAAGCTTTTTTGTGGCCTGGAATGTGGTTCGTGTTTTAAACTGACCATGTGAAGGATGTGTACTAGGTGCACAGTCTTGCATACTGTGACTGCATTAAGCTTATTAGTTATAATTTCCGAATTATAGTTGTTATTATATTATTAGTTCTAATTTCCAAATACATATATTTTCATGAATTTCTGATGGCTTGGAATTGTTTTATAAAGTACATGTTAAAAGTCCCATCATGGTGGTGCTTTTGTCAATTTTCTCCTATTAGTCTCTAGGCTTCACTTTGTGTCTACTTAGCACCTGAGAGCTTCATAGTTGTCATATCTTCTGAGTGAATTGTTTGTCAGTGTGCAAAAATGTGTCTGTCACCTGATGTATATAGTTGATCTTTGAACCACATAGGTCTACTTATCACATTTTTTACAGTACAATACTGTATATGTATTTCTCATATGATTTTAACATTTTTTTCATCTAGCTTACTTTATTATAAGAATATGGTATATAATACATGAAACATAATACATATTTTTGAAAGAGCCCAGATGTCCATCAACAGATGAATGGATAAAGAAGATGGGGTATATATCTACAATGGAATATTACTCAGCCATCAAAAAGAATGAAAACTTGCCACTTGCAACAATGCGGATGGAACTAGAGGGTATTATGCTAAGTGAAATAAGTCAGTCAGATAAAGACAAATACCATATGATTTCACTCATATGTGGAATTTGAGACAGAACAGATGAACATAGGGAAAGAGAAGGAAGAATAAAATAAGATAAAAACAGAGAGGGAAGCTAACAATGAGATATACTTAAATATAGGAAACAAACTGAGGGTGGCTGGAGGAGAGGTGGGTGGGAGGACAAGGTAACTGCATGATGGGCATCAAAGAAGGCAAGTGTTGGAGTGAGCACTGGGTGTTATATGTAACTGGTGAATCACTAAATTCTACCCCTGAAACTAATAATGCTAACTAATAATTTAACTAAAGTGAACTTGAATAAAGAATAAAAAAAGGATATTTGTTACATGATTATATTATTGATAAGGCTTCTGGTCAATAGTTAGGCTATTAGTAGTTAAGTTTGAGGAAGTCAAAGGTTACACATGAATTTTTGACTGTGCAGGAGTGTTGGTGCCCCTAAATCCTGAGTCATTCAGGGGTGGACTGTACTGATGTTACCACAAAGCATTTTCTTTTTTCTCTAGCATGCATTACTATACCTTTTCCCATTGATTTCATTTCAAATTTTGTGTCACTGTATTTAGATATGA
Source organism: Enhydra lutris kenyoni (assembly GCF_002288905.1). Classification (NCBI taxonomy): domain Eukaryota; kingdom Metazoa; phylum Chordata; class Mammalia; order Carnivora; family Mustelidae; genus Enhydra; species Enhydra lutris. The sequence goes on along the minus strand of NW_019154089.1, from coordinate 6,829,530 downwards.
CTATGGTAGGTAACACATTCTAGATTTTAAAAATTCAATCTGAGATTTGGGGTTGATTAACTGATAAGTCTAATCCATTAATAATTTTACTGATAAATTCAGGCTTATTTTTGCTCTTATTTTATGTATTTATTTCTATATTATTTTATTACTATATATTACTATATTATTATGCTTTTACTTTGCTTCATTTTGTCTACTTTCCTGGCCTTCCACTGAATTGGTTGAGTGTTATTTATCCAACTGCCCTTTTCCACTCCAAGTGATTTTCTACTTCTATTATTTTACAGGTTACCCTTAAGTTTTTATTATGCATTTTTACTTCATATCTGAAGTTTATTAAGGTCTGTTATCTTCTCAAATAATCGAAAAACTATGAAATGCTTTAGCACTGGTCATCATTACCACCTCATACCTCATATTTGAGAAGCCCTCAAACTGCCTCCTTTATTACTGCTATCTTTCTACAAAAAATATTTTTCTACTTTCTATTACTGATTTTTCTCTAAGTCAATGCTGTCTTATATTTGCCCTTATGTTTGCCTACTGGCCTTTCTTTTCTGTGATTTCTGTATTCCATAAAAAGGAAAGTATACTAAAGTATATCCTGCAGCAGTTCTTTCAGAGGGTTTATGAATGGGAACTTCTCACATCTTCCACAGGAGATAACTTTGCCCTAATCAGTAAAGGGAATTTTAAGTTGACTATTTTCCCTCATAACTGAAAGACATTATTCAGTTCCTTTCTGGCCTCCACTGTTCCTGATGAAAAGTTTGCAATCAATGATTGTTCCTTTGCAGGTCATCTTTTTTTTCCTCTTTGCTTTTTACTTTGTATTCTGTATTTTACTGTGATATGTTATTTATCCTATTCAGAATTGGGTGTGCTTCCTTAGTCTAAGAATTTATATCTTTTTAAAATTCTAAACAGTTCTTAGTCTTTATCTCATCCAATGTTTCCTCTCCTTGTCTTAATATTCTCTCTCAATATCTGTTTTATATTTCCCATCTTTGTGTTTCTCTGAGTTCTTATCTGGGTAATTTCCCCCAGAGTGATCTTCCAGTTCAATAATTCTCTTTTTAGTTATGTCTAACATGCTTTTTAACCCATTATCAATTTTAATAATTTTAATTTCTAGAAACTCTACCTTTCTAAATTTACCTGTTTTTTACCTCTATAATTGTTTATTTATAATTCTCCTGAGTCTTTTTACCATTCTAATCATTTCACACATGAATTTTTAAATAGTCACTTTTACATTGTTTTATTATATAAACATTCTAGGGTAGCTGGCCCTCCAGTGTGCTGAATCTGTTAACTCTTCCTCATGGCAAATTACTCCCTTAAAACCTGAAATTGTATATTTTATTTAATTTTTAAGAAGATTTTATTTACTTATTTGAGAGAGAGAAAGAGAGCATGAGTGGGGGAAGAGGCAGAGGGAGACACTACCCAAGCAGATTCCTGCTGAGTGTGGAGCCTGATGTGAGGCTTGATCTCATGACCCATGATCTCAGGAACTGAGCCAAAACCTGAGTTGGATGCTTAACTGACTGAGCCACCCAGGTACCCCTATAATTTTATACTTTAGACTCAGATTTCCTGATTTCCTTTTCTCCATGGATAACCCATAAATTCTGGTGTGGAGATATTCCTTTAAAATGGATTTGCATATGTTCTTCTAGGATCCCTCATGGTTTTACTGATCTGGGACCTATCTTCCAGTTAATTCCTAGGTGTAGAATTTCAGCTTGATGTAAGCTGTATAAATTCAGACTTCCACATTAATGGGAGGAACAAACTCCAGCAACTCACAGATTACATGCTGCTTTCTTGGCCCAGAAAGTAAAATTTTCTTAGTCATTGGCAGTCCCTCAGGTTTAGGCCTTATGTAGGGGCTCCTTATATTGTACAGACCCATACCACACGTGCCATCCTGGCATGGATATTAAAGCCAACCCTAGATCTAATACTATCTAGATCTAATATCTAGATCTAATATTATCCCCTGAGACAGCAGGGTATCAAGACACTGGCTTTCACTCACTAATCACTGCCTTTGAGAGTGTTTTGTTCATTTGACATCTAGGAATTTCCCTCGCCTTCGGGTTTACCCATCTATTTAGAAGATAAACAATTTTTTCACAGCAATATTTTGTCTAGCATTTTTGTGTTTGGAGTAGGAACAGTGGAGGGGTCTGGTGTCAACTCAAATCATTCATCTCTCAGAAATGGAATCCTCCAGCCCCTCGATCCAGTATTTGTTTTCCTTTTTTTAAATTTAACTTCAATTGCCCAACATATAGTACATTATTAGTTTCAGATATAGAGTTCAACAATTCACTAATGCTCATCACATCTCATGCCTTCCTTAATTTCCATCACCAAGTTCGCCCATCTCCCCATGAACCTCCCCTCTGGCAACCTTCAGTTTGTTTCCTATAGTTCAGAATCTCTCATGGTTTATCTTCCTTTCTGATTTCTTTCCATTCTGTTTTCCCTCCCTTCACGGTTTCTTATATTCCACATATGAGTGAAACCATATGATAATTGTCTTTCTCTGACTGACTTATTTCACTCAGTGTAATACTCCCCAGTTCCAACCAAGTTGACACTTGGCTGGGACCAGTTTTCTTCTGTGGTAAAAACTAGCCCTCAGCCAAGTGTTTCTTCAAACTATACAAAATTAAAAGAAAGAAATCTCCAATGGTGAAGCACAGAACTCCAACATGTGTAGTAACAGCAGACCTCCTATGCTCTGGGCACCATTCTAAGCACATTAGCCACACTGTGACATTTTATCTCCCTGACAGCCTTGTGAGGTAGGTCTTATCAGCCATTTTATGGTTAAGGAAACTGAGCAATAGAGAGCTAAAACAAACACAGCAGCTATGTGTTTAACCTCTAAACAAGAGTAGAAAAGAGAGAAGGAAGATATTTCAACTTCCCTAGAGTTCAGATGACGGAGGATTTCATATGTGATGGCACTGAAACTTTTACCTGCCACTCAAGTCTTTGTGTCAGGTTATCCTAAGATGATACTGAATGTGATCTCTTTCTCTCAACACTGCATCACACAAATGTGTCGTTTAACTTCCTTGAAAGCTTTCTGAGTCTGGTATTGAACAGGACTGAATTCACAGAATCATGGGCACCCTTTCTGACGCCCTAGCAGACATCTGTACACCTGGAGTCTCACACTCAAAATACAGTTACAGACTTTTCTGGATACCCTGACAACAAGAATACACAGAGAGGTAGTGATGTTTGAAGATAAAATGTTTGACAACTGAGTCCTTAGACCTGATGGGATTCCTAGCATAGATTTTGATCAACTTCGTCTGAATTCCTTGGGGCTAAACCATGTCTGAAAACTGAAATGCTCATCTCCTTTGAAGAGCATCGTCTGGTTGGTGCACACATTTATTTCCATTGCCACAGGTAAAGGAAGGAGGCCTGCCACTTGTGCCTGGCGCCAACGGGCTGGCGCGCCTTTCCCGGGAATATGGTGTCACAAGCAGGGAGGCCCGGGGCTTGTGTGCCAGGGGGTCTTATGCAAATGCTTTGATCATCCTGGAAAGCAAACTGTGTTTTGTTCTCCTCTCAGTCCTGGAGCTGTGGATTACTTTTAGTAAATATTTTGACGGGTGAGGCTGTAAGCGACTGTCTCCATTCTGAGGCAGAAAACCAAACATATCCGTGTTGAACAAACAATGCAGATGGGATGATTCCTGCCTCGGCCCAGAGCATCCTGCCGGGAATCAGTCTGGGGAACAATCAGCCAGAATCATTTATGAGAAAGAGCTGCAGAAGTGCTAGGCTGCTTACAAATGGGCTGGGACCAACAGACTTCAGCCAAGGGGAGAGGTGGGAGACACACTAATGAGCAAGGCCGGGGATGGGCTGGGGCCCTGTGGGGAAGGGGTCCGCTGGGTGTATGTTGGGGGGAGAGGTCATTCTCAGCTCTCAGAAACTCTGCTGCTTCTTCTTCCATGACTGCAGGGGCAAGAGCGGGGATCTCCAGGAGGTAGTCACGCCTAGAAGCCGTGTTCTGGTCAGTGAGGGGAACGACACAAATGAACAGCAATCCTGTCAAGTCCATGCTATCAATCAAACCCTCACCCTGGCCATGTGAGTCTCTCTACAGGGACAGGCTGATAATCCAGATAACAAAGCTGAGGACCTTTACGTGGCAAAACATGTTTTATTCTAAGTGTGATCATTTTGGACAGAGCCCCTTCTCTGGGGTGCTAACCATTTCCAGCACTTGCACAGGGAGACAGCAGAACAGCCTCTGGGCTTTATGGACAAGTCAGATCACCACAGTGAAGAGCGACGACCAGTCCAGGCTCTGCTGCGGGTACCGCCCCGGGGCCTAATGAGGCATTATTGTATTGGGAGGTTGGAGCCAACTCTGTGTAAACAACTGACCTTCTGTCCACTTCTGCAGTTTGCTTTTGGGTTGCCATCTGTCTCCTGCACTGTGGCCAGAATTCGCCTCTGGTAGCCTCCCTTCTTCATCTAGTTGTTCATGGGCTACGAAACCAACTCATCAAGGAGGTTAGCGTTATGTTTAAAGCAGGAGTCATAGGCTCTGAGGGAGGTCTCTCTTCTCAAGTGATCATGAGCATTTGCACTGAGTGGCCTCAGGATGGGCAGCTCAGGGATCTTCTGGGTTACTCTGGGTTCCCTGAAGTTCAGGGCTGGTTGTGCTGTGCAGCAGCTCTGCGGCTGGGAGCAGAATGCCCAGTGCCACCCAGAGCACCTAACTTGGGATGCTACCCCCCTAAGCACCCCTATCAATCTGCACCTTCATACAAGTTCTTATCATACAACATAGGCCCTGAAATTCCAAACCATCTCTACTTAATTGAATTAAATAGAATACATAGAATTATGTGAAATAATGTGTGTGGGTGTAGTGCACTTTCCTCAGGTGTGCAAACATTTAAATAAACAAAGGAATCATGTGGGTAAAATGCAGACTGCTTTTGAGGATGTTAACCTAGAAAGAGAGCAAGCCCTGCCCATCCCTGTGGTCTGACACTTGGCTCTAGGTGTCCTGTAAAGCCTCTCCAGAGCCCAGGTCTATGGAGGTCTATAGTCGAAGATGAAAAGCTTTGTATGATTTAGCTTCTCTTCCAGACCTGGCCCTGTGGCCCTCCGATCAAGGCCATCTTGGTGAACCCTGAGACCTGTGTCATAGGCAAACATCTCCATTTACTGAGCGAGATGCTGCAGTAACCCAGGATGCAGGAATGAGCCTCCCTACCTTCTCTCACATGGTATCTCTGGCCACAATATCCACATTGATGCTCCATGATGGAAGGGATGGGGAGGCCCCGATACAAAATGCACACACAGGCCTAAGGAAGAGGAAGAGCCCCAAACCACCTCTTCCGGCCTCGGCCTGACCTTCAGATTAGTGCTGCTCTAGAGGAGAAGGTTCCAAGGAAACTAAAACCACCTGCAACTGGGCTCCACACTGCCAGACTCCTCCCCCTCGCGGCCAGCACATGGCGTTGTTCTGCCTGCTCCTGCTCGGGGCCTGGCCTTGCTCCCATCCACCACCAGGGACCAGCCAGGACCACTCCTGCCCCAGCCGCTCTGCCCAGAGGGAGCTCTGGGTGCCAGCTGCGCTCACTCCTCCTGGCTGCCTCCTACATACCCTCCTCCTGCTCACCTTTTGGTGCTGGAGGGCCCTAACCTAACCCTCTCTCCTCCCCTGTCCCTCGGCCCAGCTCCCACCTCCTTCTCCAGGGGGCCTGCCCTCACTACCTTAGCCACCCGTCTCCTGCAGCCTCTGTCTCCTTCCAGGCTCCATTCCACATCTGAGTTGGTTCCCAAGAGCCTGCATGAAGCCAGGAGCTCCATTTGCTCCTACTCCTGTCCCTAGTTCTGCCAGAGCAACATCTCCCATGAGATGGCCCCAGCAGATGCTCACTAAAAGGTAGGTTAAATGGCGTGGGTTAAGGAGTCAGGAAAGGAAGAAAAGCAGTCATTTGAGGAATCTGTAAAAGACTCTGGAAAGTTGGAAAGGGCCTTGAAAGACATGATATATTACTTTTTAAAAGCACAACTTTGAGTACAGACTCCATAATAATCTGAGCTCGTATCAATCTCAGAGGCAATTCCTACTAAGCAAGATCATAAAGAGTGAGTGTGTGGCACAGAAAGCTTTTGCAAACATGACTTCACTGAAGAAAGAGATGAGAGAAGGCGGGATAACCCCCAGTCATATTGAAAGCTCTAAAGATGGGGAGTCAGAGGGCACTTGCCCGGGCATGGGGGGAGGCTCCTGAGGACTGATCTGACAGCCTTGCTGCTCAGCACGCTCACAGCTCTGACTGAACGTCCATTTTTGAGGGACTTGTTGAAGAATATTATGGGAGAGCTCAGCCTCCCCTCCCTTCCCCAGCCACTTCTTGGTTCCATCATTGTGTAGAGTAGGTGCCATGCCTGGAAGCAGATCCAACAAGTCACGGACAAGCCCAGTACACAGACCACTTAGCATGGGCTCCACTTAGCAAAAGCACCTTCTAGATAAATTCTTTCAAGCAAACCTCCTTTTTCTAAGCTTTCTCTAAATCCTGGCTTTCTCGGAAGCATGTCCTATTTAAAAAAATAAAATGGGGCGCCTAGGTGGCTCAGTCGGTTAAATGTCTGCCTTCAGCTCAGGTCATGATCCCAGGGTCCTGGGTTTGAGCCCTGTGTGGGGCTTCCTGCTCAGTGAGGAGCCTGCTTCTCCCCCTTCGTCTGCCTGTTGCTCCCCTTGCTTGTGTTCTGTCTGAAATAAATAAAATCTTTAAAAAAAAATAAAGCAAAATAAATGGTGTGACCATGTTCTATTTTTCCTTCCATTTAAAGAACAAGGAAAAAAATCAGGGACAGACCAGGCAGACCCAGGGAGGCCCCTGGGAGCAGCAAGTTCCATGTGTCTCACTCTGAATCATGTTCTGGGCTTATCAGAGATGCCAGATGTCAATGAGCTGCAGACCCCTGATGCCAGGGCAGAGGCTCTGGGCTCCAGCAACCTGTATGCCTGCCTTCCCAGGCATGTGACACTACAGATTTGGGGTCTGACAGAGATGCAGCCTGCCTTGTCCTTGGATGGAGGGGACTATGTGTCCCAGTACTGGATACCTGAGGAAAGAAAGGACAAGGAACATGCCTCGGGAATCCCTGGGCTCAGGCTGAGGCTTCTTTCCCACCCTCAGGCAAACAACAACACTAACACTATCAGCACCCACAGCCACCATCTGTCGAGTGCATACTATCAGGCATTGATCTAAGGGCTTCACGTTTATTATTCTCACCCCCACAACCCCTGTCAGGTTGATTCTATCCATCTCAGAGAGGGAACTTAAGGACAGTGATCACTTCGAGGTCACACAGCTACTTAAGTGGTAGAATGAGGGATGGAACTCTATTCCATATGAGTCCAGAGTTCTAAGCCCTGTTCCCTCAAGGGACAGCTCTCCATTAGTGGGGCAGGGAGGCCTTGTGTAATTCTGTGATGGGCAGATTACCTCAGAGCTGAGCTCAGTGACAGTGCCTTTGAGGGCTGAGTTCAGGCGAAGACACTTCCACATTTTCTGCCCCCACGTGTCTTCCTTATTTAGAGGAAATATTTATGATCATGACACACTAATGTCTAACAGGGGATGTAGGAACTCCTCGAATCCCCAAAGCCCAGTGTGTTCTCAGCATCAAAAGATCACACACACACACACACACACACACACACACACACAGCTTGTACCCACAGATAATTTTCCAAATATTTAACAAGTGTGGCATGAAGGCATGAACAGTAACCAGTGAGAATGGATCCCAGCCATCAATGCCCAGTCCAGCTAAATGGTTTTGCAGACTAGCCAAATGTCAGCTTTTCTCATGGCCAGGCCATGTTTCAGAACCACACACAGCATATCTGCTAAGCAGCTCTCATTCTCATTACATCCGTGTCTAATCTGGTCCTACGATGACTGGTTTAAAGCCAGGAAAACCGTTCTAAGATTAATCCAAGGCCAAGATTTTGCCGAAATCTCTGGGGGGATCCAACTGTTTAAATAGAGACTTCTCATGGTTACACTTGTCACTGGGTCCTCAAAGGGCCTGGGCAGTGTGGTAGGACTCCTTGCTAACACAGGTGGAAGGAAGACTCATTTTATTGTGGATCCAAGCAAAAAGTTAGATTTCCTCAATCAGGGCTATAGGGTTGGAGTTTCTAGTCAAGGCCTGTGCAAACTGTAATTGCCAACCGCTTCCTCTAAATTCAAACCCAGGAATAAAACAACCTCCCAGGGTTTCAGTTTGGCTTAAAATTTGCTTTTCACAACAGTGACAACTTATATTTGCTTCAGTGAAGCACACTATTACATGATTTTAAATTCCTCCTGTGACTGAGCACAGGCTCAACAGATTAATCCCGTGTTGGGAATCTGGGGCCTCTGGTACACGCCAAGGCCATGCCATCCCTCTCCTCTCCTTCATCCCTTCGAAGTCCTCAAGGAAGCAATGATCTCTACCCATCCCTGCCTCCCACGGCAGATTTTAGCTTGATTATGGGATTCATATGGCAGGACCTAAATTCTGCCTTCTCCCATGTTGTTTGATGTTCATTTACTCAATCAACCAATCTGTATTTAGTGCCTACTCCGTACAAGGCTTCTCTTTACAACTAGACCAGAGGGGCTGCAAACCATGCTGCATATTTCCTTTTTATCACTTCTCATGGGCCAGCAAAAGACTGCCGATGTACAGGACGCGTCATAAACACTTAGCACATTCAGTCTATCTTTGTTCCACTACGGGAACAGGAAAGGAGTTCCAGAAAGCCCATCATGGACCCCATTTTAAATGGAAGGGTCTCCATCCTTCTCTTCCCTGCCACGTTTACCCTTTCACTTCCACAAATGCATGCGACCCTCCCAATGTCTGTGCAAGAGAATCTGAGCCCTCACTTTGCAGAGAAAGACGCAATGTCCATGGCAGTTAGCTGGCTAGTCCCCATTTCTTACACCAGTGAGCCTTGGAGTGAACACTGTGGTTCACACTTACTGAGCCCTGGTCTTTGGCTCATCATAGTCCATGACTCGCCATTGAACTGAGTGTTCAGAAGGCCAGGTTGTGGGTTCAATTCCCTTCTAAAAGAAGCCTTTCCTCCTCCTGTCTTCACAGAACAACCCATGAAGGGTCATCCTAAAGGATCTAGGTGGGAGATGTGTCTGCTACTTTGCCTCAGCAGCAAGAAGTCCCAGCCTCCTGACTCTGGGGGTGCCATGTCATTTGGGGTGCAAGGACCAGCAGGCAGAAGCACAAAATCACAAAGGTGTTCGTTTTTCAGGCTTGTGCTCTGAGGCTGGTTCACAAAACAGCCATGTTAAGAAAAAAAAAAAATTTAACTGATTAATACATTAACCTTTGAAGATATAAAAGCTGATAAAATAACCAAACCCATTTCCAAAAAGGATTTCCTAATGACTAATTCTCTTCTCTAACCTTTCCGGATGGAGCCCATGATCATATGACAAGTTGGCATAATTAAATTCTCCAGAGGCAATAGCCCAGAAGAGAACACACTGGACACGCTGTGGGAAGCCGCTCAGCTTTCAACATCCCCGTGAAACACAGATACCGACGAGACTCTGGTTTGTTTCACAAAAACGCATGCTTTAACTTCTGAATTTGCTTGACATCTAGAGGAGGGGGAGATAAAAGGGAGCCTCGAAGTGCTATGTAATTTGGGCCATCTCTCACAGTGGGAAATGTGCTCCTGGGGAAGATGAAAAGAGAGTGCAGACCACAAATGGGGTAGGGGAAGGCGCGGGGATGAGTCCAGCCGGTGCCAGTGCGCCTCGGAGGGAACTGCGGGGTGGGGTGCTGAGGGCGGCCACGAAAGGAAGACGTCCTCCAACCGAAACCACATGAGGGAAAACGGGGAGCAATTTGTTACATGCTTCACAGTTCTTAAAAAAATAAAATAGGAAACAAGAGCAAACTTCCTTTGCTGATTACTGGAGCACAAAATTGGTCAGGTTTGAAGAATGGGAGAATTCCTTCCTATTACTGTGTCTTGTACCAGGCAGCTTCATCAGCTTGGGTGGGAAGTTTCTATGGAGCCTGCCCCTCAGGAAAGAGAGCAGTACTGGTTGGAGAGACAGTCCTGTGTGATGGGGAGACAAAGCATTCAAGGCTGGAGGAGGAAGGAAGAGATGTGAACTGACGCCATTCAGGGAGGGGCCCTGGATTGCAGGGGATATGTCTTTAGGTGAGTCAGCAGATGAGGTGGTTCCTTAAAGGGCATCTTCAGGGAGCGTGGAAGGCAGACTGCTCAAGTGCTCCGCACCCCGCACTGGTCCATGTCCCAGTCTCTGGAACCTGTCAATGTGACAAGATTCCATTTCCGTGACTGTGTTTTGTTACACGGGCTGAGTTATCTCAAAGTTATCTCAAAGAGATAATGTTGAAGTCCTAACCCCTGGTACCCGTGAATGTGACTTGACATGGAAACAGGGTCTTTGTAGATGCAATCAAGTTAAGATGACATCATCAGGGTGCTAATCTGACCCAACTGGTACCATTGTAAGACATGAGGGATTTGGACATGGACACACACAGAGGAAAACACAGAGACACAGAGAGAACACCGTCATGTGTACACGGAGCCAAAGACAGGCATGATGCTGCTACCAACCACGGACTGCTGAGGATTGCCAGAAGCAGAAAGAGACAAGGAAGCATCCTCCCCCAGAGGCTTCAGAGGGAGAGTGCCTGCTGACACCTTGATTTTGGGTTTCTAGCATCTACAATGGTGAAACAATAAATTCCCAATGTTTTAAGCTACCTAGTCTCTGGTACTTTGTTACGGCTACCCTGGGAACCTAAGACAGGGATGGTTAAGCTTACGGTATGGAGATTATCTGACTGGAATGGATCTAATGACATGAACCTTTAAAGGCAGAGAACTTCCTGTGGCTGGTGGCAGAGAAGTCAGAGATTCAAACTGTGAAAAATACTCAATGCTCTGTTGCTAACCTGAAGATACAGGGGCCATGTGAGAAGAAATGCATGCAATGAGGAAATCAGGGATCTCTCCCATTTTTCCAAGGCACTGAATCCTGCCAACAACCTCAAGGAGCTTGGAAGTGGATTTTTTTTTTCTGAGAGCCTGCAAAGGCAAGAGCTCAGACCAGTTAATACTTTGACTTTGGCCTTCTGAGACCCTCAGCAGAGAGCCCAACTAAGCCCACATGGACTCCTAAACCTAAGTCCCTCAAGCTAATAAATTTGTGTTGTTTCAAGTGGCTAAGTTGCCAGGAGAAAATTTACACAATGGAGGAAGTTCACGCTCTCAACGTGCTTACTTTTAGCAGAAGGGGCTGGTAACTGAGAATAAAATCAGGGACTTCCAAGAGAGATATGAAAGTGATCACGATAACTTTCCTTCTCCAGATTCCAAAGGGAACACCCCACCCAGCAGAAGAGACGATAAACGAGGCTGGTTATAAACAGCGGAGTGCTGGTACATGGTTAACAACCTGTTCTCCTGGGAAGGGCGTGGGGAGAAGTCCTGATGGGTCACCCTCACCAGTTTCCACAGTCTGAGTACTCCTACGGTGGCCAGTTTTAAACAACTGGCTCACGGAATTCCTGAAAATGAGACAAAGGCTTTCATGAGACAGTACAAGCTGACTTCAGCACTCCACGGAATTCACAAAACAGAACCAAGAGAAGTTACCCTGAAGGCAGACACACCAGGCCTGAAGGAGCTGAGGGGCCAGCCCTAACGCAGCCACCCTGCCACCGAAGAGCTCAAAGGTTCGGGCCTGCAGGCCCTGTCCTGGGCCTTCTTCTCTTCACCCCATCCTCACACCCCAGAAAATATCAGCCACTCAGGGCTTCTCTGCAGTCCACATGCTGATGACTCCCAGATCCATATCTTCAGCCCCAGGCCCTCTGCTGTATCCCAGTCTCTCCTGGCAAAGAGCCTGTGTGCTGCCTCCCCTTCAGTGGGCACAACCAACATGACATGACTAGACCAGAATCCAGCAGCTACCCCCCAAAGTCCTGGTCCTCCCCTAGGGTTCTGCATCTCTGTGTCCAGTGCCTCTATGTAGAAGCATCCTTGATGTCTTTTTCTTTCTTACTTGCCTTAGCTGACAAGTCATCACAGGTGATCAATGGGCTCCTCAAACACAGGAAAAAACAGGCAGAGGCCATCCACTTATTCCGTCCCCACCAACACGGCATCCCAGATCACTGGCAGGGCCCTTTTACATTGTTGTAGCTTCTTACAACTCCTAATTCAACTTCTCCCAGCTACTCCAGGATCCCTTGCTTTATAAGAGAATGGTCCTTCCTAACAAGGTCACATCCCCGAGCAAAAGCACTGACAGCTTACCACCACCATTAGGACAAAGCCAGCATGCTTAACTGAGGCTCTGAACAGTGGTGTCCCTGCCTGGCTCTCCTGTGCCATCCCATGCCACCCACTCTCCGCTCTCTGGGCCATGCTGGCTGCTCCCGGCTGCACCAGAGCTCCTGTCCTCCTCCCAGTACTCCCTAGGCCTTTGCTTAGATGACAACCACTGCCCTGCTATCAGCAGTCAGCCATCATGCTGCTTCTCCAGGAAAGCCTTCCCATACCCAGACCAGGTCAGATGCCCACCATCACCTACTCTTCTCCTTCACAGATCTTACTATAGTTGTAGTCAAATGATCATTGGTCCAATTATTTGTTTAATGCTTGCTCTTTGCCCTTGAATGAGCCGTCTCTGAGGGCAAGGCCCCTGTAGATGCAGTCAGTGCTGTGATCCTCATGATACCACATTGGTGTCTTTGTGTGGAGATACAGAATGTATTTTTTAAATAAGAATAAATGAAAAAATATAGTGTTGAGTGAAAAAAAAATCACGTTACAGAATAGAATGTATAGGAAGAATGTCCTGGTTTTGTGGAAACAGCATAAATGCTTTAAGAGAGAAGAGACTGGGTATAAATCAGAATGATAACCAAGACTGTCTCTGGGTGGTGCGATTACCAGTAATTTTTGCCTTCCCCTCTACATATATTCTTATATATTCAGGGTTTTTTTTTTTTAAACAAAGCACATGTTTTGTTTTTATAATCATCTAAACCTACGAATGCTATTGTTTTTGAATCGAAGGACGGAGCAGAAGGGGCATCATGCCTGAAGCTCAAGAGCAGAGGCACTCCGGCCCTTCTCCTCCATTGCCAGGGGTCAGCAGGGCGGTGAGCCTCTGAATGCCTTCACAGCCTACCGTCAGCCAACAGCAGGTTCTCAAAGACCAGTCTCTGCATCCCAGAAGACACGTGCCCCTGCAAGGACTTAAGACAAGATATTCTTCTTGAGGGTCAGACTGACACAGAAGACTAAGAGTAAGAGAAGAAACGTCCATCTCGCAGTTCCTTCTTAAGCAAAGCCCAGGGCAGGGGCTTCGTGGGTGGTTAAATAGGATTCTTATTTCCATTGGGATGAAGATATTTTCAAATGAATTTTTAAAAGAGGGGATGCATTCCTTATAGCTGCTGATTTTTTTTACAAGGGGATGAAAAACTGCAACTCTAACATCTATGTGATAAATTAAGGTTTCTACCAGCAGATGAAGCAATGGAGGGTTGTTTATAACGTTAATACTCCCGAGGCCTGAAATCACAGCACCGGGGCTGCATATCAACGTCTGGCAGAAACAAATCAGTTGCAAGATAAAATCCAATAAACTACATCTCTTCTCGATCCCCCATCAAAAATACCCATCCCACTTGCTTGGAAATAGATTCTTCAAGTAGGTTTATTTAAGGCAAGACAACTGCGGGATCCCAAACAGTGGACAAAGGGCTGCCTGCCAGTCTAACAAGGTGGGGGTTCCCCTGAAGATGGAGGGAAGGCCTCTAGCTTCAAGAAGTATCCACTGAATGAAAGATCGTCAAAGCTGTTGACCAAACCCACCTCTTAGAGAAAATACTGACAGTTATTTTATAAAAAAGAACCAAAAGCTGTGCCAATTCATTTGACTGCCCAGGGATTTGTGACATGGCAGAAATAGGCTCATGCCTAGTTATAATCTTTTGTCCAGGTGTCCCTCCAACTCTAGCAAACCTAAGAGTCTTTGGGAGCCAATGGTGAGAGATCTACTTGACAAGTTGATGTTCCTGAGCCAGGGTAAGAGCAAAGGTATAGAATGGTAATAGGGAGCCAGTGTTAACCTCCTACCCAGTGGCACAGGGGAGGTGATTCGGTCAGTCTGTCACCCTGAAAAGTCGATAGCTCAGCCTTAAAGGAATGAAGAGAAGGGACAGGTAAGAGCAGATGAACCAGGGGCAGGACAAGAAATAAGAATGAAAACTCAGGTGGGTGGGCAGGAGGAACGGAGACGAAGAGTGAAAATTCTGGTTTCTGTTACACCACTTACCTTTGGTAGTTCATATCACTACTCATCAGTCAGTCTGCCTCCTCACCTGTGCTGAGGAGCTGTCACCTGCCTCACCTGGCTGTGAGAGCAGACATGACAGAAATACCTGTGGATTTGAGAGTGGACATGGGGCACAGAGGTGAAAATGGAGTAACAGCGACTCTGTCCCCAGGACCAGAACAGCAACATGTGGTCATTCAACAAACATCTATTGGATAAATGTTTCTTGGGGGAATGGCTGGTTGAAAAAATAAATAGCAAGTATTCCTGCAAGGCTCCTTTGATATAAATTAGACTGGGTCTTAACAAAGTAGGTGATATGAAAATTTGTTTTGTTTGTTTAGATAAAAATGAACAACGCAACTGTGGCACCAGCTCTTTATCGTTTCCCCACCCAGGCTGCTGAGGGCTCCGGTCCATTAGGTCATTTCTCTGGGTTGACCAGAGGGCTGCTTTGGAATTAGCTCAGAAACCTCCCTCACCAGCTCCATGATCTAAGGCCCTCTTTTGAAATTAACTACAACATAAGAGAACACAAAATCTGGCAATGGTTTTCAAAATGTAGGCATTTCCCCGCCACCCTCTTACATTCCCATCACGGTATGGGAGCCTCCTTCAAACCAAGGCGGAGCTACCCCCCAGCAGGGGTGGGGGAGTCCTCCTCCTGCAGTGATGCCCATGGCTGCAGGGCTTCCCATCCCCCAACTGTCATCTTCCCTGAGCTTTTGGACTTCTGTGGGACAAAGCCTTCTTCTCCTTTCTATGGTATGGCAAAGACTTGGCCAACCTTCTCATTACATCATTTCCACGTTCTGTCCAGATTTGTGCTTTTCCTTATGTCCTCTTCTCTAATTCTTTATCAAAGAGGAGCCTTTGCCAGCCCAGTGCTTGCCTCCTCCTCACTCATTACAGCCAGCACCCCAGGTACCGTCCCAGAGAAGCCAATCCCTCAGCAGGCACCAATTTATCCCAAAACAACGTTTTAAGGGGCTGGGACCACTGAGTGCTCACTCTCGTTATTCAAATGGTTACTGCTCTCAGCCTAGGAACATGGCTGAGCTTTCACTGTGTTCTTCTGGAAATGATTCATTTCATAACAACAGAGTCCTTCAGCAAAGGATGCAATAGCATCTGGGTTGCTAAACACTCTGAGTGTTTCATTATGGATAATGGGCCTAATACGCTAGCATATGTAAGCAACCAGAAAAAAAGAAAAGACACAAAGGCAGCTGTGGAGCTGTGCAGTCAGTACGCCCACCCCGTCTCTCCCTCCGCCCTGTGCAGGGCCCACTGGCCAAGGGCCGTGACCTTGCAGCACTTGCTCTGACTCTGGGCATGGACCTCAGAGGCTGTGTGCAGGCCGAATGCCTCCATGGCTCTGGAGACAGATGTCTGGCATAAGTCCCAGATGCCAGGGTTCATACATGGAGAGCAGACAAAAGATCTGGGCCACTCACCCATATTTAATAATCGTAGCTAATGTCTGAATGCCTAGTGAATGCCCAGCCCCACATCAAAATATTTACATATGTTATCTCCTTTAATCATGACAACAAGCCTATGAGGCTGGCAGCAGAATTAATCCCATTTCACACCTGGGGGAAGTGAGGTTCAGTGTAGTTAACTAACTTGTCTAAGGTCAGAGAGTTATTAGGTGATCTGGCCAGACTATGGAGCCTAGTTTGCCTGACCCCCAGGGCTGGACTCCTAACCAGTAAGATACAGCCTCTAACAACATCACAGACACAATGGATCTCTACAGAACAAATTGTGGGCATCATATATTAACAAAAGCCACTGAGCCCAAAAGACCAGGTGGGAAGTCAAATGAGATTATGCCCATTCTCTTTAAAAAATTAACTTTCAATCCCCAACAACAGTGCATGAATATTCCCAGCTTGGGCTACAAGCTCATGTTGTCCAGGTGGTACCTTCCTGCCAACTTCCCATGATTAATTCACTCCAGAGTTTGTTATTGTCTCTACCCAGGGCTGTCCCCAGCTGTCCCTTAGAACGGGCCACACATGCATTCAGCAAGATCAATTTTCCCAGCAGAAGGAAAAACCACAGACTCAGCTCCCTACCCAGATTTTATCTCTTGTTCCAAGAGAACTGGGAAAAGACGAAACATTTTAAAGGCAAACAAGGAACAAAATTTAGTGTGTATGTTACTGAGGGCACGGTTTTCGTGTAGCCCTAGGGAAACCTTTCTGGAAGATGGGAAGCTCTGGGCTCTGTCTTTCTGCCTCTGCTGGTGACTTACAGAATGGATCCAAGAGCAGGGTCTGAACCAAAGCTGCATCCCATTATGTGAGGGTTCTGAAACACATCTCTGGCCCCAGGAGCTGTCTGTGAAATGCCAGCAGGAAAGCCAGCTATCCAAGCAAGAAGGTTTCTGTACATATATACCACATCTTCTTTATCCATTCATCTGTTGATGGACATCTAGGTTCTTTCAATAGTTTGGCTATTGTAGACATTGCTGCTATAAACATTCGGGTGCACGTGCCCCTTCAGATCACTACATTTGTATCTTTAGGGTAAATACCCAGTAGTGCAATCGCTGGGTCATAGGGTAGCTCTATTTTCAACTTTCTGAGGAACCTCCATGCTGTTTTCCAGAGTGGTTGCACCAGCTTGCATTCCCACCAACAGTGTAGGAGGGTTCCCCTTTTTCCACATCTTCTGCCAGCATCTGTCATTTCCTGACTTGTTAATTTTAGCCATTCTGACTGGTGTGAGGTGGTATCTCATTGTGGTTTTGATTTGTATTTCCCTGATGCCGAGTGATGTGGAGCACTTTTTCATGTGCCTGTTGGCCCTCTGGATACATAATGGAATACTATGCAGCCATCAAAAGAAATGAAATCTTGCCATTTGCGACGACGTGGATGGAACTAGAGGGTATCACATTTAGTGAAGTAAGTCAATCGGAGAAAGACAACTATCATATGATCTCCCTGATATGAGGAAGTGGAGATGCAACATGGGGGGTTTGGAGGGTAAGAAAAGAATAAATGAAACAAGATGGGATCAGGGGGGAGATAAACCATAAGTGACTCTTAATCTCACAAAACAAACTGAGGGTTGCTGGGGGGAGGGGGT